>NC_070606.1:67441250-67750000 GCF_027172205.1 Podarcis raffonei | reverse complement strand
AGTGATTTGAGTAAGGGGCATTTTAAGGGAGTGGTCTGGGGGGTGGTTGACTTGAGCACCGCCCCCATATCTCATACCTTTATTTCTCCTTTTATTTTATTTGTTTGGGCAGATGGGGGTATAAGACTCCAGTGACCCACCACCTTAACTAGCCCAGTCACCCTTACATAAAAATCCAGAGTGTGGTGACATCTACTATTTGGTATTCTCATCTATCAGACAAGCATGAGCACTGATTGAAGGCCTTCCCCTTCCAAAAGGTCTTTAAATGGGAAATTCTTTAAAATCCCACTTTTTATCTTGTTTCTATACACATTTTCTCGCTGATGTTTTTATTGTTAAAAAAACCTTGGGCTGTTTCGTGGGAAATAAATAAAAAAGCATGTGACAAGGGAAAATGGCCCTTGGTTATCCAGAGATCTATTGGCTCATAGCCACCAGGATCTTTATGCTGATCTACGTCAATGATTCCCAGGGTTTGAATTCCAATACTTGAGCTACATATGAAGGGGCACGTCTATTTGTGTAAACCAAGGTTTGCCCTAATCACGAATAATGGAGGAGTTGGGCCTGGTTTTTCAAGCTAAAAACGGGTTGCAAAATCTTCCCCAGATACCTGATTTTCTGCTGCTGAACTGACGTTCCCTGTCATTGTTTCACAAAACCTCACCATTACCGTTCATCCTATTATATAGAGAGGAAGCAGAAAATTGCTTTTCTATATCAGAACTGCTTATGATTTTTTGATACTGCAAAAGTACCCATGAAGGTCGCAAAATGTCATTTCCACTTATGAAAGGCGAGATGGAATAAGTTCTGCCACCCTCCAAAAAAATCCTATCTAGGTCATGAAACTACAACACCCAAACCAAAAATGGTGTTGGGAAATTTGGTGCTGAATTTTATTTTTTATTGGCTTCACTTAATTTCAAATGGGAAATTGTGAAAGCTTGCATACTTGTAGTAAAGAAATCCAAACATAGACCAAAGCCCATCTCAGGAACCATTGTGGGGAATTGGGCACTGTTATCTTCAAAGGTGTCCAAATCAGCAGTTTGGAATGGTTGCATCCGCCATCTTGCTTCAAAATGGTGTCCAACGGTGTCAAAACATAGATAAAAAAACCACTCCTTGAGCCCAAGCACTGTCACGTCAAACTAGAATGGTAGTGTTTCCAGAGATGTCCAAATTGGCACAGTTTGGAATGTTTCACCACACCATTTTGCATCAAAATGGCATCCATCAGTATCCAAATACAGACCAAACCCTGCTCCTAAATCTCAGGTACCATCATGCCAGCTTGGGCAACAATATCTTCAGAGGCATCCAAATAGGGGCAATTGCAAATCCAGTATCCAAATGTAGACAAAAACTGGTTTCTCTGCCTCTGAAACCCTTGTGCCAAGTAAGAATAATAAGAATAATAAGAATAATAATTTATTTATACCCCACTGAGTTTTCCCCAGCCACTATCTCAAGAGACATTTGAATGCATAGAGAACAAAGAGATGGACCACTTTCCAAAATATACAGTAGATTTATATTCAGTCTACAGTTCTACACCTTACCTGGGAGGAAGTGTCTTTGAACGAAATGTGATTTACTTCTGAGCAGATAAGCCTGTGGGGATACTGTCTTTGAACTAAATAGGACCACCTTTTAACAAGACATACCTATTAGGCTGCAATCATCTTATATGCACGTACATTGCAGAACATATCTTTGAAGTCAATAGGATTTACTTCTGAGTGGACTGTTACGGTATATCCTATGTCATGGTGAAATCTGATTAGAAGAAAAAAGTTTTGACTGCATTTGGTATGTTGCAGACTTCTGCAGGCACAATTCCACTTGGCTTTCTAGTCTTTATTATGCTAGAAGCTGTGTGCACAGAGGTTCCTTTCTCTGATACAGCAGCTAACAATCTCGGGAATTTCAAACTGTTCAGATGGGACAGTAGGGACCAGATTCAGCCCGTCCCTATTGCTACCTTTCCACCAAACAGATGAACTGGAGTATTTTTTATCTGTTTCCTTTTTCCTTCTAAAGGGAGCTCTGTGCAGGCAATCTTGCCTGTTTTCTTCACACTCTTTTGCTCCATGAAAAGCAGTCATGGAAAAACAGTTTACAGTTTCACCATGTTGCAACGTAAATTCTACAAAAAAAAATTAACAGTAACAGTGTTCCAAAACATCCAGAGTGGACTTCACTTTCTTATAGGATCTAATTCCTATAAATCACCCATTCTCCAGCTTGGAGCTCACTGAAGCACCCAAAATCAATACTCGTATTTAGCCAAGCATGGCACTAGTCAGCAGTATAAAGGATCCATAAGCCTCTGCTTGAGCTGTGGAGCAAAAGCTCATTTAGCAAGGAAACCCAAATTATGTTGCAATGGTTTCCCAGGGAGCCTACATTCCCCTTACAGGTAATGCTCTGTTCTATAGTAATTACTTGCTGGGTGGAAAAGCTTCTAATATGACATATTTCCAGGAAATGTGATGTAAACATCCATTCATCTATGGAGAAAGAAGCAAAAGGCTTCAGGGCAGCTAAGGAATACCCTGCAGGCATGTAGCCGTCTGTGTAAGTTTTGTTTAAAAATACTAACAGTGGATGTCTTAACTGTGCAAAAAATAAAAACCGACCACCGGCGAAGTCATATGCTTTATGTCTGGGGCACTGAAACTAGATATGCAGCTTACATTTGGGGGGATGTGGTCATCCTGTAACATCCAATTCAACTTTTCATTGTATCTAAATTTCTTAGCTCCTCTGCCTGCTCTGCAGTGAACAAATGTGTCAGGGAACTGCCATCAGAGCCAGAGGCGGAAGCAAGGCTCCCAAGCGATGCTGGAGAAGGGCTCAGCAGGGAGAGAGACAGCTCATCGGCTGGGGAAGGAAATCAGCGTAACACCAGGGATAAAGGGGGGCAGATGGTGGAATCGGCGAGGGGGCTCCAGGACTCCTCGCCGGAGACCAGCGGGGAGAGCACAGGTCCTCCGCTACCCACACCCACCCTGCGCAGAAGACTTCCGCGCAGGGAGAGTAGGCGGAGACTTGGCGTCAAAGAACTTTTGTGCTGGAATAGGTTCAAGAAACGCCCACTGACGGATTCTGCTAGTGACTGAAACAGCCACGAACAGAAGGGCTGTCCAGACAGAAAAGGTTTAACCAGGCAACCTAGCCAGGAGTGGCGGCAACTTACGCACAAGCAACCCCTATAACCATTACAAAATGAAAATAGCAAACTAAGAACAATTTGACCCAATGGCCAGATGTTTATCCTGCCCAGCCACAGAGGGCCTGTGAGATGTTGAACATCTACGCTATGTTGAACATATACAGTGGTACCTCGGTTTACGAACTTAATCCATTCCAGAAGTGCGTTCTTAAACCAAAGCCTTTCTTAAACCGAGGCACACTTTGAGGCCTCCCGCCGCCGGTGCCCTTCCAGCGTTTGGCTTCCGTTCGTAAACCGAGGTGAAATTCGCTAACCGGAACACTACTTCCGTTTTTGCAGAGTTTGTATACCGAATCGTTCGTAAACAGGGCTGTTCTTAAACCGAGGTACCGCTGTACGCCAGAACCAAAAAGCTTGGCAGACAGACCTAGAGTCCTTTGTACTCCACCTTGATCACTGAGGAATTAGGTCAGTGCAAGCAACAAATCAGATGATGTACTGGGTAGGTGAGGGGTATTGAAGAAACAAGTAGGTAGCAATTTGGACACAGTCTGCAATGTTCTCAGCCCTACATCTTGCTCCAACAGCTGCTAAACCTAAATTCAGGCATTATGTTCTGGTGGAGGTTCTGAATCTTAAGTCTCAGCTCTATTTTTCCTAGTTGAGTAGTGCCTCTTAAACTGTGCTCTTACTTGGAGCCTCCATCTCATTCAGTGAGAATGAGCCTCCATCTCATTCAACATTTTTCTTAGTGAACCTAGGAAGTTCATATGTTCTATTTTACAGAGGAGAGTCCAGTTCAAGTCAGTTTAAAGGTAAGGAACCTTAAGAATACAGAGCAGGGGCTTAGAAGCTGACACCTGGGCAGCAGGCATACACAGGTCTCCTGATCCTAAAGTGTGGTAAGATGATGTATTTTATTTCTAAATAATTTTAGCAATTATTTTAAAATTTGCATCTGTGCATCTAAATCAACAAGTGCATATTTTCTGCAAATCTGTAGCCTGTTATGTACTCTTTTTGGGTGCATTCTCTCCTTTTTGGCAGTGCATAAGTGACCACCTTAGGTGAACCTCCTAGCATCTCAAAGAGCTTTGAATAGCCTCAGATATCTAGCAATGTCCCCTCTCCCCACTCCTCTGTGGCTTTTGGTTTATCAGGACTTACAAAGTTGCTTATCCAGATTGTTTTGGGAGAATTGTATCAACAACTACTATAGTGTCTTCCCTTACTCCAGATCTGTGACTGGCTGAGTAGGGAAGACCATGACAAGTTTCGGAATTCCTGCTTTTATTGCAGAAGGGGAAGAAGAGTGCATTTAAAATTATGTATTGTTTTGGCCATACAGTATCAACACCTTGTGATTACTGTCAATAGAAGGCTGTAGGACTAGTCTTCTGATGTCTGGATTCATCTTTTGTATCTCATTAAGAGGACTAGAAATTAGTTTAGCATGACTGAAATGCCAGAGGGTTTTTTGTTTCATTTCTTGCAAGAATATTCTGGTGATACAAGTTCAACATCACAAGTTCACACAGCCTTAGGTATTCACAACCCTAGATGTTTATGAAAGCTTACTGCTATTAGATACAGCATTGTATTTCTTGTGCAAACAGATTATATGTGACAGGAAGCCAATGGGTTGCTACCCTTTCCTTACAGACTCACAAATATCCATTCATACACTTTCTTAAACCTACAGACATCTGCACCCTGGATCAACCCAAGGCCCTCACAGTTAGTATATGCTAGGCACGTCCAACACATAGATTGTGATCTACCAGTAGATCACTGGACATCTGTGGTAGATCACCAGTAGATCACTGGCTCCCTCTAAAGAAGCTTAACAACTTTGGCTCCCCTAGAAAAGCTCAACATATTTTCCCTGAACCCCCCAAAATGGGGCTTTAACTCTGTGAGTAGATTGCAGTTTCTTGGGAGTTGGCCACCCCTGGTATATGCCATCCTTCACATTGTCACATTGCCATAGCTTGTTGTATACCTGAAGGAGCGTCTCCATCCCCATCATTCTGCCCGGACGCTGAGGTCCAGCTCCAAGGGCCTTCTGGCGGTTCCCTCATTGCGAGAAGCAAAGCTACAGGGAACCAGGCAGAGGGCCTTCTCGGTAGTGGCGCCCGCCCTGTGGAATGCCCTCCCATCAGATGTCAAGGAAATAAACAACTACCTGGCATTCAGAAGACATTTTAAGGCAGCCCTGTTCAGGGAAGTTTTTAATGTGTGACATCTTAGTGTATTTTTGGTCTTTGTGGAAGCCACCCAGAATGGCTGGGGAAACCCAGCCAGATGGACGGGGTACAAATAATAAATTATTGTTGTTGTTGTTGTTGTTGTTGTTGTTGTTGTTGTTGTTGTTGTTGTAGCTTTCCCTAAGATCTACAAAATACCAATGATTTTAAGGCTTTTGGTGGAATAGTCCTCCTGTCCCCATCAGTCCCATCTTTGAATTTCACTATCTCAAGGTCTTTGATTATTGAACCGCATGTACTTAAAAACAGACAGAATAAGTTTTCTAAGTGCAACCATTCCATCAGACTAAAGCAGAAGGAAAGATTGAAAGCAGGGCCCACTCTCATGGGCTCCTCCTCTCCCTCCCTCAACTGTTTCCATTGAAGTGGCTCATTATAAGAACTCTGTAACTTTAAGAATAAGAGTTTGCTTGTTGTTATCTTCCCACATCCTCCCTTTTTCCTTTTATGTCATGCCTTTTAGATTGCCAACTCGAGGGCAGGGACTGTCTTCTTTGTTATTGATCTTATGTAAGCCACTCTGGGAACCTTGTCAGCTGAACAGCAGGGTAAAACTGCTTCAGATAAATAACATGAGAGACCACTGCAAACAATGAGAGATTTGCCACTTACTTCCAAGCGATGTAGATAGTAGCACTTAGTGGCAAATTCAACATTCCTACATGCCATTATGCAGTTGAAAAATGAAACTGGTTCCTCTAACACAGCCTTCAGTGTTGAAGACTGAGTTTGATCATACATACAGAAGTATGCACTTACTTTCCTGTATTCTATTTTTTGAGTTGCTCAATCGGTTTTCTGGTTTGTTGCTACAGTCTCTGACTTCTACCTGACCTTGTAATCATTGGTAGTGGTAATTTAGGAGGACCAGATGTAACTGATGACAATGTAGCTTAAAATCATTAGTGTGCACTTGGTTTTGTCCTCTAATTCCAAGTTTAACGCACTTTCCTGAAGAGTAAAAATTGAGCCATGACCTCTTTTAGCCCAAATTTGTAAAACGAGCAGTAGGACTTCCTTTAAAATATGGTGGTGACCTTGAAGTAGCTCCATGTGGAATTCACCCAGTGGCTTCTTTAATGCCTTCAAATAATTCAGATGCATCAATGTGCCCCGTGAGATTACATCTCCTTGCAGTACATGCATTTATACTAATTAGGAAATAAGACAGAGCATATGATTGTAACTAATGTTAAGGGCTCAGCAAAGGGAGTCAAGGCAGGACTGTTGTTCGATAAGATGGAAATATTTTTCAGAAGCCGAACTGGAATAAAGAGATGTAAGAAAATAAAGTAGGGATTGGGAATTTTAGGACCCTCCAGAGGTTGTGGGACTCTAGCTCTCATTAGCCCCAGCCAGCGTAAGGCAAAGGACAAGCATGATGGAAAATGTAATCAAGCAACACCTGGAGGTCCCTATTCACATTATAAAGCATAGGTCTCTCTCTCTCTCTCTCTCTCTCTCTCTCTCTCTCTCTCTCTCTCTCGGCTTTCCATCACTGTGTGAGCACACTTTTCCCTTTTCAGCATGTGCCTGTTGCTCTGTTAAAATTTTCATTTCCCTGCCTTTTCAGTCTGAGCAGGTTTATTTGCTGTTTTATCCCTTTTATTTACTGTCAAGTTTAATTGTTTTAAAATGCCTCAAACATTTTAAACAGAAAGGTGGGGTAAAATTCGAAATTTGAATAAATAAATACGGAGCTGTGGTGAACTGTACAAAGAGAAAACGAACAAACACTCCACTCTTTGCTCCCGCTCTGAGCAGTTCTTTGGATCCCAGCCAATAGGTTTTTGTTAGCACATAATCTAAAGCAATAATCCCAAACACACTTACTAGGGAGCAAATCCCACTGAATTCCATGGGACTTACTTCCAAGGAAGCATGCACAGTATTGACTGTAAGTTCAGTTTTGAAATGGCCACCTTCAAAGGCTTGCGTCAGGAAAGCTGCCTGTTTATTTTTTTATTTATGGAAATTTGAAGAGATTTTTTTTGGGGGGGCTCTGTAGGGTCATAACAAGAGGCTGTTTATTAAATAACAGGCTAACCCGCAACTGCATAGGAAAAAGAAAGTAACTACAATTAAGGACAAGCTAAAGCATGGAGTCTTAGCTCCAACCCCTAATAACCAGAGACAATATTTAACTCGGTAACTCTGCATTACTACAAATGCAGTCAAATTTCATTGAAATAATATTTGGCTGCTAAATTGAACTCTAAATGCATCTGCTAATTTATTTCATTTTATAATTCCTGCCCATTACAGTAGCTCGGAATATCATTTCTCTATTGAACATCGAAGAGGAGGACCACATCGCTCTCGGTGCAATGGCAGAACAAATCAACCACACAGCAGATTTCTATTTAACGCCTGTCTTTGTGTTTCAGTTTTACAGGTGCTTTTGCTCTCTCCTGAAATGTGACAGGAAAACAGGCCTTTCCAGCAACAAAGGCTCCTTGAGGTCTACTCGAATGTGCTGCACTGTCCCGAGACAGGACAATAACTTCACGTTTGTTGCTGCTTCAGCCGGACAGCCGTCCTCAGAACACCCAGAAGCAACTGTCAACCTCCGGAATCCGGAACCCACAGCCCCCAATGGCCCCAAGGCAAAACAAACAGTGTTGCTTGTAGCTCATTACAGTGCTTGAGTGGAAGCAAACTCTTTGCCCTTTCAGACTGAGAAGCAGGTAGAACTGAAGAGGAGCAGGACTTGGGGAGTGCCTAATGAACATAAATTGGTGTCTGTCTCCGGGGCACAGACAGCATGTTATGTGTCCCTCAGAAAGGTAATACTCGATCTTCGAGGTACTGAAGTATTAATTCTGTGTTTGGAGAGTCCGAATGCAGAAAATAGTATGGTAAACTCTTTCTTCTAGAGGAGAAAATGCTCTAGATTTTAACCATGCTCAAAACACAGCATTGGTGGTCAATCTACAACATAAGCATGTGAACTGCCCCAAAGTCTTATGTTGAAGGGTGGTATATAAATCTAATAAAAAATAATAATAATGTGCACGTACGCACAGCACAGGTAACCTTCTGGCTTTGCCTCTGGCATCGTTCAGTCCCACTTTCTGCTCAAGAATGCTGCCCACTTTCTAGCTAAGCAGATTACAGGGAAAACCATCTTAAGTCATATGGAGATACCTGTAGGCATTGTGCATGGAGAGCCATTATGTCTTACTCTGAACTGGACTTTTGGCACTGCCGGCCTTGCCAAAACAGTTGGACACTGTTAAAGCAGAGGGACTGACGGTCTTGTGTCATCTGTGACCACATAAGTGGAAGTTTCAATTTCACATCGTGCAATCAAGGTTCATATTGGATATGGGGAGAAGTTAATTTCTCTTTTTGTTACTTACTATATTGCAACTACTAATCATCCCTCCCAGCATGAACTATCAGCATTGGCCAGAGCACACAATAATTTCCCCCCAGACAGTTTTTAATTATATTTCACCTCAAAACTACAATAGAATTTTGAAAGTGTTGCACACAGTGCTGGATATTTTGTGACTAATTCATATCTAAGCTCAACATACAGGGTTTGGGTTAAAAGTTTCTTTTTTTCTCTCTCAGCTGGCTAATGCAAAATAACTGAAACCCTATAATTCTGATAAGAAAGTAGGTTAGGAAATTTGAACAACTCCAATTAAGAAAGGAGAATTACAGAGTCAGCTTAAAGTAACATTAAACAAGAATGGTTTCATAAAAACGTTTATTTTCCCTAGGAAAGGACAGTACATTTCATTTCATTTTCATTTTTTACATTTCCCCAGACCTGAGTGTATATATGTAGATACAACTATCAAATTCTTCATGTGTACCAAATGAAAATCCTTACACTAAAAATTATACTAAAATGGTTCAGTTTGCACATTTGAAAGCATAACCAACAATGGTCAAAACTGATGTGTCCTTACAAACAACAGAAACTTTCCTAACAATTTACATTCTCGGGTTTATGAATGTCAAATTACTTCAATCAGCAATGGACAATTGGTTGTAATTCAACTGAAATAAAAGCAGAACACATGGCTATCACTTGACTGGGGAATATTGGATATCTCCAGAAGACAGAAAGTGGAATTAGACACAAATAGATTTCACTATCTCTTTCAAGATCCATCGTGAGGTAATGTACGTAAGGGTTGTAATTGGTTTCTTAAGGTAATGACAAATTAATGGTTACATTAGAATAAAAGGAGAATGTTCTTTAGAATGAAAGAATAATTTGGTTCTCTGAATCAGTTATTTATTGATAGTGTATCCCGAATACTCTTTAGGCTAAAGAAATTAAATAATCATAGAAGCTATCATTTATTTATTTATTTATAGCAGACATTTTATTTGTTGTAAAAAATTCAAAATCCCACATGAAAACAATCATGCATTGAATTGGCAACGTCACCATCCTATTCCTCACAATGGATTCGTATATACAATAACTACATTGTTATGTGTACTTGAAAAATCCAAGGGTTCAAGGTTTTGGGATACAGCGCTTACTCAGGTTTGGTTTTCTTTTGAAGGAGGTCACTGGAGTCTTACGGGGATTTTATACCTTATAGGTGAAGGTACAGGATTAAACCATTCCAGCACTTAGTCCATGATCCAGTATTCTCCCATAAGATAGTCTAGGGCAAGAGCAAAAACACTGAGATTAAGGCAGAGCTCAACTGAGTGCTTCTTCATCTGCTCCTGCTACACCAGCAGTTTCTTCACCAACAGTTTGATGACATGATCTTTTCAGCAATGAGGGGAAAGGAAGATGTTCCCTTCCAGAAGTCTCTTGACATTTTCTCCTCATTTAAAGAAAAATAGTCTAACAATGACAGTCTGTGGGAGAAGCCCTAGTCTATTTAAGAATAGAATGCATCTGGATGAAACCTGCCTTGTGGGTTTCAGGTCCATCAATTCTTTCTCCCCCAGAATGAATAATTTTAGAGTTGAAAGGGACAAACCTCAGTCCCATTAGCACTAGATTATGAGGAGCATAACTTTATAACATTGAGTCTCGGTATAATAAAAGCCAAACAGAAAGGCTAAGAGAATATCAGAGAACAAAGATGCAGTTGCTCACAATCTGTGGAGTCCATTGTCAAAGGATGATGGGACAGGCTTGTATCCGAAGTAGCACTGAGTCTCTTGTTCCCTTAGCACAAATATTTTACTCTTGTGCAACAAAATTTCTCCTCCTCCCACCATGTGCCACATAAATATGTGTTGGGTTCTCCAAACCCCCCAAACAGATTTGGGGAGGACAGGGAAAGGAGAATGGGAAGGGTTCCATTGCACGAGCGTAAATCTCTGTACTAAGGGGAACAAGTTCCTTGGATCCCTCCCATAGTCTGAAACTAATAATGGGCCTTGTATGGCCCTATTCGGGACACGGGTGGCGCTGTGGGTTAAACCACAGGGTCTAGGACTTGCCGATCAGAAGGTCGGCGGTTCGAATCCCTGCGACGGGGTGAGCTCCCATTGCTAAGTCCCAACTCCTGCCAACCTAGCAGTTCGAAAGTACGTCAAAGTGCAAGTAGATAAATAGGTACCGCTCCGGCGGGAAGGTAAACGGCGTTTCCATGCGCGGCTCTGGTTCGCCAGAAGCGGCTTAGTCATGCTGGCCACATGACCCGGAAGCTGTACCCCGGCTCCCTCAGCCAGTAAAGCGAGATGAGCGCCGCAACCCCAGAGTCGGCCACGACTGGACCTAATGGTCAGGGGTGCCTTTACCTTTACCTATGGCCCTATTCAGGCATTCTTCCCCCTCTCCCCATGTAATTCCTTGTTGTCCCTTCTCCTTCTGTCATATCACCCACTTTATCCCACAACTCTTCCCCTGTTGAGGTCTGGACTTCTGCAGATGAGATTGGGTAGTTCCCCCTCTCCTCCGGTATAGAACTCTGGAAAATCAGCATTCTAAATTTCCAAGGCACTGTTTAAAAATCTCACATGGAATGTCATATAGAATTATAGAAGAGTTGGGACAATGAGGGTCATCTAGTCCAGTGTTTCCCAGCCTTGGGTCTCCAGCTGTTTTTGGACTACAACTCCCATCATCCCTAGCTAGCAAGACCAGTGGTCAGGGATGATGGGAACTGTAGTCGGAAAACAGTCCAACCACCTGCAATGCAGGAATCTTTTGTCCAATGTGGGGCTCGAATCCATCAACCTGGAATAAAACATCTCATGCTCTACCGACTGAGCTATTTGAGGTAGCCATGCATCGTTGCGCTTAATGATATCATATGGTTGGTTCTGCTTGTGTTTCAAAAGGCTATTTTGTCCTTTTAAGGACTCCCTCTCCCTTTCCTCTTTGTGTTCTTTTGACTGAACTTTATAAATAATTGGATTCATCAGTGTTGGAAATCTATTTCTAAATAACCATTGAAGATAATATTCTTTGATTTTACATTTCTAGAATGTCTGTATTTTCTGTGATTCCTCCCACCCCATATGTGAATATATTTCAGCTTCAAGTGTATTTCTCTAGGCTGCTTAAGATGTTACAGAATGGTATTGTATTTCTTGTTTTTGACAAGAAGCTATTGTTTCAAATTATATTCATAGCCTCAAGTTTTGTTTTTATTTTTTTAAAAACCTGTCAGCTGAGATTTTTTTTTTTTACTTCACAGAGGATGAAGGCATATCACACCTGCAGAACTGCCTTCAGAAATGAGGTTGCTGTTCTAAGCACACTTACTAGGGAGTAAGTCCCACTGAACTTGGCAGGATTTATTTTGGAGTTAACATGTATAAAATTCAGAAGTCGGCCACTCACCCAGGCACTGGATGCATTTTCAAATGCATCCAGTGAGTGGGGGGAAATCTAGTTTTTGAAAATAAGTGTGTAAGCCTTGAAGCGATTTAGGAGCCTTGAACAAAAATATACCCTCAGCAGCAACAGCAGGAACCGTGGCAGAGCCATGGAGTCACCCTCCTATCATCAGCATTGATACAACTTACCTGGATGAGCTGAGGCAGAGTGGCAGGAAACCAGGGCTGCACAGATGCCCCAATGGAGCCAATTTGCCACACCGCATCAACCACCACTGACATTTAGCACACATTAAATGAGTCCAGAGTTAGGCATCCATGGTGGTTCACACGTGCTGAGTGGGATTTCGTTTTTCTTAAAAAACAGAAAAAAAACCTTGGTCTATTATCACATGGTTTTGAAAGTTCCCCTTACATGACAATTGCCCCCCTCCCCAAAAAATGGTTTGTGTTTGCTGATATTCCTTTCAGGGGATAAAAAAACCCTCACACACAACTAAAACACCTCATATTTTGAAGGTGCCTGACATGAAAGTCCCTACACCAATTTGTCTGAAATTTCACAGGTTTCATTGCCAAAGAAGGGGTTAATGTGCCAGCAAATTTCATTCAATTCTTACAAAAAGAACCCCAACAATATTACAAGTGTTTTGTTGATAAAATCAATGCGAGAGACACTGCCATGGGTAGCCATTTCCTACTTTAAATACTTTAGGTAGTGTGCTAGTTCCATCAACTTTAAAAACTGTTTATTACTTTTTATCATTTTTAATACTGGAATTGGGGAAATAAACCATCTAAGAGCAAGCACAGAACTAAAACTTAGATGGAAGAGAATTTCATCCTACCTAATTCACACTTCCTGATACAATACATAAACCGAAACACAGTGTTCCTTTGAAAATCATACCTCCTCAAAGTTTCTGATGCTGTTTTCCGACCTAAAAATGTGTACAAAATATGTACATGAGGGGGAAAGAGTTTGTGTTTAAATGTATGTATTAATAAAAATAACATGGCAAAATGCATTCTATCAGAGAAAAATCATACACGAAACTGTGTATGTCAGGAGAAATGCAAACTAAGATGCTGGTGAATTTTCATGAGGGCTGTTAAAAATAATTTGCAAACTGATGAGAGAAATGTGGCCAACTGAATTTAAGATTGGACATATGAGAAACTGAGAGAAGCAAAAATTGACAGGGTCATCCATCCCTAACAAAAACATATCTATTCAGCTGAAAATCAATGATTGCTAGATATCTAAGTGCCATTTTTGCCTTTAATGTCAAACTCTGGGCACCCAAGCTGTGAAAATCCCAGCTGACATTTTCATTCCTTCTTTTGGGATTAGGTACTTTGAAGTGTTTCAAATGGTTCGTTGTTTCAAGGTTCTCTCATAACTGAATGACTGAATTACTGTCAGTGACTGAATTACTGTCATGTTGAAATAATGAATAAATTATTTTCTTCTCAGTGCTGTTACTATTATTATTATTCAATTCAATTTTTCAATTCAATACTTTATTGTGGTCCAAAGACCCACAAAACAATCTCAAAACGAGATACAGTTAAAATGACCAGACAGATAGATGGAAGAAACCATTATTATTAGTAGTAGTAGTAGTAGCACTCACACCTATAATCATGAAGTGCTTTGAAAAGCTGGTACGAAATCATGTCATTGCCTGCCTACCAGAGGGACTGGACACATTCCAATTTGCTTATAAAATGAAAAGATCGACAGAGGACGCTGTGGCGATTGCCCTCCATGCCGTCCTTGCACATTTGGAGCAGCGGGGGGGTTATGCCAGACTGCTTTTTTTAGATTTCAGCTCGGCATTTAATACCATTCTACCACAGCGTCTGATGTCTAAACTGGAAGATCTGGGGCTTCCGTTATCACTTTGTGGGTGGATATTGGACTTTTTGTCAGACCGCTCCCAGAGGGTTCGGTTGGGCCCTTATACCTCTAAAATGCTTAAGACTAACATAGGAACACCACAGGGATGCGTACTCAGTCCGCTCCTTTATATTCTCTACACGTACGATTGTGTCGCTGCTCACCCTAGTAATAGGGTTGTCAAATTTGCAGATGACACAACCGTGATTGGGCTCATCCCTGAAAGGGAGGGTGAAACGCACTATAGAGATGAGGTGGAGCGGCTGACAGAGTGGTGCAGAGCTAACAACTTGCTCATAAATACAAGGAAGACAAAGGAGCTTGTGGTGGACTTCAGGAGACAGAAGAGCAATATCCAGCCACTTTTGATTGATGGGGTCTGTGTGGAGAGGGTAACAACATTCAGATTTTTGGGCATTGAATTACAAGAGGATCTGTCCTGGAGTGTCAACACAAGGGGGCTTGTGAAGAAGGCGCAGCAGAGACTGTACTTTTTGAGAATTCTAAGGAAAAACCATCTCCCGCAGAAACTGCTGCTTGCCTTCTATCACTGTGCCATTGAGAGCGTGCTCACTTATGGCTTATGTGTGTGGTACGGAAGCTGTACTACCCAGGACAGGATGGGGTTGTGCAGAGTTGTTAAGGCAGCAGAGAGCATTGTTGGCTGCCCACTCTCCACCTTAGAGAAGATTTATGCCACAAGGTGCCATAGGAAGGCACTGGACATAGTAAAAGATCCATCGCATCCTGGTCACTGTCTCTTCGAGCTCCTGCCGTCGGGACGGAGATACAGGACGATGAAGACAAGAACGAGCCGTCTTAAGAACAGCTTCTTCTCCAGAGCGATCTCAGCCCTGAATGGGAAGCCTGGACTTTGAAAGTCATCTAATCTTCCTTGCTGTACTATATTGTATTGTTTTAATTAGTGTTTTTATGGAGCAGTCAAGTAATTTCGTTGTCCCTGAGAGGGGGCAATGACAATAAAGATATTATTATTATTAGTAGTAGTAGTAGTAGTAGTAGTATGTTAACTAAACTATAGACTTGGGTCCAGCTTTAGCAGAAGTGTTGTTAAACTGATACGGAGAGAGTGCTGACTGCAGAGCAGGGGCCCAGCCCCTTCAGAGATAAAAATTCTCCATAAATTCTGGTCCCAATCACAGCTCCAGATGATGGAGGCATCCAGATGAGGGCAGCGGCTGAAGAAGGAACAAAAAGGGTTTTCTTGTGTGAGTTTCTTGTGGCTGATTAGCTGCTTTCTCTGTGCAAAGGTCAGAGGGGGCAGGGCTTCTGTTGAGGTAGGGGATTAGCTGTGGGAGGAGCTTGTCAGAGCTTGTAGGGCAGCGGCTGAAGAAGGAACAAAAAGGGTTTTCTTGTGTGAGTTTCTTGTGGCTGATTAGCTGCTTTCTCTGTGCAAAGGTCAGAGGGGGCAGGGCTTCTGTTGAGGTAGGGGATTAGCTGTGGGAGGAGCTTGTCAGAGCTTGTAGGGCAGCGGCGCGCAGTTTGATCCATCTTTTAGATTTAGGGGAGCTAGTCTCAAACGTTTGTTGGGGGAGATATAGGTTTATTTGGGGGGATTTATTTGTCCTGTCTTCACGCTTTTTATGATGGAGGACCGCTGTAGTCACCCCCAACGACACCTTCTCAAGATGGAGGGTGAGGGAACAGCTGCAGTCGCCTGTGGTTCCTGCGCAATGTTTGCCATCTTGCCAAAGGTTGCAGGCAGCTTTACCTGCAGCAATTGCATGTTGATTGCCCTCTTAAAAGACAAAGTCCAGCAACTGGAGGAACGTGTAGCTACGCTCCAAAGAATTAGAGAGCTGGAGCTCTTCTTGGAAGCAACAGAGCACACCGTCTCCACCAAGGAGGAGACAGGGGACTCCCCTGAGAAGGAGGCTAGTTCACCAACACAGGAGCCAGATATATGGAGAAACGTGACTCAAAGAAGTAGGAGGCCCAGGGTTCGCTCTGATTGTTTAGAAATACGCAATCGCTTTGAGGTCCTTTCCCCTAGCATGGAAGACGAAGAGCAGACTCCATTTGAGGATCTCTCCCTCATTACAGTCGATCAGGTATATGAAGACGAGCAGCAAAGGCAGTCTTCAGGGAATGTGCAGGTGACCTTGGAACGGACAGCTCACGGAAGAACCCCGACCAGACCTAAGAGGAGGCGTGTAGTGGTGATAGGGGATTCCCTACTGAGGGGAACAGAAGCAGTGATCTGTGGGCCTGACAAGATGTCTCGGGAAGTGTGCTGTCTCCCCGGGGCTAAGATCCAAGATGTAACTGAACGACTGCAAGGAATCATAAAACCCACTGACAAATACCCCTTCCTCTTGGTTCATGTGGGAACCAATGACACTGCAAGCAATAGCCTCCAGAAGATCAAAAGAGATTACGAGGCTCTGGGCAGGAAATTGAAGCAATTAAATGCACAAATTGTCATCTCATCTGTCCTCCCAGTTGAACGACGTGGCCCAGGGAGAGAGGGAAAAATAGTGGAAGTGAACAACTGGCTTCGCAAATGGTGTAAACAGGAACGGTTTGGATTCTTAGATCACGGAATGCAGTTTCTTGAAGATGGACTTCTGGCAAGCGATGGGCTGCACCTCACAACGGTTGGTAGGAATGTTTTTGCAAAAAATCTCAGAAACCTCATCAGGAGGGCTTTAAACTGACTAATGTGGGGGAGGGAGACAGTGCTCCTGAAGGTAGGAGTCTATCAATTGATGAAGATGATCATCCAAATGTCATAGACCGAATGGAGCAAACAGCACGCAGACCTAGTGGTGGGAGGAAAAAATCCTTAAATAAGAGACACGGGGGAATGATTAATGGACTTCAATGTCTGTACACTAATGCGCAAAGTATGGGAAATAAACAAGATGAGCTTGAGCTCTTGGTACAGCAAACTAAATATGACATAATAGGCATCACTGAAACCTGGTGGGATAAGTCCCACGATTGGAATGTAATAATGGAGGGATACAATCTATTTCAGAGAAACAGACCAGACAAGAAAGGAGGAGGAGTGGCGTTATATGTCAGGGATGTGTATACCTGTGAAGAGATCCAAGATTTAGAACCTCAAAGCCAAAGTGAGAGCATTTGGGTCAAAATTAAGGGAGAGAAGAATAACAGTGACCTCATTGTGGGAGTTTACTATAGATCCCCAAGCCAAACGGAGGACATAGATGATGCCTTCCTGGAACAGATGGCCAAGCATGCAAAAGGAAGGGAGATAGTAGTAATGGGGGACTTCAATTACCCGGATATTTGTTGGATGTCAAACTCAGCCAAGAGCATAAGGTCAAACAGATTCCTCACTGGCCTTGCAGACAACTTCATTGTCCAGAAAGTGGGAGAAGCTACAAGAGGAACAGCCATTTTAGATCTGGTCCTAACCAATGTTGATGACCTGGTTAGTGGGGTAGAAGTGGAAGGATCATTAGGCGCGAGTGATCATGCTCTTCTGAAGTTTACTATACAGCGGAAAGGAGCAGCCAAGCATACTAGGACTCAATTTCTCGACTTTAAGAAAGCCGACTTCATAAAACTTAGGGAAGTGCTGGGTGAGATCCCATGGACAGTAATACTAAAAGGAAAGGGAGTTCATGATGGCTGGGAGTTTGTTAAGAGGGAGATAGTAAAAGCACAACTTCAGGCAATACCAATGAGACGGAAACATGGAAGGTGCCTAAAGAAGCCAGGGTGGCTATCTAAAGAACTTTTAACTGAGTTAAGATTAAAAAAGGATGTGTACAAAAAATGGAAAAGGGGGGAAACCACCAAAGAGGAATTCAAACAAATAGCCAGCACGTGTAGACACAAAGTCAGAAAAGCTAAAGCACAGAATGAACTCAGGCTTGCTAGAGAGGTTAAAAGCAACAAAAAAGGCTTTTATGGGTATGTTCGTAGCAAAAGGAAGAACAAAGAAACAGTGGGGTCACTCAGAGGAGAAGATGGTGAAATGCAAACAGGGGACACAGAAAGGGCTGAACTCCTCAATGCCTTCTTTGCCTCAGTCTTCTCCGATAAAGAAAACAATGCCCGACCTGAAGAATTTGGAGCAAATGATTCAGCAGAGGAAACACAGCCCAGAATAACTAAGGAGATAGTACAAGAATACTTGGCTAGTCTAGATGTATTCAAGTCTCCAGGTCCAGATGAACTGCATCCAAGAGTATTAAAAGAACTGGCAGATGTGATTTCAGAACCACTGGCAGTCATCTTTGAGAATTCCTGGAGAACAGGCGAAGTCCCGGCAGACTGGAGGAGGGCAAATGTTGTCCCTATTTTCAAAAAGGGGGAAAGAGAGGACCCAAATAATTACCGCCCAGTCAGTCTGACATCAATACCAGGGAAGATTCTGGAGCAGATCATTAAGCAAACAGTCTGTGAGCACCTGGAAAGGAATGCTGTGATCACCAATAGTCAGCATGGATTTCTGAAAAATAAGTCATGTCAGACTAACCTGATCTCGTTTTTTGACAGAATTACAAGCCTGGTAGATGAAGGGAACGCAGTGGATGTAGCCTACCTTGATTTCAGCAAGGCATTTGACAAGGTGCCCCATGATATTCTTGTAAAGAAGCTGGTAAAATGCGGTCTTGACTATGCTACCACTCAGTGGATTTGTAACTGGCTGACTGACCGAACCCAAAGGGTGCTCATCAATGGTTCCTCTTCATCCTGGAGAAGAGTGACTAGTGGGGTGCCACAGGGTTCTGTCTTGGGCCCGGTCTTATTCAACATCTTTATCAACGACTTGGATGATGGACTCAAGGGCATCCTGATCAAATTTGCAGATGACACCAAACTGGGAGGGGTGGCTAACACCCCAGAGGACAGGAACACACTTCAAAACGACCTTGACAGATTAGAGAACTGGGCCAAAACAAACAAGATGAATTTTAACAGGGAGAAATGTAAAGTATTGCACTTGGGCAAAAAAAATGAGAGGCACAAATACAAGATGGGTGACACCTGGCTTGAGAGCACTACATGTGAAAAGGATCTAGGAGTCTTGGTTGACCACAAACTTGACATGAGCCAACAGTGTGACGCGGCAGCTAAAAAAGCCAATGCAATTCTGGGCTGCATCAATAGGAGTATAGCATCTAGATCAAGGGAAGTAATAGTGCCACTGTATTCTGCTCTGGTCAGACCTCACCTGGAGTACTGTGTCCAGTTCTGGGCACCACAGTTCAAGAAGGACATTGACAAACTGGAACGTGTCCAGAGGAGGGCAACCAAAATGGTCAAAGGCCTGGAAACGATGCCTTATGAGGAACGGCTAAGGGAGCTGGGCATGTTTAGCCTGGAGAAGAGGAGGTTAAGGGGTGATATGATAGCCATGTTCAAATATATAAAAGGATGTCACATAGAGGAGGGAGAAAGGTTGTTTTCTGCTGCTCCAGAGAAGCGGACACGGAGCAATGGATACAAACTACAAGAAAGAAGATTCCACCTAAACATTAGGAAGAACTTCCTGACAGTAAGAGCTGTTCGACAGTGGAATTTGCTGCCAAGGAGTGTGGTGGAGTCTCCTTCTTTGGAGGTCTTTAAGCAGAGGCTTGACAACCATATGTCAGGAGTGCTCTGATGGTGTTTCCTGCTTGGCAGGGGGTTGGACTTGATGGCCCTTGTGGTCTCTTCCAACTCTATGATTCTATGATTCTATGATTCTATGATTCTATGTAGTGAATAGAATGAGCCATCCATCCTTTTGATCAATCACCTTTCACAATACACACTGCGCACACCGTGTCCTTGTAACCACATGCCTAGCTGATGCTTCCACTTCCTACTTTGTTGCAGCAGTTCCCACAACATACTTTTTAAACCAGAATCTTGATTCTTCACCAGTGGCACAAACAGCAATACAATTGGACTCAGGATCTGCTTCCCATGGGCATCTGAGCAGCCACCGTGAAGGATTAGATGGGGTCTTGGCTTGATCCAGCAAGGCTTTTCTTATGTTCTTAAGTAATCCAAAGGGTCTTTCTCCTGACTGCATGTCCCTTCATATGATTCCAGCCCAGACATTTGAAACTGAGAAAGGTTGGCAAGCCTAGCCAATGGAAGTATTGTATGATTAAGTCTCACTGATTATAGTGGGTCTTAGGAATCAGTCACCTACCCTGCATTTTACCTGGTGTTCATAAAACATATATTTTCCATATCCATCCTTTGGCATAGATACAACATGCTGCTCCATCTATGTGGACTCATAGAATCACAGAACTGAAACCAAGTCAAAATGTCATCTCCCCACTAACTATGTCTAGCTGGTGCAGAAAGAAGATGCTGAGTATGAAAGCATAAAACCCATTTCTTTGGTGTTCAATGTTCCTTGTTCTTACTTGAGAACTGGACCAGCAGTAGCAATCTGACAAGGTCACAGCACCCAGCAAAGTGCCTGCCTGCCAAACAGTACACGTCTCTGCATGGATCTATTCAAAGTGGAAGATGTTAGTAGTAAAGGTCTGTAGAGAGATGGCTAGATGGATAGATTTTCTTTCTTTTTAAAAGCATTTACGGTATATGCTGCCAATCCATAAAATATAAGAAAGGTGTGTACAGCAACACATGCAGTCCTTAACTATTTGGGTCTTAAACTGAGGCGATCTGAAAAAAATTGCCATGTAATCAATACAATATAAGATTCTTGTTCTAGCCATGCAGCAAGAGTACCAATAAAGCAATACAGATCACACATCCATAACATGAGCCAATATCTCTGATGTAAGAGAGATACCAGAGATACCAACAAGCTCAAACCCAGCTTGATTTCAAATTAAACCTCTGAATCACCACAACAATTTATAGTGATTTTATCCTTTTTCCTGGTTTTTGTTTTGTTTTTGCAGCCAGTGCACAGAGCACCACTCTGTGTTATGAAGCTATTATTGTCACTCAAAAGAAACTGGACTGTTTCTGTCAGGCTGAACCTACTTGCGTTTGTGAACAAAGGTTTCAGAAAGTGATCTCTTGGGTCTCTATATGGGGCAGACTAACAGATAATGATTGCTTTCTTCCACTTGAGGTTGACTACAACCTGCAGTCTGGACCCTGTTGAAGTGGCTGTCCAAGACTGCAGTGGGTATCCCATGGAAACACAGCTCAATAGAGGCATTTCTTAAGGAAGCTGGTGAGAGTTTGGACAGATAAGTAGCTCCAAAATGCTCTGTTCTCAACAGTGCATACCAAGGGGGGAAATTGGTGTTTCTGATTAGTTGCAAGTCCATCTTGGATTCTATCCAGAAAAGCCAATCCCTTAGCTCACACTTATTCAAGCTTAAAGCAGAGCTCAGTTGTGGAAAATAATAATAGTCTACATGTTTGCCCAGGAGTAAGACCCATTAAGTTCCATGGGGCTTGCTCAATGGTAAATTGAGATAGGATTGCAGCATAAGACTCCTTGGGAGTAGGCAAGTTTATTTCCATTGCTTTCCACCTCCAGTGGTGTTTGTGGCATTTTTGATTAAGGGTGTGCTGTCCCAACAGAAATTCTGCCCCAGGACAGAGCCTAATGGCCCAGCTAGAAGAGTTGTGAAACTTAGTTTTGTATTTTTTTTAAAAAATGCAGAAAGCAGATGTTGAGGGCGAAGGGCTGGTAATTATCTCAGCAGGCACCATTGGGAATTTTCTCCCAATGCAAATAGCAGCTTCAAATGAAGTGGGTTTTTTTTTGCATTTTAAACATAATTATGCATCTTAAATACAATAGTGCTTTGTTAATGTCATGTTCGGCTTGGCTTGAATGCTGCTGGCAAAGAAAGAGGGAAGACTAGTGCTGTTGTTACTGGCTTTCTCTGGAATAAAAATGAACAGGCAACTCTCCCTCCATCTCCACCCTGCAAAGGTACAGAAACACCTCCAACAGGAGCGCCTGGAAAGAAGCCCAATGTGTGCAATGGCGTCTGAGGTAAACGGTCCCCTTTGCGTTCTGCTTCGGCTCTTGCCAGTTCCTGCACAGACATGAAAGGCCACCTTCCTGAGGCGGGACATGAGTGTCAGTTACCATGGGAATGACAGCGATGACAATGATTCAGCACGACAGCTCTGCAGGTAAAGCATGGCACTCAACAATGTCTTGGGAAGCAGGCAGTGTTCATTTCTTCTTTTCGTCACTTACTGGAACTGTATGAAAAAGCTGCAGGTAGAAATTATCAGATGTTCAAATCCAACACATTTTCCTCATCAGAGGCAGATTTAGGGGAGTGCTGCGTGCAGAGCCTTGGGGATACCACAGGGGACACCACAACTATGATTTAGAATGGAGCATGAGAGGTGAGGGCTGCAAATTTTGGTGTTCCACAGTGCGCTGCTGAAATTTGAGACACCGAGCTCCACCGCTGTACCTATTAACCAGGGAGAAGAAAGAGTCTTCTTCGGAGAAACCCTTCTGACAAGGCTAGGTTAAGCTGACTGACAGACTGTAGGAATGCAAATGGCAATATGCTTGACGGCTTTATTAAGGCCTTCCAGGGCCAATGAAGCTAAGTGTTGGAAGAGTCTTCATGCGGTACATGGTAAAAGCTTTCTCCCACAGGAGGCAGTGATGGCTGCCAGGTTGAATAGCTTTAAAGGAGAATTGGACAAATTCATGGGGGAGAAGGCTGTCAACGACTGCTACTGGCCACAGTGGTGATCCTCTGCCTCCACAGTCAGAGGCAGTAATGCTTCTGAAAAACAGTAGCTGGGAACCATAGGAGGAGAGAAGAGTGCTCTAGTGCTTGAATCCTTCTTGTGGGTTTCCTGCAAGCATTTGTTTAGCCGTTGTGAAAAATCAGGTCCTCTCTTAAAGAGGGCACGTGTTGTGGTGAGACCTGGCAACCTAACCCTGTGTTGTGGGTGGGTACGTTTGGATAGCCACAACACCTGATTGGTAGGTCCCTTGATGCTGGGTTCAATCAGGTCAATGGGACGCAGGCTAAACGGATCAAGGTACCTATATATACCTAGGCATGTGACCCAGAGCTTCCTCTTTCGGTGCGTGCATCGGAACACTGGCCCACCTCTCCCTATATTTAGGGCTTGCACGCTTGACCTCGCTATGCCATTGTGTGTCGTCTGTTGTTGGGACAGGTGCATGGCAGGAATTTCCCCACTTGGCTGATTGGCTGTTGCCATTTGGGTTTCGCCTGCCACATAGCAAATCGTCAGAAGTTGTAAGGTTGCGGATAGGCTCTGGTTCAGGTGATAGGGATGGAAGAACACTCTCGCCATCCCTATGTGAAGAGTATTCTGTTAAAGGAATCCAGGTACTCGATGGTTTGATCAACCCCTCTGAGGGGGTTGTGCCCGTGCCTAAGTCCAGGGGAGCATTTGGGTGGCAGAGATAGCTTGTTCCCGGTTTTCCGTTTATCCAGGTGTTCACCCTTGACTGACCTATGCTGGAACCCTGGGTCAGCGCTACCTGTATGGCAGGGAGCTAGTTGAACCAGAGCCGATGCAACCAGTCACTTGCTGTAATCAATAAAGTTGTGGTCTAAATTCTGCCAAAAACCAAACCAAAATTTGTTTGTTTGTTTTTATAAGATATTTATTGAGATTTTACAAAAACATAAGTTTACAAAATAGAAAAAAGTCATATAGAAAGAAAAAGATGAAAAAAGAGAACATACAAAAATACATAAAGAAGAAAAAAGAATAAAAATACAAAATACAAAAAACAAATAGATAAAAAAGAATTAAAAACAAATCCGTTTTTTGTAACTTTAAGCTCATTAGCTTGTTTCCTTGGCCTCCTCACACCTCCCCTTTTTGTATTCCCATTTAAATAATCAAATCAGCAAATCCTTACCCTCTTTCGTTTATCTTAACTCTATATCTTAACATATTATAACTCTATATTTTCATCCATTATCAATTCATTTTTGCATATTCTTATTAACTTTGTTGCTAATGCCACTTATTTTCAATCCAACATCATTTTAACATTCATTAATTTTACAGTGTTTCTGCAGATAGTCTTTAAATTTCTTCCAGTCTTCTTCCACCAACTCTTCTCCCAGGTCTCGGATTCTGCCAGTCATTTCCGCCAATTCCATATAGTCCATCACCTTCATCTGCCACTCTTCCAGGGTGGGTAACTCTTGTGTCTTCCAATACTTTGCAATAAGTATTCTTGCTGCTGTTGTTGCATACATAAAGAAAGTTCTATCCTTCTTTGGCACCAATTGGCCGACTATGCCCAGGAGAAAGGTCTCTGGTTTCTTCAGGAAGGTATATTTAAATACCTTTTTCATTTCATTATATATCATCTCCCAGAAAGCCTTAGTCTTTGGGCACGTCCACCAAAGGTGAAAGAATGTACCTAAACCCAAATAATTACCGCCCAGTCAGTCTGACATCAATACCAGGGAAGATTCTGGAGCAGATCATTAAGCAAACAGTCTGTGAGCACCTAGAAAGGAATGCTGTGATCACCAATAGTCAGCATGGATTTCTGAAAAATAAGTCATGTCAGACTAACCTGATCTCGTTTTTTGACAGAATTACAAGCCTGGTAGATGAAGGGAACGCAGTGGATGTAGCCTACCTTGATTTCAGCAAGGCATTTGACAAGGTGCCCCATGATATTCTTGTAAAGAAGCTGGTAAAATGCGGTCTTGACTATGCTACCACTCAGTGGATTTGTAACTGGCTGACTGACCGAACCCAAAGGGTGCTCATCAATGGTTCCTCTTCATCCTGGAGAAGAGTGACTAGTGGGGTGCCACAGGGTTCTGTCTTGGGCCCGGTCTTATTCAACATCTTTATCAACGACTTGGATGATGGACTCAAGGGCATCCTGATCAAATTTGCAGATGACACCAAACTGGGAGGGGTGGCTAACACCCCAGAGGACAGGATCACACTTCAAAACGACCTTGACAGATTAGAGAACTGGGCCAAAACAAACAAGATGAATTTTAACAGGGAGAAATGTAAAGTATTGCACTTGGGCAAAAAAAATGAGAGGCACAAATACAAGATGGGTGACACCTGGCTTGAGAGCACTACATGTGAAAAGGATCTAGGAGTCTTGGTCGACCACAAACTTGACATGAGCCAACAGTGTGACGCGGCAGCTAAAAAAGCCAATGCAATTCTGGGCTGCATCAATAGGAGTATAGCATCTAGATCAAGGGAAGTAATAGTGCCACTGTATTCTGCTCTGGTCAGACCTCACCTGGAGTACTGTGTCCAGTTCTGGGCACCACAGTTCAAGAAGGACATTGACAAACTGGAACGTGTCCAGAGGAGGGCAACCAAAATGGTCAAAGGCCTGGAAACGATGCCTTATGAGGAACGGCTAAGGGAGCTGGGCATGTTTAGCCTGGAGAAGAGGAGGTTAAGGGGTGATATGATAGCCATGTTCAAATATATAAAAGGATGTCACATAGAGGAGGGAGAAAGGTTGTTTTCTGCTGCTCCAGAGAAGCGGACACGGAGCAATGGATCCAAACTACAAGAACGAAGATTCCACCTAAACATTAGGAAGAACTTCCTGACAGTAAGAGCTGTTCGACAGTGGAATTTGCTGCCAAGGAGTGTGGTGGAGTCTCCTTCTTTGGAGGTCTTTAAGCAGAGGCTTGACAACCATATGTCAGGAGTGCTCTGATGGTGTTTCCTGCTTGGCAGGGGGTTGGACTCGATGGCCCTTGTGGTCTCTTCCAACTCTATGATTCTATGATTCTATGATTCTATGATTCTAAACCAAACCAAAATTTGAGTCTTGTCTGAATTTATTTAAGGGGGAGGTTTAAAGGTCTAAACACACAACAGGATGCTGGACTAGATGGGCCTTTGGCCTAATACAGCAGTGCTATTCTTATGTTTTATGAAAGCCACAGACCAGTTGCTGAGCTGAGTAATGCTGACCAGGGTGGTGGTGCTTATCTGACCTTCCATTACCAGCATCTGCTTACTGGGAGGAAGAGGAGGATGCGTGAGGCAGTGGTGGGTGACTGCAGATGCACCAGCAGAGGTGCCATGTTGGCTCTGCCAGTGCATTTGCACAGCACAAACCTGCCACCACCTCACCCTCCCAATAACACTTGCGGTTGGTCAGGTAAGCACCCCTGCCAGCTACTGCTGATATTGATTACAGCGTATTCTTAAGTTTAGAAAGATGTCCTTGCCACAAAAAGCTTTCTCTGCTGGTGTGTACAAGGTTTAGGCCGTCTCACAGAAGGTGCATAAAAAGTTGCTTGTCAATTTTTCAAGCACTCAGTTTGTTGTACAAAATACTCGCCCTGCAGAATTGTTTCCTCTCGTCCTGAGGTAACTCTCTTTGCACTTTAGGTGTGAGAAGAAAGTTTCCATCCCAGGGGCTCCCTCAGCTGCGCTGTCTTAGCACTTTCACTAATGCTGAAAAGTTTCCTTCCCGGTAAAGCTGCCACAGAGAATTTCCTCACCACTCTATATAAAAGAAAGCTTGGCCCAGACAGTGTTCTTCTCTGTGACCTTAAGCTACAGCAATTATTCGGAACTAAACACAAAAGCAAATTCTAAACCAGCAAAACAATGTGCTGTGATGGGTCATAAGGAAAAGACATTTGACACCACCCATTTGAAGCTGATGAAAAAGAAACAAAACCCCTCCAAAACTCTCAGACAAATAGCTGCCAGGCTTTCCTCACATTCTCACAGCAGCCAGGGATGTGGGTGGGGGTGAGGGAGAAGATCAACCCAAGTTAACTGGTTGCTAGCAATAAAGTCTTCAGAAAAGAGGCTCTCAAGCAGAGTATGAAATGCCCAGGGCCCTGCTTTATAACAAAAACTGAACAAAAGGCTGTGCAGATCAAGAAGTCTTCGCTTGTCATATTTTCTAACTGATGTGTGAAATGCTGAAATGCAAATGTCAGCATGCAAAGTTCTTGCAACATTTACAATTGATGCTAAAGGGTAAATATATAGTCTCCACAGAAGTGTGAAGAGGGAATACAGGAATGCTACAGGTCCTGTTTCAAATAGTTTCAAGTTATCTGACAAAGCTGGAACAGTCTGAGGAGTGAAAAACTATGCAAGATAAATGGGGAAATGCATTGAGAGCATGATTGTAACATGTGCCATTGGTTTACTATAACAATAAAGGCCTAAATTCATGACATACATAAACAATACATAAAGAAAGGGGTTCCTCTTTGTCACTAAGATGTTTCCATCAGGCAAATAAGCTTTTCCCAAAGCACTGACAGCCACATTTATACTACAGGCATATTTTAGAAGTATAAATCATCTAAAATTGGTCAGAAACTATGACGGCATCAACATTATGATCTCCTCTCATCCCTCCTAGTTAACTGTGGTTGAGTACAGCCAAACACCCAGTAGAAGGAAACCGTATGAAAATGAAAACATAGCAAAATGAATTTATTTTTACTACAATCAAGGCTGGGAAGTATCCCCAAGAGATTTTAAAAAATATTAATTGGCATAAATTTAACTTAAACAAAGATCTCAATATTCTGGCTAAATAAGTTTTGCTCCCTCAACTGCTCAGCATTCGGTTTGAGGTTAAATCACCATGGAGAACTGTTTGCATTCACTGGCCCCTTACATATCTCATAATATGATGAGTTAGGCCTTTATGGTTAACATACATTTGCTCAGCAGAGCCCACTCCAGCGGTAAACATCTGACAGCAGATGTACTAATTACCTGAACTGGCCATTTTCTTACATTAGCTTCCAGATCTGGTCATGCAAAAATGTACTTACCTTGCATTGCAAACATAGCAATCAACTCAAAATGTGTCTGAAACAGCTTTTCTGCTATATAGGGTCCAGCTGTTTGTTTTGTGTGTGTTTCTGCTCAGCTTCATCTTTCACATACTTCCTGATCCAGTCTAATAGGAACAGCTCTCTTACTGGCTTTTTAGAAGAAGCTTATGAGTAGGTCAAATATTTATCCTTTGGGTGCTGAAACTGGATGAGCACGCAGTAGTCAGTGATCTGTGGCCTTCATCCATCAAACTAATGCATTGAAGAAAACTATTAGTTGCTGACAGCTTGACACTGGTTTTAAGCATTTTGATGTCTTAGGCAAAATATTGAGCGTGACAGCCCTTTCTGCTTCATAGTAGGACCTGGAACACCTGAGATTTCAGGGCCTAATATACATAAGAAGCTTGTTCAGACACAAACACTTGTATGTACTGTGATGGAGGAAGTTGAGAGGCGAGACAGGATAATGGTGTCAGGTCCATATACATTCAGTTAAATATCTGCATGGACTCTACATGAGCAGATGTAACATGGCAATGCAGGAAGCTGTTTTAATACTGAGGCAGACTTTTGTGGATCCATTTTCAACAGCGAAACTTAAAAAGAAGCCTTGAAGAAAACCAAGCACTACAGAAAGAATTGCAAAATAACATTAAAGTACCTCATTCCTTCATTTTCTTCAGACTTTGTCTTCTGTGCAGAGATGAGAAAGACATACCTATGACACCTTTCGCTTGGGGATCTTGCCCAGTTCATTGAGTTTTTCTTCAGATTCCTCCTACAGCTCCTGTGGCTCAAAGAGAACTTTTCATCAAATAAAAAGAGAAATCTGTTCAAAAATACGGGTACATGTGAAACCACTCCACCTTTCTCTTTCCCCTAATTTTCCAACATATGACATTTCCTTATGCAGTTCCTTCGTTTGTCGTTTTCTTTTAACCCATCGCTTCTAATTCTTTATTTGGCTTTTTGAAAAGATAAGAAGATTGGATTATTTGCAAAGCTTCTTACCTGCTAGCACATCCCTAACTGCTGTTTTTTTATAGATATATAAAAATTGGGGTTCTCTTCGAATAGCAAAGCAAAGCACGTCTGTCTTCAAAACAAAAAACACAAACTTGGTGCTGTGACTGGCAGCTATGATGGGGCTGGATCTATGTGTGGCAGCAGCGGCAGCTTCTTCTCACCAGAGGTGAACACACCTGCCCTTGCCAATGTCACCACTCAGTCCCATTTGTACTAGAGCAAGAGGTACACTGGGAGTTTGTTGCACATGATTCCAGAACAAGCAGAAGGGAGCTAAAATTCACAAGTTTCATGCGTCATGTGTGTTGTCTTTTAGGGATGGGTATGAGTCTACCACTGGCTTCTTAGTTCTCTCTCTCTCAACAAAGAAACATTCCATTCTGCTATGAGTACATGAAAGTGATGTCTGCAATAGTCCAGGAAGACAGAAGAACTGACGTCTGCATTGACACATCATGAGGCAGCATAATGTCATCGCAGGTATGGGAAACGCAAAAAGGTCTGAAACATCTGCCATGAAAATTGGCATTGGAGTAGGCAAGTTCAGATGCCAGAGTCCCAGGTGTTTTGCTTGGTGATCTCTCTCTCTCTCTCTCTCTCTCTCACACACACACACACACACACTCTTTCAGGGCTGCAGGCTGTCTGATAGCATTGCCATTCAAGTGACAAAATGACAGCTGGGGAAAATAATTGTTCAGGGACTGGGTCGTGCGTAAACATTGATTTCACTAACATAAGCACTGACGTATACAGTATGTTCAAGGAAGCATCATTTCAACCTCACTGGAGCAGACTAGCAAAAGCAATAATACAGTGGTACCTCAGGTTACAGATGCTTCAGGTTACAGACTCCGCTAACCCAGAAATAGTACCTTGGGTTAAGAACTTTGCTTCAGGATGAGAACAGAAATTGTGCTCCAGCAGCATAGTGGCAGTGGGAGGCCCCATTAGCTAAAGTGGTACCTCGGGTTAAGAACAGTTTCAGGTTAAGAATGGACCTCCAGAACGAATGAAGTTCTTAACCCAAGGTACCACTGTATATCCAAAGGCAGATTGTGTGAAAAGGCAGCAACTCGGGACAGGGCTATTGAGGGCTCCTAGCCATGATGGCTCAGCTCTGCCTCCACACTTGAATACCAGTTGTTGACAACAACAGCAGTGGCAAGTTGAGAACCTGAGGCTCAGCTAAGTGGGCCATTGGCCTGATTCACGAGGCCCTTATGTTCTTATGTTAACCCCCTCTTGAAAAATAGAGTTTCCCCCCCTTGAAGACTTTCCCCTCTCTGCTCCCTGTGTTCCACCAATGCTGCTCTAGATGAACCCCCCAACCCTCCAGAGAAGATTTTGGGGACACACAGAAGGCTGGCAGGTGAGAATGAGAGGAAGGGGAAGTCCCATCACACAAATGGAAGTCCATTCCATAAGAGGACTGACACCACTGGATACTACTCTGTTTTTATCCTGTTTAAATGCTAACATAAGCTACTGGTTATTTCATATGTTACCCTGCCTTTTTTGTGTATACAGTGGCACCTCAAGTTACATACGCTTCAGGTTACATATGCTTCAGGTTACAGACTCCGCTAACCCAGAAATAGTGCTTCAGGTTAAGAACTTTGCTTCAGGATGAGAACAGAAATCATGCTCCGGCAGCGCGGCGGCAGCAGGAGGCCCCATTAGCTAAAGTGGTGCTTCAGGTTAAGAACAGTTTCAGGTTAAGAACGGACCTCTGGAACGAATTAAGTACTTAACCTGAGGTACCACTGTACCTCAGAACTTTTCATTGTACACCTACAAATTTAAGGTGGGTTTGCAAATGTGTGAATTTTGCTGGTGAGTTGTGATTGGCTGCTGCTTCAAGTTGGGTTTACACTCAGTAGCAAACCCTTAGTAGGCATAACGTGTGAATATGAGCCTGAAATCTTGCAACTGAAAACAGAAGACTCAGAATAAAGTTCAAAATTAAGTGACCTGTTTTTACATATATATCATATTTTTATTTGTTTTGACCATTTATACGCTGCTTAATTACTATAATCTCTCAGTGGGGTTATTATCAATCTTTGTGACAGTCCTTGGCGGCCAGCTGGGTTTCCCTAATTAGATCTTAATTCAGATACAATTATACAAATTTATCAAAGCCAAGAACATGTGGGAAGTTGGAAAGGGCATTTGCTTACATATACTAATGTCACCAAGAATCACATATCAAAAAACGCTGAGTTTTGTATCCTGGCATGTGGTTTCATCACAACTTTAGAATTAATTTGCAATATGAAAATAAAACAGTATTGATACACATATATGATGGCTTTGCACATTTGTTCCGCATGTTCTTATAATAAAACCCAACGGGCCATTAAAATGAGCCACCATGACCCAGAAAACTATGGCAGAAATCTGTAACTCTCCCTGGGTAGAAATGTGAGTACTTGTGAAACATTTGATTGTAAATGGTTTTGGGAGAAGGAAAAAATTGATTGAGTCAGCTGGTCCTGTTCTGAGGGCTCCAAATCAAGAGTGGGAAACACAGCAACCATGAGTCTCTGATTGAAACTGACCTAGTTTACATAAGTAGCACATTTCTGTTAGAATTACAAAGAATCATGTGAGCAGTCTTGGTGCCTCTCCATTGGTGTCTAATTAGAAAACATAAGAACATGAGAACATGAGAACATAAAAGGGCAAACGGCTTTTCTGTGCACTGCTCTGGTTTCGCCAGAAGCGGCGTAGTCATGCTGGCCACATGATCCGGAAAAACTGTATGTGGACAAATGTCGGCTCCCTCGGCCAGTAAAGCGAGATGAGCGCCGCAACCCCAGAGTCGTTTGCGACTGGACTTAGCTGTCAGGGGTCCTTTACCTTTACCTTTTAAGAACATGAGAAGAGCACTGGCGGATCAGCCCAATTGCTCATTTATTCCAGCATCCTATGCTCACAGTGGCCAACCAGTTGCCCGAGGGAAGCCCATAAGAAGGGTCACAATAACACTACAGTGATACCTCGGGTTACATACGTTTCAGGTTACAGATGCTTCAGGTTACAGACTCCGCTAAACCAGAAATAGTACCTCGGGTTAAGAACTTGGCTTCAGGGTGAGAACAGAAATCGTGTGGTGGTGGCGCAGTGGGAGGCCCCATTAGCTAAAGTGGTGCTTCAGGTTAAGAACAGTTTCAGGTTTAAAACAGACCTCCGGAACGAATTAAGTATGTAACCAGAGGTACCACTGTATCTCCAATTGTGGTTCCAAGATCTGGCATTCAGAGGCATTCTTATATAAACATTCACTTTCATAAAACATCCACTTTTGGGAAGTGCATCCCAACATGTCCCAAAATATCTTGCTTTCCCCAGTTTTGAGGTGTTTCTTCTTAGCAGAGGTGCCACCAAGATTGAGAGGGCACAGGGCATGTCACACAGGCATCACTTGCATCTCTCAACACTGCACAGGCCAGTGTTACCTTGCGCCAGGCCGCACCAGTCCCCACAGTGTCTCCTGATGGAGGCCGGTGCAGCCTTCCGCTAGGTCACACCGGTCTTCGCATCATCTACCTACACTGAGAGGACTGGGCCCTCTTCAAACAATTACTGAGGGGGTTGAAGACACCTCAGCCCCCTAGAGTTGGTATGCCTAGACAAGGGAGTGAAAGACTGGTGATTTAACCCCGCCTTCACCTTCTTGTTAAAGAGATCTGTGAATTGAATTTATTAATTATTTTTTATTTACAGAGCTACCTCTGGTTGCGAACTTGATCTGTTCCGGAGGCCTGTTCGCAACATGAAAAGTGTGCAGCGGTGCATCTGTGCACATGCGGGTTGTGATTTGCCGCTTCTGCACATGTGCATGACGTCATTTTGCGCTTTTGCGCATGCGCGAGTGGTGAAACCTGGAAGTAACCCTTTCCGGTACTTCCGGGTCGCCGCAGGACATAACCTGAAAGAACGTAACATGAAGTGGACATGAGGTATGACTCTAATGGCAACTGCAGATTGGATTGGAACTAGGGTTGCCGGATCAGGAGTGTTTGAGGCCCTGAGATTTGAAGGCACAAACCTAGGAGCCACTTCTGATGATGTCATGGGGGCAGGCCCTAGGAATGTCATTAAGCATTATCCATTTTAAGCATCAACCAGACTCACTGAGAGCATGTCATTCACATAAAGGGTGTGTCCCTATGCTCTATGTGAACTGCTTTTGTGAAGAGTTGGTGTTAACGATGCACTTGCTAATTGGTACCATGTGCATTTAAAGGTGCTGTCACCCATCTGGAGATTCAAGCCCTCTCCCTGCTACCTGGTGGGAGGGCAAAATGAGAAACAGAAAACATTTGCTCATCCCTAGCTGAGAACAGACTGGGGGCAATCGGGGGAGCGGTGAATTGAACCCCCTTCCTTAATGCCATGGTCTCAGTTAGGGTTTCCAGACCCCTAGGGCTGACCTGTGGAAGATAACTGAATGGCAACCAAGGGCATAGCTAGCATGCTCATTCCCACAAGCCCACATGTCGTAATGGGGAACAGTGCGAAAGCTTAGATGTCCCATAAATAAAATAAATAAAAAATAAAACCCTTAATTGTACTACTTGGACAGGGCATTTCAGTGTACACACATTGAAGTCATCTGTTTATGATTGCACATCAAGCAACAATAAAGGGGTTAGGGCAATGATCCCAGAGTCCCCAAAGGCAAATCAAGCAGCTACCATCACCAGACCAAGTTAATGAATCTCTGAACAATAATATGATCTGGGCTGATTGTTTCAAATCTGAAGCAATATGTCAACAAATCAGGGATTACAGAAGGCTTTCACTTGTTAAGCTACACAGTTAATTAGATCCACAGAGACTCTGTTTCTCTATGGAAAGAAAACAAAAAAAGGGAAGGTTATCAGTTGTTGCTTTTAAAATTTCTGGATAACCTGAACGTTTCGTAGTGAGTAAAACAAGGCTCCAGTTACTAATTTGCTTAGTTTGACATGAAAGAAATAATTGTGCAAGCTGTTACTGCATGAGCAATTAAACAATGAAAGAAACTTAATGTAGCTTTCTTTTCTTCACAGGGCAGGCTTCTTCATTTTTGCCCCTTAAACAATTTTCACCTTGCCACTCATAGTGTCCAGCCATATTTGTGAAATAAACAAAATACTCCATGTGCAGCTCACAAACTGGGTGTGATGTAACAGTCAAGTTCGCTGTTCTCCTCCAGCAGTTAGAGGGGAAGGATGACAAAGGGCACACGGGAGCCTCTGGACACAAGGCCAAACTCCATGTGGATTTTTCCAATAATGTGGCTGCCCATTTTTTATGGGAAACACCATCAGATAAATCCAATTCTCCTTTTGGAAACATTTTGGATAGGCACACCCAGAGAGGGGGAAGAAATACAGTCTCGTTTCTCTTTCGATTTGGGATTCAGAAATTATTCTGTGTTTTGAAGTCAGGTTTTTTGTCAGGCCAGTTATTTTTTCCCTTTCCCCCAGCAACTGTTTATTGAGGTAAATAAGTTTGTGTTTGACACTGCTTCAAAATTTCATGCACTGGATATTAAAAGGTGAAGATGATCAAGCAGGTTTATTTTAGTACTGAATCTTTGTTAGCTTCTGCCAGTGCTCTTGCAATTCGTTACATTTCCTCACACTTCTTTTTCTCCTCTGCTGCTATTCTCCTTTCCTCCTCAGCAATAGGCTTTGAATGGTCATATCTTTTCTTTCCATGGACTATTCCCATGAGCAATGAATGCCTGCCAAACTTGTTCAGAGGGGAAACATCCACCGGCGGAATCATCTTGCCTCCTCGTCTGACCACTAAGAAGGCAGTGACCACGAGGCCAGTTATGATAATAGAAAACAGAGCTGGCTGGAGACCAAACTGAGCTGTCCAATACAGCTTTCAGATTTCCTATCTTTGCTTTAATGGATTTGGCTGAAAAAACTTTCAAGTAGCCTTGCTTAATTGAGACGTTTGATGAAACCCACACCACTAAGAGTTCCACTAAACCAAAAGAGATATAATATATTATTGAACATAAAATGGAATTTAGTGAACTGCATTTATTTTTACCTGGAACAGGCCTAATGTTGCTTGGATGTAAGCCCTAGAGAATCATCCAGTTATTTCCATGTTTGTGTGGCTGAAAGCTGCGTGGCAAGAAATTTCTCCAAAAGCAGGAATCAGTAATCACAGTACATTTTGGGACATCAACTCTCACCATCCCTGGCCATTGGCCATGATGGCCAGGGCCAATTGAAGTTTTCCAATGACATTCAAATGAATTTTCCATATTGAGAGTAGTTTTGAATGTTACTGAAGAACCACCACTGGCAGAACACTTGTGATGTGTGATAGAAACACAAGTCTAAAACTTCAGATGGGGGTGGGGAATGGCTGAATGGGGAGTTGTCCAACTTAAGAGGAATTAAACATATCTTCTATCTGTCACTTCTCCCCTGCAGATCACCCTCTCCAAATGCTACTTTGTTGTTGTTGTTGTTTAGTCATGTCTGACTCTTCATGACCCCATAGACCAGAGCACGCCAGGCACTTCTGTCTTCCACTGCCTCCTGCAGTTTGGTCAAACTCATGTTAGTAGCTTAGAGAACGCTGTCCAACCATCTCGTCCTCTGTTGCCCCCTTCTCCTGGTGCCCTCCATCTTTCCCAACATCAGGGTCTTTTCCAGGGAGTCTTCTCTTCTCATGAGGTCGCCAAAGTATTGGAGCCTCAGCTTCAGGATCTGTCCTTCCAGTGAGCACTCAGGGCTGATTTCCTTAAGAATGGATAGGTTTGATCTTCTTGCAGTCCATGGGACTCTCAAGAGTCTCCTCCAGCACCATAATTCAAAAGCATCAATTCTTCGGCGATCAGCCTTCTTTATGGTCCAGCTCTCACTTCCAGATAGTAGATAAATGATAGGCAGGTCTTGGTAATGGAAGCTGGCTAGTAAGAAACTTACTCTAAAATCACATTTTCTTTCACAGTTCATCCCCCAGTTGCCAAAGAATGAATGTTTCTTCCTTTGTAATGCTGCAGCTTTCATAAAATTCATAAATTTGCACACACATAGGTCTGATTTATACATCAAAGTAATGGGCTGATAAGATGTGGTTTATAGACCCAGCAATGAACCATGCACACTTTCCCCCGACTTGGCACCGAGATCACATATATTTGCATTGCGAAACTATCGTTTAATCTCTGCCTACTTGCCAGCCTGCCATTAGGTAGAGTGATACAGCTACCTCAGGCAGGTTTTTTATGTCATGAAAAGGCAGCAAATTCTTGGCTATTTAATTGATTACTGCATTTTTACTGCCAGGGAGGAGGAGCTCTTGTGGGATTTCCTACTTCCCTTTTTGTGTCCTTGTTAGTAGGTTGGATTGAACCATAGTTTCCTACTTCAAAAGTAATAGGGAACTGTGGTGCACCGTGATCTTATAATTGGAGCTGAGTGTGGGATGGAGTGCATGTGGGGGAACAAATAGGAACAGGGCTCCTTTACCATAAGAAACATGGGTTTATTAGTCTGAGATTGTTATGTTTAAACATAATCTGCAGCAGTCTACAAGAGCCTAGTAGAAATTCAGTATACCTGCCTTGCCTTTCTCCTCTTGCATGCATGGCTGAATGATGGCATTTTTTATCTGCCCTTGGAGAACACAATCACAAACCTAAATATTGATGAAACCTAAGATTTGTTTCCAATTCCTGTCTCGTAACTGGTCTATTGAATTTCCACTTCACAAGTGGAATTGCTAGACAGAACATTATTTATGTTCTATTTTACTGAAAGCCATGAATAGTCATAGCTTGAAAAGATCACATTATCAAAAGATAAAGAGGATCTTGAAATACATCAGAACGCAGCTTTTGCATGCTTTCAGACAATTACAGTATTTGACGAGAACAAATGGAAGAGGACAAACTTTTCTAGAGCTGTAGAGAGATGTAATTTCACAAATACATGGTAGTTTTTGTGCCATTTAAACAATGGTGTAGTCCATACTTGTAGAATAATAGGTTTTTATGCTCCTGAGCAGCACAAGTATTTTCTAATTTGAAAGGGATTGCACGGTCTTTACATAATTGTAGGAGGGAGTTTGCTGTTATTTAAGCCAGCCAGAAAAAGCAGAATATGTGATAAACACTCCCAGGATTGATAATAAGCTTCATTTAAATTTGAGGGCAGAAGATAGAGGTAGAAAGAGAAAGCTCTAGGAATTCACAGCTGTTGTGTAAAATCCTAAAAGGTCATTTGGCAATCACAGCTCTAACTTCACTCACTGGTTAAAACACTGTGAGGTAAAGGCTGGGACTATCAGCCAGTCTAGCTTTGAAAACAGAAATTACAGCTTGGGGGGGCCTTACATTTTGACATTTCTCTCTTGAACCAGAGCACCCATAAACCTCCTTTAAAAAACAAAAAACAAAGCTAAAAGTCCTGGGCCCCTGGTGGTCTTTGCCTCCCAAATCAGACCCCTTCTAACCACCTGATCGGAGCCCAATCTGCACCACTAGCCTTAGGCCCAGCTACGGAGGAATATGCAGGCCAGGATTATGGAGGAGGCAAATCTGGACTGAGTTTCCATTACGTTTCCCAAGGCACGGTCCTGGCTCACTGGCTGGTAGTGCCAGGGGTTGTAATCAATTAAGTTTGAGTACACAGACTGAAATTAATTAACAGGAGTAAGTTGGGTCCATTCTGAGTGAAACATAGTTGACTACCACCCATTTATTCCAGGATTTCCTGGTTTCTGTTTGTGGTCTACCACCTTTATTAATAGAGAATAAAGCATGAACAACCCTACAAATTATATGTATGATTCTATGAAGGCACCTTGCAGTTTTAGCTACTCATATGTTTGTAGCAGAAGCTTAAGCCAGCGTCTTTCACAACCCAGGAGCTAGTACTTCAAGCCTAACTCAAGGCTTCCTTCCTTTCTGACAAGTATATTAAAATTTTGTGGGTGTTTTGGGTGTTCCTCTACGATTTCAGAAGTGCATGCATATTTACAGGAAGATGTTAGAATTCCTGCTCCATGATTGCAGTCATGTCTATCGCATGACAGTATATGTTTTGACTCCACAGATTGGGATGTGATGGAGACAAGATGTTTATGTTACTGTGTTCTGAGAAGTGGAACTATTGTCCTTTGTTCTTTTTCTCTTTGCTGTCCGATGCTAGAGAGAAAGGGAGCCATGTTGCAGTGCTCCATGTGTGTTTATATGTAAATAAATTAGATTAGCCAAAGTGCGTTGCTGAGGTCTGTTATGCAAAACTGCGCAAACTCTGCAGATCCCTAAGTGTGCCAGTGTCAGTTGGCATCAGTTGCTGTGATATTCGGGCAGAAGAAAGCTTATGAAGCTCCTGAACGATTGACCAGTCGGGCATGTGTCTCTACCAGGGTCCTACTCGAGTGTAGGCTGAACTCCTGACAGAAGTATGAAATGAGTCATGGGGCATCAAAGGACAAAGGTGATTTAAAATAAGAGTACAGCATGCTTGTTGGTTAGATCCATCCAAACATGACCCTCAAGTAACTTCAGCACCAATATTGAAAATCTCCGCAACTAATGTAAGCGCCATAGGATGTATTTAAAGGGTTCAAACCGAACTGCTTTGGAAATAATTTATACAGGGAATTGGCTGAATGCAAAAATGGATTGTGATGGGGGTCCTAAGCATCTGCTGCAGGGGTGAGGGGCTTCTTCCATCCTGAGGGTCACATTGCCTTCTTGGCAAACTTTTAGGGGCCACATGCCAGTTGTGGTCAGGGCCAGAGGCAAAAGTAGCTCATTTTTACCCTTGTACATTAGGCTAGTTTCTGCACATACGTAATATTCCCCTCTGTTCTCCATCCAGGGAAGAAAGAGGTGTTCCAGCCAGGCAAAAGCTCTCAAAGAGGATGCGAAGGAGGTCGAGTAATGGTGTGGGTGAGGAGGGTGTGTGGCGGGAAAAGAGGCTTGGTGGGCCGCATTTGGGCCTCAGTTCCCCATTTCTGGTCTATTGCCATCTGTGTGACTAAAACAATCAGACTGATGGAATTGGAAAAGAGAAAAACAACAACAATGAATACTGAATGATTAAATGAGTTGGCATGAGGTACAGAAACAATCACTTTACAAAATCTTTATTACAAATTTTACATCTTTGGGTCCTTCAGAATTATTTCAATCGATTTCAAAGATCATTGTTGACAAATCACATAGACGAGGTTCTGTGTTTTCATTTCACATTGGAAAAAAAGCAAACATTTCTTGAGAAAAGTAGTCTATACATGTATATAAAACTGGCAAACACAACCCTGGGAGCAGGGTTATTTCAAAATAAGTAGTTATTCCAAATGCGTGTGTGTGTGTGTGTGTGTATGTGTGTGTGTGTGTGTGGAGCCACAATTAAATAGAGAGAGTTATTTTCAGTACAAGCCTGAATTTGGAGCTTGGGATTCAGAAATTGACTTGAGGGGGGTTAGTCAAATTTACAGTGTTATGATCAAGTCACATCATTTCCTTCACATGGTCGGCAAAATAAGGGAGAGTCACATTATGCAGATACTCAAAACTGGCTTCTCTAAACAGTGCTTCTAATAAGGTGGCTTCTATCCTGCTGCTGAATCATCTGAGATTAATGGAAAGCCACTCAATATCTCTGTCCAGGTAGAGTCTTCTACTGTTGTTGCTAGTAAATTGTGACTATCCTTGGTCTGCCAGGCATTGTTCAGAAAGCTGAAGCAGTATGTGTGCATACATGCACTGAACCAAACCTCAACTGCTTCTCTCTGATATTCAGATACCATATATCATGAATTCACTTGGTGTACATTCTTATGCATGATATATGCTTTGAGAAGCAGCAAACAGCTTTCAAATAAGTACCAGGGGCTTCAAACTGAACCAATACAGAGGCTGAGGAGAAGGCCAATTTGATCATAGCAAAAAGCAGAGCTTTTTTTCAGCCGGAACTCACCAAAACTCAGTTCTGGCACCTCTCAGGTGGGTGCCATTGCTATTCTAAGAGAACAAGGGAGGAATTCGTGGTGAGTTCCAGCACCTCTTTTTCTAGAAAAATAGCACTGGCTAGAAGGAATCATGGCGGTTTTAAGAGAGGCATTGAAAATGAGACACACCCCCCCCCTTTAAAAAAGGCTCATTTTCACAGCAGTTACAAGGTTACTACTAGATATGGAAAAGAGGTCTAGTAGTGGTTGCAAAAAAAGGGGGGAGGGCATGCTGATGCTGAGAAGGAACAAGTAGTGGTGAAATATTTTCAGTCTGAGGGCCACATTTCCTCACAGAGAAACTTCTGTGGGGCGCATGCCAGAGGTGGAGGGGGCTAATACCAAATACACAACCCACTCACACAAATATACACACACTGTTCTCTCATATCCACACCCTGCCCTCCCAGTCACACAGCCTCTGAAACCTTCCCTGCTCTCTTGCACTGTTTTTTCCCTTCTCAAGTTATCATCCTCCCCCTTCTCTTTCTCCAGTCCTGTGAATTGTTGTTCAAGTGCAAATGGGACCCATTTTTTTCTAAACCCTCCCACCTGCCCCCACAAACTGCCCCTCTTAGGTGGCAATTAGGCTTAGGAACAAAGTTCCCATTCATGTCAAATCCTAGAGCAAAGAGGATTGTATTGAAAAAGTAAACACCAAGGTCACCATTCACTGGTCTTGGGAGATGTGAGGCAGAATTCCAGCAGAGAAACTGGAACAAGGCTTGTCACCTTTGTGCCCAGACATCTACAGGTTAGATGAGGTTTGGAGAGGGAGATCAGATCAGAAAAGCAGATTGGGGAGTTATCAGCACAATGGAGGCAGCCAAAGACTTTTGACTGAATGAGAGTAGCCAGAAAGTGACAGTGGAATGAGAAAAGTCAAAGACAAAGGTCTAACCCTACTGAGAACTCTCCAGGGACTGGAAGAGATGAAGAGCACTGAAAGAAATAGGAAGAGGAGGAAGAAAAGTATGGAACGTTGTAAAAGATGGGAGAAGAGGCAACAAAGTAAAATTATCTAAGCAACAGACCCTTGATGATGAAACTGATTGTATCTTGAATAATGCAATGACCAAATCTAAAATTTAACCTGATTAAGGAAAATAGAAACAGCTCTAATCAACAGCAGGACTTTACCCAGTTGGTTTTAAATGGCATGATTTTTTGCCGTATTAGAGGTGGCGGCAGGAGGTATTATCTTCTATAAATCACATCAGAACCCAGCAGCATCCTAGCTGTTACACTTGCAGTGTACTGGAGGCTCAAGATTAAATGGCATCTTCATGTGGATTCACTTATTTGCAAAAAATAACAAGGCTGCCATGGCTTTTAAGATTTTATCTCCCCAACGCACATGGCGGCATATCTGTCAAGGGTTAATTTCCAGTCGCAGGCATGGGGTATTATGCCACCCAAAAGCAACTAGAGCTGGAATGGCACACTTCCAAACAGCAACTTAGCTAGCCCTTAGTCCTCTGGCATGGCTATAACTCTGTCATTGCAATTGCCAGGTTTTCTGAAACAGGTAGCTGTAAATTTTGGATACTCTTTTGCTGTGGAAAGACAAGCCTGGGGAGAAATTATACTAAATTAGTATTTTAAAAATGAAACTAGTAGATTGTTTAAAGAGCATCTTTGCTGCGGAAAGACATAGGAAAACAATTCCCTTGGTAACTTTTTCTTGGCTCTGTCTTCAGGGACGTCAGGAGTGGATAGATACACTTAGGAGCAGTGTGTTTAAACCCTGGTCACAATTCTTTCCCCTGTGTACCACACTGAGTTCATCTGACCAACATATGAAGTGCTATTAATATATCATATCATAAGCACTCAACAGAGTTTGGCACTTTATAGCATCTCCAGCATCCAGCCAACATGACTGTTCAGTGTCTTCCAGGTGTCCGTTCACAGTACAATATACTCTCTTAATTTCCATGGACAGGGATGTCTTGGATACCCAGAATATCCCTTCTGTAACCACAACACTCAAAAATTTGCAGAGGGAATAAAATACACAACCCACTAAAAGTAGCTCAAATGTATTCCTAACCACACAACTTTTTCATGTTTTGACACGGATTTGTAGAATGTGTGGTTTTTAGTCCAGGCATGGGATAGTTAAGAAAGAGGAATCCTCAGGTTTACTTAGCTACATGCAGGCTCAGAATAGACTCTACGCTGGAAAAGCAACTTCAAATTTCCATGCCCAGAAAAGCAGAATTCTGCAACCAGGGTAAATGAGGCAAATGAAACCAATTTGTGCATTTGCTTCTTTCACACTTTCTCTACTTCTGTGTGTCTTACAAAGGGCTCTTAGCTATGACAGAGGTAAGGTGTCAGAGGGACCCAAGGGTCAAGACCTATTGTCCTGTGCTGCTCAGACCACTGCTGAAAACCTGGCTAAGCTTTGCACCTAGGCTGCGATACTGGCTTCACAGGCCTCACCCAGGCCTATAAAGCCTTGGCCTCAAAATTCGCTCATTAGTCTGAACCTTCAGTCACTGTGACGGTTCAGCAGTTGACTTCTGGTGCCTTGCCCTTCCCCACAGATTTCTCTGGAGCATTTTGAAATGCTACATCAGATAATGTATTTAGAGTTGGGGGGGAGGGGGAGAACTATGGCAGCAATCTTCTGCCAACTTACCTGGGAGCAAGCTTCATTGAGGTTTTGCCTTGGCATCCAACAACCAAGAGCAGACATTGCTAAGAGATTGATAGTCACAGATGCCCTGACTCCTAATCACCGGACATATTCCGCATCCCTACTTTCTAAATTCATTTTGCATCGATTGTGTGCACACAATCTATCCTCCCACCTTGAGAGATAGAAACTCGTCAAATGTGGGTGGCGGCGGCGAGAGAAACAGATTCTCAGAAATGCAGAATTCTCAGTCCAAAACTAACTTTTAATTCACAGCCCTGATTTTATGTGTTCCTGAGTTAAGGACTGGAGTGTTCTGAGACAGAGCAATGAAACATGAAGATGTTCGTAAACACTAGAGGCCTCAGCTAGAGCTTTCTTGTGCCTGCTTTTTAGTAGAAACAACCCACCCTGCAGTCACAAATTAAGGCGTACTGAACGGAAGAATTGTTAATTGTGAACAGCTTGCCCAACTTTAGAATTTCTTTTTTAAAAAATTACAAAGTGCCTTGTGATTCAAGAAGGGTTTTTCCAAGCCCAGAAGAGGGGATTCACAAGTCTAACACTGCACATTCCTCAGGCCAGTTAGAGTGACTTTCCCGTGAGTGTAGATGTCTTCATCTGTGCCTCGATTAAGGTGCTTCACCATATTTTTCTCAAAGAGCAGCGGGTGGTAGGCGCCCATAGTGCAGGCTTGGTCAAAGAACTTCTGGTAATAATGGCAAACGTCTGTCTGCCTTTTGGAAGGGAGAAACTCGTAAATATCCACTTCGTCGCAGAAGTTCATCATAAGAGCAATGCCTAGAAAGGGAGGAGAGAGAGAGAGAGAGACAAAGGATCCATTAAAAGACACAGCAGAATGGGTGGCCTGAAGGCAGAGTTTAAAAATCATGAGGGGTGTGTGTGTGTGTGTGTGTGTGTGTGAGAGAGAGAGAGAGAGAGAGAGAGAGAGAGAGAGAGAGAGAGAGAGGGAAATCCTTAGCAACGCAGAGGGAAGAAAGGAGGTCTTCCTGATGTTTTCTTTTGACTAGAAGCCTAGACAAAAGGAGTTAAAGGCTCTACAGCAGGGATGGGGAAGCTGTGGCAATCCAGATGTTGTTAGATTCCAACCACCTTTCTGCCCAAGTAGCATGGCCAGTGGTGAGGAATAATGGGATCTGGGAACCCAGAAGGCTACAGATCCCCCTGGCCTGATAGATATTGTTGAAGATAGCCTCTTCCCCACCCTTGATTGCTGTAACTGAACACTGTTCTATGGCTAAGATTGCACCGGAATATGGATAGAAGTGATTTCTCTGCTGTATGTCGGAAACAGGATGAGAGCAAATGGTAACATAAAGCAGAAGTGGAATTGCTTGTACTATTTTTATTCCCAAGCTGGAGCTGTGCTGCCATCTAGTGGCCTTTCCCCTTAGATGTACAAAACTCCCCACAGGTACGTGTAGTGACAGACATTCTCTTAATGAGCCACAATTACCAGGTTTTCTCACTCAGGCCTGTACATAAAAACAATACACCACAATACGAATGAAGCTGGTTGTATCACGTGCTGAACTTGTGCAGGGGGGATTCCCTCCCCACTCCTCTCCACCGACAGCTGTTGTCCTTTGGCCCTCGTAAAAATCCTGTGGCATGAGCAGTTTTGAGCGTGAGGCGGAAATCCGGAGGAGGCTGCTTGTCTGAGTGGGGGGAGGCATTCATACAATCTTCCTCTGCCCTAGCTCCCTCCTCTATTCCTCCCTCCCTCCACATCGCAAGACTTTGCTGAGAGCCCCAAGATGCTCAGGGCAGGGGGACGGGGGTCTTTGGAGACGGAAAGGTCAGCTGCATACTCATGACTTATCACAATGTTGGTAAATCAAACGCAACCATTGGCACTGCTTTTCATCTGCCTAGCTGAAGCATTTCCATTGAGGCTGACTAATGGCCAGAGGAGGAAAGTTCCTTTCCTCAAACAGAGGTGGGGAACCTTCAACCTACCAGGCCCAGCGAGTGGCCATTTTGTGTGACTACGCCCACATTTCCTGCACCTGAGATCAACATTGGTTGATAAGACAGCTACGGCCATTCCTGGGTTGGGACAGCTGGACCACAGTTCTCCATGCACTGCTAACCTCACAGTTGGATTACTGCAACATGCTGTGTGTGGGGCTACCCTTGGAGTTGATCTGGAGGGGGCAGCTGGTGCAGAAGACGACGGCCAGCTTTCTTTGGGGATTTGTACTGGCAACCAATTTGCTACCAGGCTAGTTTGGGACCAGGTTACTCGAGAGACCACCCTATCTGTTACAAACTCAGTAGATTACTGTGGTTTGCAGGAGAGGTCTCCCACAAGTTTCAAAAATAGCAGACACTCACTCTGCAATAGCTCGGAGCAGGGTTTTTAGTGTGGCTGCCCCTGTCCTGGAAAATAGCATTCCTATCAAGATATGACTTGACTATTTACACTTTTTTGGGGGGGGGTTGGTTGTGGAAATAGTTGAAGATATTTTTGTTCTGGCAAGTTTTTCCAATTGGATCAACGGGACTATATCACAAGTGTCCATTTGTGAGGGTTTTTAGTCTTGCTTTAAACATATTTGTTGTGTTTTTAAGAGTTTTTTAATTATTTTATGTGTAAATCAGCTTGAGACAGTGGCTTAGAAGACAATTAATAAATTACTTTTAATAATAATAATGGGAGTGAGCCTCTAAATAAGCCCAAGCCCATGCAACTGCATGTTCTTTCACTGTTTACACACAACACACACACATGCCTCTTTGCCTTTCTCCATTTTCCTTGTGTCAAATTTCTGATTGCAAAGTTCCATTCAGGTGGGATCCTCTCCTCTTGTCATTTGCAAATTGCCATGCATACTGTTAGTACTATAAAATGATGCTGCTGAGGATGACGATACAATCTGTACCACGGGCTTCCGTGAATAGCAGTTCCTGGCAGATTTATTTTCCACAATTCCTCAAAGCCATTTATGATTTATATTCATAACGCATTACTGGAAAAGGTGCTGTTCTGACAATTAACAGCGAAAAAACAGATTATTTTTATCCCGAGGCAGAAGAGAAGCTTCACAGAGCTGTCATGTGGAACATGCTGTAGGGTGGAAGAAGAAGAAGAAGAAGAAGAAGAAGAAGAAGAAGAAGAAGAAGAAGAAGAAGAAGAGGAGGAGGAAGAAGAAGAAAATAATAATTCCCTCTGTGCATTGTGCAAGTACAAGAGGCAGATCCTTGACCCAATAGTGTTTACACTAAGGAAAAAGCACCTGTGGCCCTCCAGATGACACAGCACAACTCCCGTCCTCCTTAACCACTGGGCAGGCTGGCAGGGCTTGGTAGGAATTGGAATCCAACAACATCTGGAGGAACACATATCACCCATCCTTGGTTTGCAGTCAAAAGATGGAGACAAGTGCCAACAGGAGAATAACATGTTTGCTCAATATAGTGTCCTCCAGATGTTGGTGGCCAAACCGGTTGGGCCTGATGAGAATTGGGAGGCAACAACGTCTGGGGGCACCAGGACGACTACCCCAGCAGTAAGGTATGCTAAAGGGTGATGTCAAAGGCTTCACTAAACAAGTGAGGGAGGCAAGAGGGGTGGCAGCACCTTATAACAGAGGCCAGGGATAGACTGAAGTTGTAGAATGAGCATTTGTTAAGAAATCTAGCAGTCTATTTTATGAGGAAAGGGATAAATGAGAGCAATGGATTGACCTCTTTTTTCTCTTCCATGTCTCAGCTGCTCTCAGCCAGAGACTTGATTCTACTGAATTTGTGGGTCCCTTTTTTACTCCCTCAGCTCAACTGCCACCAACGTTTTGTTAGCTCAGAGGTTCTTACCTGGCCGTTTTGGCTGCTTTTCCTTGAATTTACAAATCTATATACTTCTGCAAACTGAGCTCCCCAAGTATGTAGAAACCCTTCTCTTATTGATAGGCACTCAACTGGCCAAGTTCACTGTTATATGAAAAGATAGGTAACACCCACTCACAGTCCACAGAAGAAACCCAGGACTTGTCCTGAAAACAACGTACCAAGCATCCCTGAAGATGGAGGATTTGGCTGAATATCCTCTGGTGAGTTTTCTTGAAGGATATCCCAGAGCTGCCACTGCATGTGGGGATTCAGGATATAAAAAGGTTGTTCCGGGTGCCTTTTCCGATAGTTCTTGTAGCTTTTAAAGAAATTGTAATCCGGTTTTTGGTACCACTGAAACCAAAAGCAAAAAAGAATTGTGGCTCTTCTACGAATACTAGCAAAACTGTCTCCAAACAGAGAAGCCTGATTCAGAGATGTTCTCAAAAATAAAAAAATAAAAAAAAAATTCATGTCCCCACACCAAGCAGAAGAACCGTGCCGAATTTCAGAAGAACAGCTGCAGTGGTTCCGTGAGGGCTGCCTTTGCAGCTCTGAGGTGCATCACTTAAATCTCAAGTGTTTTGCGGGCAATTGGCTTGAAAATTGTAGACATGAGAGAGATGCTGCTAGACAAGAAGCTTGCTGAACTGCAGAGAAATAGATCCAGGGGTTGTTTGTTTTTAAATTGATTTTTTGGGGGGTTGTGGAAATAATTAAAGGGATGTGCTTTTATCCTTTGGTTTTCTTTGTAGGCAATAATTCAATAGCTGCCCTAAGCCTTGGTGGAACTGTACATGGAGCATCAAAGTGTTTTGATTTGAGGATTAGGCCGATTTCAGGTACCTGGTGCTTCTGGTGTCAGGTGTGAGGAGATACTAGAGAAGGAGTCAGCAACGTTTTTCAGCCGTGGACCCTCAGACCATGTGGTGGGCCGGACTATATTTTTTGGGGGGAAATGAACGGATTCCTATGCCCCACAAATAACCCAGAGATGCATTTTAAATAAAAGCACACATTCTACTCATGTAAAGACACGCTGATTCCCAGACTGTCCGTGGGCCGGATTGAGAAGGTGATTGGGCCACATCCGGCCCACGGGCCTTAGGCTGTCTTCCCCTGTACTAGTCTTTACAACCACAGAACCATGCATTTCCAGGATGACCACAACCTTCTCCCAGAATCCACTGCAATTCCAGGCAATTATTTTAATATGCACATAGCTCAAACGTACCTCGTGGATACCTGAGTGATATGGTGCTGGATCCCACACAATTAAGATTCCAGAATTATACTGCGGATCTGTAACAAACTTCTGTTCTTCTACAGTAATAAGCTGGGAATGACAAAAGAGGTGGTGATTAATACATGTTGCCACTCTGAAAAGCACAGGGAGGTCAGACTGCAAGGCTTTACTGGTGGCAAATGTCACTGACTGTTGCAGGACACTGTTCCATGAGAACTGCAACTTTTAAGCTGCAGTTCCTTTTGAAACCAAGGGCAATGATCTTGATAACCAGGGCAGGATCGGTGAAAACAGTGGCTCCAAATCTAGACAGATCTAGTCATGCAGTAGGGTTAAATGACCTAGCCACACATTCTCTTGAATTATTCTCAAATCAGGCTAAAGACCATGAGGTAGTGCACATATCTCTCTTCTGGCCCAGTGGCAAAGAATGCTTGGAGCAATTTAAAAACAAGGTCAGCTCTGTTCACCCAACTATGAAATGCTGTGCAATAGCAGCATCAAAAATTCACACATCCCTTTCCTAGATATCATCCTCACTATTGATCCAAACAAGATTATCATGGATTTCTTCTTCTTTTTTTTATAACAATTCGTTAATTTTATATAGTTTAAAAACCTGATGCTCAAGTTTATTGGAGCATCTATAGTGAAAAAATGAATTCAAAAACACCTTACACCTGTACAGAAAATATCCTCTGCACATCTTTGATTGCAGCAGGTACCAAGCACCTATATTCTCCAGACAGTGCCCTTCTTTGCACACAATGGTCAATGGCTTTCATATCATAGAATTGGGAACCCATGGGTCATCTACTAGCGCAAGCAGCAGCGACAAGCCAAAGTTTGGCCTGTTGTAACATGCAAATGCATGATCATGGGAAACAAACCATGATCTGAAGCTAAGGTTTGTTTTGCTTCAGGAGAAACTAGTGACAATCCAGGGTTCACAAACCTCATGGCTTGTCGCTTCAGCTCACCTGATGGGAGAAGCAAAGTGGGAACAATCTCTTTCGCAGTAATCCATAAGACATGGTTTACCGTGACATGCGAACAAGACCAGTCTGTCCTCCACTTCATATGCACTTGATGGCACAGCCTCCCACCATCTCCCAACTTTTTCATGACCATGAAGGTGGGTTATACACAGGTAGCCAACTCACAAAGCCTTGCAAAAGGCACCTGCAAGTTCTTTTCACCGTCAAGCTCAAAATCCATGTAAGTGTGATAGGAATTTTGAGGTCTTAGATATATGTTAAATGTTCATAAGTGTACCAACCAACCACTTACATAGATCAGCACAGGAAGACTGACCTGGAACCATTTTGATTCCCAAACTGACCAAATGTTTTCTCTGCAAGGTCAAAGGAAAATGGAAAAGCCTCCCCATTGTCTTTTCCTTCACAAATCCTGTCTTAAGGGTATGTCTGTGTTTCAATAGGGTGTGAGCCTGTGACATGGCCCAGGAACTAAGTATTTATCATTACAAAAGACTGGCCAGGCTACCCAGGCAATCCAATCAAGTAACCTGCCAGACAGGAGATAAACAAGGACAGGAGAAAAACAACATTCAAATTTCTGTTTTAGACCCCCTTTTCTGTGATGTAGGTATGATGTATCTGGGGGGTGGTCTTAGGTTACACCCCTTCTGTGATGTATGTATGTTTCTGGGGGTGGTCTTGATCTATAGGGTGGCAATTTCAAAAGTCCATATAAGGCCTTGCACACTATTGTTCTGGGTTCTTCCTCCTTTCCTGCGGGTAAGGCGACCACCCTGTTGCAACAGTTCAATAAAGATCAAGCTTACTAGCTGCTTTGCTTCTCAATATTCTCTGATTGGCCTCTGTTATTTTCTCCTACCAATAGGGAACCTATGTAAGGACTCTATATGGGCTCTTGGATAACCCATAAGGGGAAAAGGGCAGATTTTTGTTTACAACAGGAGAACGGAAATACTGTTCTTATTTTAATAATTTATATACTCCTTATTCCCCACATGGCCTCTAAATGGTTTACAAAGCATAAAAAAAACCAATTGAACATCTTTGTTAAGATACAGTGTAATTAGAAACACACCATAATTAAAGTGCATAATAAAACAGTCCCATTAAAACATTAAAATACAAATGACCGTTATTAAAATGTGCAATGGAACAGCCCCGTTAAAACACAGGGGAATGCCTGTGTAAACCACCTGTCAGAGGCTCAGGAGCAGAAGAGCAGGGGAGAGAGCAAATAGAGAGCGGAGGAGAGGAATCAGAGGGGAGCGTAGGGGAATATGACAGTGGACCGAGAGATTCCATGAGCTTCTCCAGCGAATCAGAAGATTCCCAGGAGGGGGCGCCTATGGTAAGGGCGAGGCGAATCCCAGGAGGGACGATCCATAAACAAGGAACCAGAGGGGAGTACCAAAGGAGTAGCGGAGGAGTAGGGCCAGTTCCCTCACCAGAGCACAGTGGGGGGGAAGAGTCACGTGAGTCAGGACCAGCTTCTCCTCCATCGGGGAGTGGGGAGACGGAGGGAAGGCCAGGTCCAGCTAGCCTCCCCGAAAGGGGGAGCAGTGACACAAGTGTAACGGTCAGAAGGAAAGTGGGAGGCTGCGCGCGCGCGCCAAGTTCAAATGTGGAGGAGCGCGGGACAGCAGAAAACCCGGATTGGGAGCCAGGTCCTAAAGCCCGAAAGAGGGGGGGGGAGGAGTCGGGAGAATCAGCGTCAGAAGAATCTCGGAGGGCTGAGACTCCGACTAGCAGAAGGACCCAGAGAAAGAAGGAACAGAGGAAGAGGTGGAGTAAGGCTAGAATCTTAAGCTGGTGTCAGGGGGGAGGAGATTCAGATGGGACTTCTACGGTCTGATGGATAGATGTAGCGTTGCGCGCTACGCGTCTGGAAATGAGACTGAACTTCAATAAAGACTTTTTAACTTGAGCAAGAAGCAGCGTTGGTCTTGTGTGAGCTGGGACCTTGGGCAGCGCTGACACCACCGATCAGCAATCTAGGGTTGTTAAACAATTGGATTAGATTTCGATTTTTCTACTAGGGCCTATATTCTGGATCATCCTTACTGGGAAATGAGCTTGTTACCCCACTCCTCTGCTTATTCTATGGTAGTCCGTGCCTGAGAAGGGGATTTTGGTCAACAGACCCCATTACAGGAAGCTCATCATGCATGTTGACGCAAACTGAGTTGCAACACTTTCTTGTAAACCTATTGTTTCCTTTACTGTAAATCTCTGCTATCTCCCCTTATCACTTGTGGGTTTAAAACAAACAGAACAGCATCTGACTCAATCTGGAAGTGTTAAGGCAAGATATTATCACCTGCACCGGGCACTCCTTCCTATTCACTCCTTCCCACATTAATCAAGTAGTGTCAATGGCCTGAGGCTCCTTCCAGTAGAGCCCAAAAGATTACATTAATCCCCTACTCACCTAGAAACAGAATGGTGTTTTTTTAGAAGCAATTTCTAAAGCCTTTAGACTTTTCCTGGCTGGCACCACTTTAAATCCTTTACCACTCTTTCATGGCCAAGAAGACAAGAGTTGTCTTTGCTTCTGTTTTAATTTTGATCCAATTTGAGACCCACTCCCTTTATTCTCCTTGTCATGTCCCAAACTCGTCCAATTGCTTTCTTCTGATCCTTCCCTAAAACCTTTCCCAACACCCCATAAAAGTACTACCCCCTTCCTCCTCTGACAACCTCCCCTTCTCTTCCTAAAGCAAGTCAGTCTGATCTCCCTGGCTCATGTCAATGCATCCTAGAGTTTCTATACGTTCCCAGGAATGCTTTAACGATAATCAATATAATTGGCTTAGTTACAGTACTAAGGCAAGGCATGGGGAAACTTTTTGTACCCAAAGGCCACTTGCCCTCACAGACAACCTTCTGGGAGCACATGCCAGAGAAGGGTGAGGCAGAAGCAAAAGTGGGTGGGGCCACAGGTGTGGCAGAAGGCTGCATTCAAGTCACACAACCAAGCCAGAGGTTTCTGTGCACATGCCGGTCACGCCCCTTTCTCCGATCAGGCAAGCAAAAAGCCAAAGAAACATCTGAAGGCAGCCCTGTTTAGGGAAGTTTTTAAGATTTAATGCTGTATTGTTTTTAACACTCAATTGGGAGCCACCCAGGGTGGCTGCGGAAACTCCGCCAGATGGGCGGGGTATAAATAATAAATTATTATCATCATCATCATCATCATCATCATCATCATCATCTTCACTTTCCACTGCTTCTGCACACTGAGGTTCAGGGGCAGTTCTGCACAAACCTGCAAACGTGTTTCTCCATTAATTCCGCTGCCTCATTAGTATCCTGCCACCTAATACTTCTGGCTATCTTTAGCACAGTACGTCCACACCAGTACTGCCGCAGCTTCACAATCCCGCTTGCAGTGCCTTTCTGCCCTCCATCAGCTTGTGGCTAAATTGCTACCAGATTTACTTGTGTTCCCCTGTACGACTCCTAATGAACTACTTCATTACTTAACTGTTTGGGCTTTAGACTGCCTTGCTAACGCTGGACTTATTTGCCTCTGTAATTCATTCTGCGTTAGCTATTACACGGATGAATGGCATATCTCATATATATATATATATATATAAATAAACCGGCTTCTGTGTAAATGCTAATTTTCAGTTTAGCTTTCTTGTATTTCTGACAACAGGTGTGATTTACAGAGAGATCCCACCACATGTTGTCCCCCCATCAGACTACGGGGCAATACTGGAAGCGACACTTCCCACATTGAGGCTTTTATGGCAGAGAACACGAAGTGCCTAGGGATTAGTTTTCAGCTGCTCCATTCCCACCATCCTTCATAGTTTTAGGAAAAGGCCTCCGCTTCTTCCTGCTGCTCCAATCAATCAAGTTGTCTGACGGAGCCAGCTGCAGGGATCATGGCATCCCTTTGGCGACACCACATGTCCAAACTGGACTGCGGACATAGAGGGTTGAAATGTTGCAGTGAAGAGGTCATTCACAACTGCAGACATGGTTTGGAGAACATGGACTCTTCCTTGCATCAGATTTAGACTTTGAAATGGAATGGTGCCCCAGAGTGAGATCACTTTTGTTAGAAGAATTTTAAGCTCTCAAATATAGAATAAATATTCATCAATGCACATATATCTAAATATATGAACCATGTGTCTGAAATAGTATGGAAGAGCAATCCTGAAGCCATTTTGACTCTCCCACTGGCCTCAAATATTCCTCTGCAGTAAGGGAGGCAAATGGGGAAAGCCTTCCCATTGTCTTTTTGCTTGCAAATCCTGTCTTAAGGGCGTATTTGTGTATGAATAGAGCGAGCCTGTGACCTGGACTCAGGAACTAAAGTATTAACCATTACAAAAGAATAGCTAGACTGCCCAGGTAATGCAATCGGTGACCATGATCCTAGCAGACAGTATTTCTGCTGTAGACTGCCTCCTTCTGTGATGATCTTTTTTTGGGTGGGTGGCCTTGGGTTACAGGGTGGGCAATTTCAAATGTGTATGTAAGGGCTTGCACACCATTGTTCAGGGTTCTCCTCCCTCCTGTGTGTGGGGACCCTGCTGCAACAGCTCCTTTAATAAAGATCAGGCTTACTAGCTGCTTTGCTTCTCAATATACCCTGCTTGGCCTCTGTTTTCTCCTACCAATAGGGAACCCACTTAAGGACGCTATATGTGCTCCGGAATACCCCGTAAGACAGGGGTGCCCAAACTTTTTTCAAAGAGGATTTTACCCCAGGACATATACTGCCATGGAAGCCAGATTAAATTGACCTACAGGCCGGATTAGGCCCCCAAAACAGATTTTGGACATGCCTGCCATAAGGGAAAGGGAACAGTTTTTCTTATAACACTTTCAAATGGTGATAGATGCATAGGAATACAATATGCTATTTCATACTTGGTCAAACCACTGGTCCATCTAACCCAGCATTGTTTAAACTGACCAGCAGTGGCTGCCTAGGGTTTCAGACAAGGGGACATATCGAGCCCTATCTGGAGATGCATGGGACTGAACCTGGGACATTCTGCATTCAGAACAGATGCTTTACCACTGAGCTTTCCAAGATAAAGGTATTTTAGATGGGCAAGTGAAGCAAAATCCATGCTGTGCTATGAATGACAAGAGTGTGTGTCTGCATTCTTTCTCCTTGCCTTTTATCACTGGCCAGGGACACCGTTTAAAATCATCACAAAAGAGCAATGGTATTTATTTACCAATAAATTACTGCTTTCCTTCCAATTGTGCCCTTAAGGATTGTACAAGGACCTGGAAAATCTGTGATCTCTCTTAATATTTCAGTCCTATATAAACTCCCTTGGTCTTATTCTTGGGCAGAGAATTCAGAAATCCCATTCAGAACACCTAAAAGCATCCAGTTCCAATTCTAGTCATTCTTGAATGAGTGAGCACTTTCCTTAGAGTAAATCCTATTGAACACATGTTGTTTGCTTTTAAATAAACACGCAAAGGGATCATGCTGCACTGCTCATTTCCCTGTGGCCTACTCTGAAGGTCTTTCTTGCTTTTGCAGTGTGTGAGCCGCTGCAGCACAAATTTTTCGTGCAGCGCATGGGCAATATAGGAAGTCTAGCAAAGTGAAGGAGAGCAATGCTCCAACAAAGGATTGCTGGTATGAGGAGAAGCCACAGCAGGAAATCCTCTGATGTGGCCTGGGCCTTTTATCACCTTTGTGTCACCAAAATGGCATCACTACCTTGAATTTTTTCCCCTTTTGCAAAAGGGAACATAAAAAGATACCTTAAAACTTAAAAAAGAAGAAGAATCTGTGCACAAGTGTAAAATCTTAATAGTCTGAAGGCCACAATGGTGGTGAAGGTGCAGCAATGGGGAGGGAAATATATAGAGTCACTTAAGATCAAACTAGCTGTGATGCAAACAGCATCATTAAAAAGCATGTCCACTATTTTGTTTTAATAGTAATACATGTTGTTTAAAAAGATGCTTGGCATTTGATGTTAACGTTTATGTATCATTTTTTCCCTTTGTTTTTCAAGTTTCAATAGATAAATGTTCTGTAGAGTAAATAAATGTTCTGTAGAACATGGGCACAAAATTATTATTCTCTCTCTCTCTCTCCCTCTCACCCTCCTCCCCACACACTGTCAGGTGGTGCTTTTTAAAAAAATCTGCTGTCCTTTCCACAGTGAAAAGACACTTTTCAGATATCACTAAGAAAGGTTTAGAGGCAGGCCTTTTATGTTCATCGGCTGTGTTCTTGAGCAATGGCAACATAAAGAGCTGACGTAAGTGATTCTTCTACTTTTTGCTGCTATTCTTACTTGCAAATCTTTTCAGGCAGAAAAACGAGCTGAAGGAGCTCTCATTAAAGCCCTCAATACGCACTCCTTTCTGTTGCTCCCTTAGCACAGCGCATACCATGCAAACTTACCTGGGAATTAACAAGGCGTATTGTGGTTTTCTGCCCTACATCAGCCTGGTACCCTCTGGTAGGGGCTCCATTAAACCGCAGCACTGCATCGTGGTGATCTGAAAGCAGCGAGGAGGAAATATAAATTGAAAGGCACCTGCTCGAGCAAAAGCCCCGAAGTCTCAAAAGTTTCTGTTTCGAGCTCTGGAACCCAACTGTGCCACTGCTTCGGAAGAAGACAGTGAGGAGCGTTAGCCTTACTACAATCAAACTCTCCACTGTGAATGTGAAAACTTTCCATCAGCCCTGCCACATCCCAATTAGCTCCTGAAATTCTTATGCCATTTGAAAGAAATCCACTGTTAACAGAGAACTGTGAACACAAAATTTCAGCAAAGGCGGACATGTGAAAGCTGTGAAAGGGGGCACCAGCTGTTTCACTTCCATTTCCAAAGGAAGGAGAGAGCTCTCAAGCTGATGTCTGGCAGCCATTTTGGAATGGAAGCGGCTTAAGAGTTTTGGAGTGGATGAGACACTGAGGCTTAACACAGACAGAGGTAATATTGGTTGTGGGTACTGAAAAAGCGGGAGCAGGTACTGAGTCTGTTTTGGACAGGCTTAGTTTATATTTTATGGATTTTTATAAGGCTGACGTATTGTATTGATTTTCTTTTACACTGTCTATCACCACTGGGGATCCCTATTGGACAGGTGAATAATTGTATTTAAAATCATTCAAGCTGAGTTCAGAATGTTGCATGTACATTATCTCAATCATCCTTACAACAACCCTGTAGGATAGATCAGTATTATTATCTCCAAATTACAGATGGGGATGTCCGCAGAAGCTGAAATACTGTAAGGCAGGGGTAACAAACATAATCCTTTCCAGATGCCTCCAATCAGCCCAGCTGGTATGGCCAATGGTCAGGGATAACATATGGAGAGCGTCATGTTAGCTACCCTTGTTCTAAGCTCTCCTTGTGACTTCATGGCTGAAGTGAGATTACAATGCAAGGTTTAGACCAGGCATCCCCAACCTGCAGCCCTCCAGATGTTTTGGCCTACAACTCCCATGATCCCTAGCTAACAGGACCAGTGGTCAGGGATGATGGGAATTATAGTCCAAAACACCTGGAGGGCCAAAGTTTGGGGATGCCTGGTTTAGACTTAGGCCTGCAATATTACACCTGCTCTAGAGCTAGACCTGAGCTAGCCCAAGGTTTTAACACACAAGTACTTTTAACATGTTACTATGCCAATTCTAGCAATGCCTTGCCCTAATTTCAAATATGAGTCTGACCAAACTGCGGGAGGTAGTGGAGGACAGAGGTGCCTGGCGTGCTCTGGTCCATGGGGTCACGAAGAGTCGGACACGACTAAACGACTAAACAACAACAAATTTCAAATATAATACTCAATACCCAGTTTTAATGTTCCAGGATCCCATGCTCACTTCCTACGAGACATCTGTGGTCACTGAGCAATGAAAGGCAGGAAGAGAGAAGAGAAAAGTCCTACCGGCAAATTCAATAAATTCAAAATTAAATAAATAAATGAAGTAAAAAATTGTCCAGTAGCACCTTAGAGACCAACTAAGCTGGTTCTGGGTATATGCTTTTGTGTGCATGCATACTTCTTCAGATTATATTCAAAATTAAATGTTTTTCCAGCCCCGTTACACTGAACTCCCCCCACCCCCAAGTCAAAGAGTTCAAACTGTATTTTGTTGCTTAATAAATGGCAGAGGAATAATGCAAACCTATTTCTTCCCCCAAATGAGATGACTTCATGGATCCTGCAGAGGACACAACTGCACACCGGCCCATCTGCCCCACTTCCATGCTGATGTTCTTCCTTGGCAGGTAGGTCTCCCATTCTGATGTATTGAAGGGCCCATCTGATGTGGTGATCATCCCAAAGTTCAGTTGCTTCCGGAGCTGGCACAACACTTTTTGGGGGCTAGATTTAGCAGCATACTTTGGCCCACTGTACTTCACACGGTATTTGTTCATATACAAATAATTCTTCCTCACCTTTTGCAGTCTAGCGTTGAGGTTTCTGGACAAACTGTCCTTGTTCCACACTTTGATGGGACTTGGCAATTTCACAGGTTTTATGACTAACTTACTTCTTGCTGGCACTGTAGTGACGGCAACATGAACTTGAGATGTGTTGATGGGCAAATGGAGCTTGCCTGTGCCATTGACGGCTTCATCCTGGACAGTTTCTTGTCTTAGGCTATTCCACCTCCACAGCCTCAACGGTCCATGATTGGCTTGGTCTTCTGTTTTAAACGAAACATAAAATCCTCTCCGCGATTCCTTCCACAAACAAATGGTCAGAACCAAAATAAATGCCAGGAGGACGTATATCCATTTTCTAACAAAGTTGACATGAACCATAATGTACGATGCATCAGGTTAGGAAGATCAACTTCAGGTTGGAAGTTGTACCTAAAAAAAAAGCATTAAAAATGCATTTTTAAAATCAGGATGGGGAGAGGAAAGAATTCAAGGTGTGTAATCATAGGGACGCGGGTGGCGCTGTGGGTTAAAGCCTCAGCGCCTAGGACTTGCCGATCGAAAGGTCGGCGGTTCGAATCCCCGCAGCGGGGTGCGCTCCCGTCGTTCGGTCCCAGCGCCTGCCAACCTAGCAGTTTGAAAGCACCCCCGGGTGCAAGTAGATAAATAGGGACCGCTTACCAGCGGGAAGGTAAACGGCGTTCCATGTGCTGCGCTGGCTCGCCAGATGCAGCTTGTCACGCTGGCCACGTGACCCGGAAGTGTCTGCGGACAGCGCTGGCTCCCGGCCTATAGAGTGAGATGAGCGCACAACCCTAGAGTCTGGCAAGACTGGCCCGTACGGGCAGGGGTACCTTTACCTTTACCTTTAATCATTTGAAATCACCAAAATAAACAGCCCGTTACACAAAGTCCCTCTTGTTCCTGGTCTTTGGCTAATATTTAAACCATCTTTGGCCTTTTAAACTGTGGGGAGTATATTTTTGTTTGTTATTATGGTGTGTATTTTTGTGCTTCTACCGTATTTTTCGCCCTATAGGACGCACCGTCCCATAAGGCGCACCTAGTTTTTTGGGGGGGAAATAAAGGGGGAAAAATATTTTTCCCCCCCCAGGCGCGGGGCTGGGGCAGGGGAGGCCTGCCCGAGCTTCCCCCAATCCCAGCCCCCAAACAGGCAGCTCTCTGCAAGCCGTGGGAGCCCAGCGCTGGCTCCTGCTGCTTGCTGAGAGGTCCGCGAAGCCTGGACATGCTGAGCTCAGCGCGCGCAGGCTTCAGCATGCAGGCAACTCTCCACAAGCAGCGGGAGCGCTCCCGCTGCTTGCGGAAAGGTCCGCGAAGCCTGGAGAGCGAGAGGGGTCGGTGTGCACCGACCCCTCTCGCTCTCCAGGCTTCAGCGAAAGCCTGCATTCGCCCCATAGGATGCACACACATTTCCCCTTCATTTTTGGAGGGGAAAAAGTGCATCCTATAGGGCGAAAAATACGGTATATTGTAAACTGCCCTGTGATCTTCGGATGAACGGTGGCATATAAATTTAATTAACAACAACAAAGATGACAACAACTCCACCTTCCTCCCTCAAAACTTGAAAATTGCTACAAGTCTTGAACAACCACTTAATAAAGTTTTCTTGTTATACAAATCAAAGCACACGTGTAACTCACATTTCAATACCCTTTTTCCTTCTGTGCTGACATAATAATCAAAACCAGTGTTGTATTATGATGGCCATGGGCCATAGGTCAGGGCCTTTTTAGCCTGATCTATTGATCCAGCACTTGGTCAAAATGGCCTCAATTTCAGTCACCAGAAAAGAAAAGAAAATAATGTGCAAGGTCAAGCAGTGATATTCTCAACTGTTCTGCAACTTTTCTGCACACCGCATGAATGAAACTGGCAGATCACCAGTGACCCACAGACCAGACTGAGAACCTTTGCTTGCAACACAACCTCAGCTAAGAGAAAGATGCTTTTCCAAAAGTGCTTCCCATATGGACGTTGCTACCTTTAAGTGACACTATTAGCACAGCTCTTAATGGAGCTACACTTTCTTGCTCTTCATACACAGGAAGCAGAGCATCCTCCAGCACACCTGAGACACTAAGCAGAACCTTAGCCAAACCTAAGACCCATCAAGATGAGGGGGATTGGGAACAGTCAGATCTGTAGCTGGGCCTGGGATCAGCTAGACTCAGGTGGCTGAAGTCCCCCATCTCAGTGTTAAGTTCCTTCATACTGGTTTGGCTGAGGCCAGAGTAAGTCCCCCCAAAAGCGTGGAGTAGGGGAAAACCTACCCTTGTTTGAAACTCCTTTTAACTCAGTCACATGACCTAGCAACCCAGTAGAAGTTACACCGGCAAAAAGGAAGGTTTGTAAGTCCAATTCTATTTTAAGGGCTTGATTTCCCTCTGCCAGGCTTCAGCCAGCTCGGCTAGCAGTAACCTTCTCCTGAAAGGAGTAGGTGAAATTACACCAGCATAATTTACCCTGGCATAAATTACGCTGTCTTCCTATAGTTTGGATTGCTCTGGCCCCCTCCAATGCATCTCCCCCCAATGTGAGATTTTTGCACCCTGTATTCATCTGGAACTTGTACATCTTAAGAGCTACAGCAGGTGCTATTGCTGGAAACGGTGTGATAATATCTCTTTGCTCATAGGTGCCAACTCTCTGGGGCCCTGGGTGTCTGAGCACCCACAAAATTCCTCATGAAGGGACCGGGCACCCCAAATTTCAGTGCCAGGGACATGCATGCTGCATGGCAGCCACAGTCGTAGGGCCAAGCTGGCACGCCTGTCCTCACTGTAGCCACCATGTCTGCTATGCACTATTTCAGGCTTCCTCAACCTCAGCCCTCCAGATGTTTTTGGCCTACAACTCCCATGATCCCTAGCTAGCAGGAACAGTGGACAGGGATGATGGCAATTGTAGTCTCAAAACATCTGGAGGGCTGAGGCTGAGGAAGCCTGCACTATTTTAACATTCTGGCACTCGATGCAGGGACGTTCCACAACAGCACCAGCAATCTCTTAGAAGGGGTCCTTGTTTTAACACAGTTTCAAGCAATGCTTTTTATATCTAAGGACCAAACTACAAGTGATGTTAACACTGTGATTGGCAACTTCATTGTTGGTCTTTAAAAATAAGAGACCAAAAAATAAAATAAAATCCCTGTGTCAGGGTGGTGGTGAATGTCATCAAGACCACAGCATGCTTGGAAGGGAACATTATACATATTAAATATGTATTCTGTAGTTGACCTCCTTTGTAATGTTTTATTTTGAAATCTTTAAGATAATACTTTAGTTCTCTATTATGTTGCTTTGACTGTATACTCTATACAGTGGTACCTTGGGTTACGCTTCAGGTTACATACGCTTCAGGTTACAGACTCCGCTAACCCAGAAATAGTACCTCGGGTTAAGAACTTTGATTCAGGATGAGAACAGAAATCATGCTCTGGCAGCGCGGCAGCAGGAGGCCCCATTAGCAAAAGTGGTGCTTCAGGTTAAGAACAGTTTCAGGTTAAAAACAGACCTCCGGAATGAATTAAGTACTTAACCCGAGGTACCACTGTATTTGACTTTCTTCAGGATGTTTTATTTATGTTTTATTGATTTAATATGCTGTAAACCGCTTTGAGATTTTTCTTAAAAATATAGAGCTGTATAGAAATTAATATATAAAATTAATAAAATTATGCCTTCCTTCTCCAGCCACAATCTTTGGAGGGAGAGATTGTGAGACAACACAAGAAGCATGAACCCGAGAGTGACATCCAAGGAGGAGTGCATGGAAGGGAAAGAGAAATACACAATTGTGCCCCTTTCATTTATAAGCTGCCTTACTATGCTTAAGGTGGCTAACATCAGAACTAAAATTAAGGGGAAACGAGGAGTGCGAGTGGACAATGAAACACAAAAGCAAGTAAGGAAGAACAGGGCACAGAAGCAAGAGAAAAACAGGAAAGCCCGCGGTACTCTGCACACTGCACAAAAATCAGTCTGTGGTGCTCCAGGGGGTCTCTTGTGAGGCTCTGTCCTACACAAGTCACCGGACCAGTCACTCAGTTGGTCCCATAGATCCAGATTTCCCTTAATGACAGATAGATAGCAGTGGGCCTCTCCCTCTCTATGTTTAACTGTGTATATCAATAAAAGGCACGTGGGGTGAGGCATGCTATCTATGCAGTTGTGTATATCAATACAGGGCACGTGCAGTCCAGTAGGCTGTTCCTAGAATCCACACAGAGCAAAACAGCTTCATTAACTGATGAATATTAAACATTATTTACTTATTTATTTTTTTAAAAAGAACTAAAGAACAATAAGTAGTTTTACTACCCCAGCCTGGAGTACGCAACTCTCCTCTTTGATTGCTACCCAAACTCTTACCCCTAGTTGCTCATGTTTTTCCCCCCTCTCTCATCTTTGTTCCCGATACCAGGCTTAGACATGGTTTTTTATTGTGAAAATCTTCTGTAAGTTTCTTTCAAAGGGCACTTGGGGTTATAAAGCAGGATAAAAGGACCCCTGACCATTAGGTCCAGTCGTGGCCAACTCTGGGGTTGCGGTGCTCATCTCGCTTTATTGGCCGAGGAAGCCAGCGTACAGCTTACGGGTCATGTGGCCAGCATGACTAAGCCACTTCTGGAGAACCAGAGCAGCGCACGGAAACACCGTTTACCTTCTCGCCGGAGCGGTACCTATTTATCTGCTTGCACTTTGTGCTTTCGAACTGCTAGGTTGGCAGGAGCAGGGACCGAGCAATGGGAGCTCACCCCGTCGTGGGGATTCGAACCACCAACCTTCTGATCAGCAAGCCCTAGGCTCTGTGGTTTAACCCACAGTGCCACCCGCGTCCCTATAAAGCAGGATAGAAGTATCCAAAACATACACATACAATCGCCTTCCTTCTCACTCCGTCTCAACACCTCCTCCAACTCCCTCAACTGCCACTCTCAACACTCTACAACCTGTCATTCACAGTGACTTCACACAGCACTGTCAATCAACCTGCTGCAGTGCAATTCACGTCCCAAGAAACTTGCATGGGCTTGGGCTGCAGCTGCACAGAGGGAGGGAGTGGAAATGTCTAGCTATAGCGAATGTCTGCTTGGTGATGGGATGTTCCTGGCAGGAGTGACTCCTCTTGCTGGCTACAGCAAGCAAGTCCTTCAGAAGCTCTCCAGGGGGAGGAATCATTCCACCTTCCAGACTGGCAGAGTGAAGACAACTCCTCAAACCCCAAATTTGACAACTGGGAATGGCAACTCCAAACAAGGAACCAATAATGAAAAAGACAAGAAAATGAAGACGACAAACAGGGCAAATAGTCTGGGACATGTAGGTCACCAGCAGAAGCCCTAAGCCACCAATCACACTCCAGGTGGAAAATAGACAGTGAAGCAGAAGTGGGAGAGATGCCCTTCATCCCTATAGTAAAATAGAAACTCACAGGAAGCAGAAAATTCCATTTTTGCCAAACAGGGATGGAGGACATTCCTACTAGGCTCCTTCAGACCTGTGTGGGCTCCCTCACCTACTGCGACAGAAGCCCCGGATAACTTTCCTGCCAAAAGGCTGGATCAGCCAATAAAAATGAGTCTATTTGATAGGGCTAACCAAAGTATGAGGAGAGACGCATGTGGCAACCGTACAAATATCCACAATCAGAAAACTACTCTTGCGTGCTCAAGAAAGGGGTCACTTGGAGGAGCCTGCACAAATCACTGCTGCCTACTTTGCTCTAACTTTGCCTGTGGCTGCCAAGAGCCCCATCTCCAGCCTTGGCTATCCAGTCATTCATCCCAAGAGGGAAGTCTGCAATCTCCATTGTGGCAAAGTGGTTTGTGTGTGCAGACCAAGGACAAATAGGCAAAAGCTGGAAGTAGAAACCCTGAGTTCCAGACTGCTGCTATTCCTCTGGCAGCTGGGTTGGCAATGCCAATAGGATTTAAGGCATCACCAAGAGGCAGCTTCTAGCAGTATACCCACATCCTCCAGCTCTTGCTGTGGAGATGCATGCAAGCCTCTACTTCAAATGGGATGCTGGTTGCATAAGAGAGATTGGCATTAATGCGCATGCACCTTATCTGTGGGCACTTCCTCGTCTGGTGTGGAGTTACCCACAACCACAAGCCTATTAATAGATGAAAAGCATGACCATTTTTCCCTTTCCTGTCTCATGAATTATCATGTCCTTTTGGTGAGATTGTAGATCTCCTTGCTCTGCACTGCTTTTTCAAATGTTAGTATTCTTGCTTGCCAGATTTGAAAATTTAGAATTTGTATTTACATCAAATATATCAAGACAGCGTACAGTATATAAAATTCAATAAAACCAGTCTGTAAATATCTAGGAAACATAATTTTAAGCATCAGTAGACACTGGTTGGTTGCAAGAAAACAAAATCATATCGTGAAGGCCTGTCTAAACAGTTTTCAGAAGATGAAAGAAGGCAGGGTTGGTTGCTGCTGAACCTCCACAAACAGTGAGCTCCGCAGGACAGGGACTGATACATTAAAGGGTTAGTCCCTCGTAAATGCAGCTGAATCCCACCTCATCAGAGGATCTCAGATATCAAGGTATCAAATATGAGATCATTTGAGGCAGATAACATCAGTAACCAAAACAGATACAGTCATACCTTGGTTCTGGAACTTAATCCATTCCGGAAGTCCGTTCAACTCCTGAAACCATTCAAAAACCAAGGTGCGGCTTCCGATTGGCTGCAGAAGCTTCCTGCACTCAAGCAGAAGCCATGTCAGATGTTTGGCTTCCAAAAAACGTTTGAAAACCAGAACACTTACTTCCGGATTTTCGGCGTTCAAGATTTGTTCGACAACTAAGCCATTTGAGAACCAAGGTATGACTGTATTCACTGTTTGAGTCACTTCCTATGCTTTTCCAGGATGATGACAGCCATTTTAAAAATTGCAACTGTTTATAAGAAGCTGTGGAAAAGGTGATTTCATAAACCACCAAGAAAGCCTGAAGGCAAGGTTATGGCAACCTCAGTGAGATCATAGGAAATCTACAACAGGGACAGACAGTGCTTATACCCTCTTCATTAAAAAAAGCTGGCAGTACACAGAAATTCTCCTTCAAGGGTGGTTTTTAAACTTTTTGGATACATCAGAAGAAAACATTAGAACTGAAAACATCACATGCATGCAGAAACAAAAAAGAGGAGAAGACAACTCCCCTGGGAACTGCACATACATCAACTCCACCGGCTCATCTGACATGAAAAGGCACATCATTTAACCAAAAAGAGTCCCATAAATTAGTATTACTTTTGCATAAACTTCCATGGACAAGAGCTTTGCTGGTGTGACAGTTTTGCTGCATTTTTGCTCTGAATGCAAATATGCTGTCATCCCACTCTTTGCACGGAAATGTACTTAAAACGTTCATTACCAAAAGGGGTAAGCAGGCATACAGTATCTGTGTATTGATGAAGGCCCATCATGAGCCATCACCTTACGACTATCTAGCTCTTAAAGTAACAACTGGAAATTCTTAGAAACCAGTCGGGGACAAATAGAAGAAGACACCTCCACTCCAGTATGGATTCCCTTTAACACATACATAGCCCAACAAGACAACAAGAAGAATCCACCAACAGGATATGAATCAATCTGGCTAACCTGTCCCAAAAATCTACCCCTTCACACACATAAACCAATCTCACTACAGCCAACCAAAGACAACCAAAGACAGGGGGTGGGCTGGTTAGGGGGACTCCCTGGTCCTGAATGGGGTAATAGTGCCCCTGAAGGACCAGGTGCACAGTCTGGGAGTCATTTTGGACTCACAGCTGTTCATGGAGGCTCAGGTCAATTCTGTGTCCAGGGCAGCTGTTTACCAGCTCCATCTGGTATGCAGGCTGAGACCCTACCTGCCCGTGGACTGCCTCATCAGATTGGTGCATGCTCTAGTTATCTCCCGCTTGGACTACTGCAATGCGCTCTACGTGGGCCTACGTTTGAAGGTGACTTGGAAACTGCAATTAATCCAGAATGCGGCAGCCAGACTGGTAACTAGGAGCGGCCGCCGGGACTATATACTGTAACACAGGTCCTGAGAGACCTGCATTGGCTCCCAGTTTGTTTCTGAGTACAATTCAAAGTGTTGGTGCTGACCTTTAAAGCCCTAAACGGCCTCGGCCCAGTATACCTGAAGGAGCGTCTCCACCCCCATCATTCTGCCCAAGCACTGAGGTCCAGTGCCGAGGCCCTTTGGGCGGTTCCCTCATTGCGAGAAGTGAGGTTACAGGGAACCAGGCAGAGGGCCTTCTCGGTAGTGATGCCTGCCCTGTGGAACGCCCTCCCACCAGATGTCAAGGAAATAAGCAACTATCTGGCTTTTAGAAGATATTTGAAGGCAGCCCTGTTTAGGGAAGCTTTTAATATTTGATGTATTATTGTATTTTAATGTTTTGCTGGAAGCTGCCCAGAGTGGCTGGGGAAACCCAGCCAGATAAATAAATAATAATAATAATAATAATACCAACCACACCCTAGGCTACCCCAACCTCTCTCGCCACCAAAGAAATACAACAAGCAAATAGTAAGAGAACCCATACAAGTGATGCTGACACAAAAACACACACATATACTAAGTAAAAGAATAGAAGCATTACTACCCCTCCCCCTATTTTCTTCTCAACCTAATATTGCATGCAACACTGTTGCCTCACAACAAATGAAACTGATTTGTAGAAAACACAACTTGAAAAAAGACAACACACGCATTTTTGTAAACTAAGAAATCTTTAATAAAAATAAAAATAAAAAAATAAACCAGTCAGGCCTTCAATTCCATATGGCACAAAACCATTTTTTAAATTTTTTGGCGATCATTGTTTAGCTCAAAACTGCAGTGCATCTGTCTATCCAGATGAGCAGCCATAAAGATCCTTATAGTTTCTAGCCAAAGACTAGTGAATGCAAGCTAGCTATGCAAGCTTACAGTAAAAGAGATATGAAGGTATGAGACATAAAAAAGCATTGAAATAGTTAATTTTCAATGTCGTATCTGCACTTTATGCAGAGGGGAAGCCTCATAAGGAATGTAATAGAACATGGTGCGAACAGTTCTTTTGCCCTCAAATGCAGATTTTATTCAATGTAAAATTGGCTAAAATCCAAGAGAGTCATCTCATAATTTAATGTTGCAGTTTCTCTCTACGACTGGCATCAGCAGATGTCTGACCTGTAACTTTAATGCTGTTTCTCCTCTGTTTTCCACTAAGCATATGACAGCACATTTAAAGTTATTATCATAATCATGGAGCTGTGGGAGAAAATAAGATCTGAAACACGACAGTCCAGATTATTTGTACATTTCAGCTACAAAACATTTAAAATAGAATACTTGATCAACCAAAAGTCCTAGATAACCAGATTAAGTCCTCCTGTTTCAGGCAGTCCTTTGACAGTGTAACTCTGGTAAGGACAGTGCAATTCCATACATAAAGTAATTCCCACTGACTTTAATGGAATTTACTGCCATATAAGTGGGTATAGGATTCCAGGATAACATTCTTATTAACTTGCTTTTTAAAAATATGACAGCAGGGATGGGAAATTTGTGCCTCTCCAGCATTTGAAAAGCTACAAGTTCCCCTGTACATGCAAAATAGAGTTTGCTTTCCTGAAGAAACAAAAAGCAAACTAACCAGACACCATTTAAAAACTGTTTATAATGTTTGCAAAAATGTAATGTTTGCAACAATGTAAGGATCCTGTATGCAAAGCAGATGCCAGAATGATTGAAACTAAACAAAACTGGGGGGTGACACCTTCCAAACTAAACATTTTGCTTTAATGTCAAGCACAGGTGTGAGGTACTTCTGAACAATAATATTTCTGTATGCACAGAATTTATTCTCTACTTTTCTACATTAATATGTAGTCAAAGCACCTTATAAGTTTTGCTTAAACATTAAAAGAAACAGCAAACCACCAGAAATGATGGCTTAAAGCAGTAATAAAAGCAGGCATGAGGTAAAAGCATTTTGGCTACGCCCACTGAAACAGCACTGCTTTTAGTTGGCAATGCTTCCATATCCATTCTCTCTTTTTGCATACACTCTCATCCCTTTAATTGTATAACATCCTTGGTATAACCACCATGATATTAAACCCCAGAATAAAAAGACATTTGGACTGCAGCTATGAACAAATTACTGATGTTGGTGAAAAACCACCAACACAGAGACGAACAAGAAAGATGCTCAACAGCAGCCTGATAATAGCATGAGCCTAGCACCCTGCATTCAATAAAACAAATGGGTTCAGGATTTAACACTCTATCCTACAGCCTTACAGTTGTGAAAGCGTGATTACTAGGGACAATCCGTCTAATCAAGCCAATGAAATCTTATTTCAGCTACTGCGTCCCTAAATTTCATTTGCTAATCTGACGACAGATTGGTTACCTGATGTCGATGAAAACTGAAGTTGCAACAGACACGGCAGGGTGTTAGAAGATTTCAGGGCTGCTCATAATGCTCTTGCTGTCCTAGAGACCCAGCCACTCAAAGCAGTGAGAAGGCTGAAGGCCACCTGTGAAATGAAAAACAGTTTATTAGAGAAAAAATACCAACAGCACAGGAGTCGTCATGCTTTTAGTATACAGAGATGAAAGTGAAAGACACAGACTTCTGATGCCTGAGCCAAGCCTTTTAAGCATGAAGGAAAGCATGCTAACAGCCTTCCGAGAGGCCTGAAAGAAACAAATGCAAACAACTGCCGGTCGCTGCTACGTAAAGTGGCTTATCCTGAAACAAATCCATGGATCCAATTTCATTCAAACCAAATCACTAAAAGCTCCCTTCCAACAATACATTCAAATGCCCTTCCAAGAACATTAGACTACTTCTCATGTGGAGAAACTGTGCGGAGCCTCATCTGTCGTTTTGTCTTCCAACTTCTCAACGAAACCAGAAACCTCCCGCTGCTCATCTCCTGCAGGTATAAAGAGCCCACGCCCAACCTATATTCTATTTTGATGTACTGCTTTTTGGAATTGAGACAACTCAGAAAAGAAGAACAAGCCTAATCTGGCATCTGGAGCCACTTTTGAGGCTGATGAGACATAGCTGAGGGAAATTGGAACACCCGAACTTGACAGTGTGAAGTCATAAGAAGGAAGGAACTACATTTCCTCAATGGCAGCAAAGCTGGGGGGAGTAAGATATACTTTTTATTGATATCTTTAGCCCTTAACCACTGGGGAACAGTATCCCCACAAAATCACCTTATCCTACACATGCTCATTCAACTGCTTTGATCGGCAGAACTGGCACTACGCTGGGTGCTACATAATGCCCATTTCACATTTGTAAGAACTTGGTTGATTAGTGCACTTTGGAACTCCCTGCCTATTGAGATCAAGCAGGCATCTGCTCACTATACCCTTTTTGGCGCCCGCTAAAAACATTCCTGTTTAGACAAGCCTACCCAGGTGCTTAGTGAGTTGAGGTAATTTTAACTTTGGGTGTTTGAAATAGGGCTGTACATTTTTCTTGATTTTACTATTTGATCTTCTATAAACTACATTTGGGTTTTTTAAACAATCAAACAGTGTGTAACAATGAATGGATGGATTGGCAGGTGAAGGTGGTTTGAGGGGCACCCTATCTGGGCATTCATTAAATGGGGAAAATATCACATTTGGGGATGCTCTTGCAGGGACAAATGAGTTAACTCTGCTGCCTCCTTGGTGTCCGTTTTTGCTTTAGCGTTCCAAAATATATGGGGATCCGATATGGACCTGTAAACTCTTGGAAGGCAACAGAAGGAAGAATGGGGCTAGCACTTTCACCCAACCCAGGTGTGATGAGGTACCTATTTAAATAACACCTGAATGGGCCTAGAGCAGGGTTTTTCAGGCTGAGGGTCACATTTCCACCTGGGTGATCTTCCAAGGGTCTACATCCCAGTGGTAGAAGAAGAAGAAGAAGAAGAGTTTGAATTTGATATCCTGCTTTATCACTACCCAAAGGAGTCTCAAAGTAGCTCACAATCTCCTTTCCCTTCCTCCCCCACAACAAACACTCTGTGAGGTGAGTGGGGCTGAGATACTTCAGAGAAGTGTGACTAGCCCAAGGTCACCCACCCAGCAGCTGCATGTGGAGGAGCAGGGAAGCGAACCCGGTTCACCAGAGTACGAGTCCACCGCTCTTAACCACTATACCACACTGGCTCTCACCACTGGTAGGCAGGACCAGAGGCAAAAATGTGCAAAGCAGCAAGTGTACATTTTACCTTTGTACAATAGACTATTTTCTACACGCACTCACAAAGAATCATAGAATTGTGTTGGAAAGGGACCCCAGGGTCATCTAGTCCAACCCCCTGCAAGACAGGAATCTCAGCTCAAGCATCCATGACAGATGGCCACCCAACCTCTGCTTAAAAACCTTCACAACCTCCCGAGGGACACAGTTCCATGGTTGAACAGCTCTTACTTGCATATCCCCCTCTAAGTTTCTAGCCAGGAAAGGAAAACATACTCAAGAAGGGTATGAAGCGTGGCTCGTGAGGAGCGAGTCTCAATGGTCATTTGCCCCTGATGTTTGATGCTTCCTTACTACAAAACTTGATTCTTCCGCACATTCTTCTAAGACCAGTGCTTTTTGCATGTGTCGTGGCTGTATCAATGCATGCTGAACTAAGTACAGTCATGCCTCGGGTTAAAGACGCTTTGGGTTAAATCTTTTCAGGTTGCATCCCGCGGCGACCCAGAAGTACTGGAAAGGGTTACTTCCAGGTTTCGCCGCTTGCGCAGACGCTCAAAATGACATCACACGAATGCACAGAAGCGGCGAACCGTGACCCGCGCACGCGCAGACGTGGGTTGCGTTCTGCTCAGGCTGCGAACGGGGCTCCGGAACGGATCCCATTTGCAACCAGAGGTACCATTGTAAGAGGCTTGGAGAGCAGTTAGGGAAAGGAATTTGAAACGCAGAGAGGGAGGCACAACTTAAGGGACAGCTACCGGGAAGTGATTCAGCACAGAAAGGAGAGGGAGGGAGAGAGCACGTGCATGAGAGCCAGAGAGAGTTAGGAATTAAAGAAAGCAGGTTTAAATAATGTCTTTGTTTTATACTACTCCTGCCTGATCCTTAGTGATCATTAACAACACTTGAAACAATGGTACTCACCAGCACAGAGTACGACCACATCTTTTCTTTTGCTGCCATTTTGTATTGGCACTCAGCGCTTTTACCTTATATTTTACACAAAAACCCCTCCACTGCATAAGACTATAATCATGTGCATATTTACCTGGAAGTGCCATTGAGTTCCGTGATGCTTAAAAGCTAAAGGTAAAAGACCCCTGACAGTTAAGTCCAGTCGCAAACAACTCTGGGGTTGCGGCGCTCATCTCGCTTTACAGGCCGAGGGAGCCAACGTTTGACTGCAAACAGTTTTTCCAGGTCATGTGGCCAGTATGACTAAGCCGCTTCTGGCGAAACCAGAGCAGCGCATGGAAACGCCATTTACCTTCCCGCCACAGCGGTACCTATTTGACGTGCTTTTGAACTGCTAGGTGGGCAGGAGCAGGGACCGAGCAACGGGAACTCACCCCGTCACGGGGATTCGAACCGCTGACCTTCTGATTGGCAAGCCCTAGGCTCAGTGGTTTAGACCACAGCGCCATCCGCGTCCCTTCCATGATGCTTATTTCTGAGTAAATATGCCTAGATTTTACCTGCAAAGCACAATGAGCATATTCTTAATGAAGAATATTTCCCATTCTAAATATTTCCTAAACTAAAAAGCCACAAACATTGCAAGAGAGTTTCTCCAGCTCTTTGGCCTGTTGGTTGCCCCCTTTCTACTGCTTTTTCAGCTCAACAGTATCCTTTTTTGAGGGGCAATAACCTTAATGTAACCGACATTCCAGTCTAGGAAACAGCATTCTTCCCATCAGTCCACTATTTCCACAGAAGTTTCCCCAAACCTGCTCAAGCTCACCAATCGTCTTCCTTCCATTCCTATTCCGCTGTCATTTTGCACTGGGCTGTAATTAATAGTAGGTTCGTAATTTGCTTTTAAGCGTAACATTTTGGAATGCTCAAGTGTCTCCGACGCAGATTCTCTGCAATTAAAATAACCTTTACAGATCTCATCAGTGCTCCGAGATAATCTCACTCACTTCTGGCAGGGGATGCAATTAAAAACAATAATTGAACAATCGCTCCAAGTCATGGATTTCATTTAAGATCTTCATGTATAATCCCCACCCTTTTTACTTGAAAAAAGAAAGGTAGATTGTAAGGAGAAAGAGTTTCCCTTACAAACCTGAAAGATAATAGTTACAGAACTTATTGTTACAGGAATGAAATTATTTAAGCAGATCTTCCTTTTAAGTTCTATTAGCCCTTCCTCCTAGGTCTCCTTTTATATATATATATATATATTTCTTATAGGACAAGGCTGCGATCCTGAGACAGAAAGCTCTGTAGGAAGAGAAATATTATGTAACCACACAATATTTTGGGGCAATCTCTCCTGAAGAAGACTTCCCTTGACCCATAGGTATATGGAAAATACCACGAGGTCACTAACAATCCCTTCTTGGCCAACATATGCAAGGGATAGCCCTTGGCAGCATGTTCTGTACCTATGGGCATAGCTGTCAACTTTCAGATTCAAAAATAAGGGATCAGCAGCCTCACCTGTCCCGGGGACATTCTACGGGATATCTAACAATCCGGGATAGCAGCGGGAAACGGCACTGGAATAAAGGAACTTCCCGCAAAAAAAGGGAAGGTTGAAAGCTATGCCTATGGGTCTGATGTTATCTGACTCCACTGCAAAGTGCTGAAAAGGCTGTGATTCATAGGTATGGAATGATACTTAATAATGTGGTTAAATAATTTAGATTTCATAAGCATCTTTGGGATTATAATCTTCAGGAAGCGGAGGAAAAAATAGCAATACATGTGTAACGTACTAGACTGGAAGAAACTCCTGCCTGAAACTTTAGAGAGCTGCTGCCAGTCCGTGTCAACAGTATTGGCATATATGGACCAATGGTCTAAATCAGCTTAAGGAAGCTTCCTATGCTACTCGGAAGGTATATTCAGATCTTTGCAGGAATAATAATAATAATAATAATAATAATAATAATAATAAATGTTATTTATATCCTGCCCTCCCCGGCCAGAACCGGTCTCAGGACGGCTAACCTCTGAATATATAATACATTAAGACATAAAATTCAACAGAAATACAGGAAGAGTGCAGCATACTACCCACCAAGTCAAACTGGCACTGCAGTGTCAGAACAGGCTTGCTACTGGAAATTGGGAATCTGCCACACAGTCAAAATCATTTTTTGGACTTGTTTTCCTTTATCCTCAGGTCTCACAGAAGGCATCACTAAAAAAGCAACTGGCCTGCTCCAGCAGTTCTATTCGTTTTACCTAAAACTACTGCCAAACTTCTATTGCTGATATTATTGCTCACTGCCACATCTTGAAGAATTACATTCTATTATCCTGGACCCCAAAAGTAACTGGGCTATTGTCATGAATCTTACTATGTATATATATATATACCTCAGAAATAAATCACACTGGTACAGGTAATGAAGGCCCCATCGCAGAGCTACAATTCCCAAAGTGGTTTAACAGGCAATCCTTCTTCCTGGGGAACTCTGTAATGATAGCTGTGAGAAAGGGTACTCTCAGCACCCTTTACAGTTCCCAAGATTATTTGAGGGAAGCCAAGACTGTTTAAAGGGACGCGGGTGGCACTGTGGTCTAAACCACAGAGCTAGGGCTTGCCGATCAGAAGGTGGGTGGTTCGAATCCCCACGACGGGGTGAGCTCCCGTTGCTCGGTCCCAGCTCCTGCTAACCTAGCAGTTCAAAAGCACCTCAAAGTGCAAGTAGATAAATACGTACCGCTGCGGCAGGAAGGTAAATGGTACTTCCGTGCGCTGCTCTGGTTTCGCCAGAAGCGGCTTAGTCATGCTGGCCACATGACCCGGAAGCTGTGTGCCGGCTCCCTCGGCCAATAAAGCGAGATGAGCGCCGCAACCCCAGAGTCAGACACGACTGGACCTAATGGTCAGGGGTCCCTTTACCTAAGACTGTTTAAAGGGGTATGATATATACAGTGCAGAGAGCAGATGCAGCCCTGTGTTTCCAAAATTACAGACTGCAAAAACTTCTAGCCCTATTCTAAATTTATATTTTTCATCTTCCTCTTTTTTTAGTCCCAGCTCTCACTAGGTAACATTAGCTCAATAACAATCAACTACCTTTCTGCCATTTTACAACTGGGGAACTGAGGCTATAGGAATAGTTGCTTGGTGGGCTTTTTCTGAATTCAACTTGCATGGAAACAAACAGCTGCAGAGCAGCTCAATTTAAGTGTTTCTAATAACTATATATATAAACGGCGTTTCCGTGTGCTGCGCTGGTGCTGGCTCGCCAGAGCAGCTTCGTCACGCTGGCCACGTGACCCAGAAGTGTCTCCGGACAGCGCTGGCCCCCGGCCTCTTAAGTGAGATGGGCGCACAACCCTAGAGTCGGACACGACTGGCCCGTACGGGCAGGGGTACCTTTACTTTTACTAACTATATATAACTAAATGTGAACCGAGAAGAGGAAAAAAGTTGGGTTCCTTAGTTTGTGTCTCTAAATTTAAATTGCAGGCTTGTTCTGTGATTCATCTGGCTGATGGTGGTGGTTTATCTATTTTACTCTTAGGAGGAGAAAACGGTCCATGAGCTTTGCATAAAACTCAGAAAAGGGATGGGTGGGGATAGAACAGGTGCCATCCGAGAGGTGACAAAATGTCACAGCTGAAAGGCAGCTGCTCAGCAGAACAGAAGCAACAAGAAACCTCTCAAGTGAAAAGCAAAGAAGCGGCAACCAGCCTAAGCAAATGATAAGAAAAACCGCATGGGCCCTGTAGAATCAGCGTCATCAATCTCGCTGTTTTCAAATGTCTGCAATCCAACTCTGCAGGAAGCTGCCTTAAACTGAGGTAGACCACTGAGCCATCTAGATCAGTATGGTCTACAGCGGCAGTTCCCAGGTTTTGTTTTGATATGGGGACTCACAAGTTCATATTCACTTGCTAGGGTGGCCCACTATTTTGTTTTGCAACATGACGTTTGGGCTGTCATTCCCAGCTCACATGCAGTTCTGCCCTTCCTTCTTGCTGATAACCCACTCCAAGGACCTCTCCGCCACCTACGTCATTCAAAGTTGAGACCCTAAACCTTGTCTCTGCCTCCACCCACTAGCACCCAGCAAAGAAGGGGCCCCACTTCCCTTTGCCTGGCAGTCTTAAGCACAGAATTGTAGAGTTGGAAGGGACTAGAGGGTCATCTAGTCCAACCCCCTATAATGCAGGATCAGCCCATCACTGGCCTTTGTCCCATCCAGCTAGCTCTGCATCACATTAGCTCCCCCTGAGTTCTACCACATTAAAAGGTAAAGGGACCCCTGACCATTAGGTCCAGTAGTGGCCGACTCTGGGGTTGCGGCACTCATCTCGCTTTATTGGCCAAGGGAGCCGGCGTACAGCTTACGGGTCATGTGGCCAGCATGACTAAGCCACTTCTGGCGAACCAGAGCAGTGCATGGAAATGCCGTTTACCTTCCCACCGGAGCGGTACCTATTTATCTACTTGCACTTTGACGTGCTTTCAAACTGCTAGGTTGGCAGGAGCTGGGACAGAACAACGGGAGCTCACCCCGTCGCGGGGATTCGAACTGCTGACCTTCTGATCGGCAAGTCCTAGGCTCTGTGGTTTAACCCACAACGCCACCCGCGTCCCCTTCTGCTACATTAGAAAAGGACAGTTCCTGTGTATATTGTAGACATGTTCATCATTCAAATGTAAAATTTCTGCAACTAGAGGTTGCTGCCATTTGCATGAGAGGAGTGCACAGAGTCCTTTTTCCTGTGAATTGTTCCATATATTTTTCTGGTGAATTCTGATCTAGTATGGAGATACTAGAAGCAAATGTCCTGTATCTGGTTTCCTTTTCCTTGCACAGACTATTCATACTTATCTGAAAGCCATTTCCACTGAACTCACCTGGGCTTGCAATGTATAGGATTATACAGAGGCATTTATAGTTTTTCAGGCAGCAATCCTATGCACACTTAGCTGGAGGGCGGGGCAGGGAAGCACCACTAAACAGACAGCCTTACATGCATATGATTGCTTCTCCCCAAAATTACGGCTTCTCCCCAAAATTACGGTTCTCTCCTCATCCCCGCAATGGCTTCAGCATTTGGGAAATTTAGCACTTCACCTACAGATTATCCTTCCATCCATTGAATAGGTACAAGGAATGTGAGCTCTGCAGTGGTTGCAGAGGCTGCATTGCTGTTTATTTTAGATGCTAGTAATACACAGCTGCCCCCATCAGTAGCTACCCTCCACAGCTTCTCTAAAATTTCAAGAGGTTTCTTCCCATGGATAACGCAGCAGTTTGCAGTGATATCCCAGTTTAATAGCCAAGGAGAATGTCAGGACTTACAGCTACAGAAGTACTGTCTAGAAGGATCCAATATGTTGGAAATGTTGAGATAAGGAGGGTTCGTTAATCCTTATGTAGCGGCAATGCAAACTTGCCCCCCCAAAAAAACAATTCTGGGGAATGATTTATGAAGAACTAAAGAAGATGCTTCAATATTCCTTTCCCAAGAAGCCAGAAGCATTCCTGTTAGCTGTAATAGGACAGGAAATTCCAGATAAAGTAAAAAAAACCTTTTCCTTTACGCAACAGCAGCAAAACGCTAAAATGTGGAAGGAGAGGGAAATCCTGACAAAAAACAGTGGTTGCTTAAACTAACAGAATATGTAGAATTGGGCCACTATGACGGCCAAAATAAGAAATACAAAGAGAAATATAGTCTTAAGCAAGGGGGAACAACTAGAAGAGTATCTAAGAAGAAGTAGTATAACCCTACCCTACAAGTAGGGTTAAAGACATGAACACCAGCAAACAAAACAAAGAGCGAAAGATAGAGATGGGAAAGAGTGGAGGACTTTAGGAGTTGCAGCAAACCAAAGGGATTGGGCTAGGATGTCAAGGAAAGATAGGTTGGGAAGTCTAGGCGAGATGGGATAGGAGATGGTGTATGTAACTGGAACAAATTTAACCAATTGTAACTTGAAAGTGCATAAACAAACAATAAAAAAGGAGTATTGTCTAGAATGCTACAATGACAGTTTTTCAACCAAAGCCTAACTACCACTGATAGGTATGCTTGGCAGGGCTAATGTAGACAAACAGTGGTACCTTGGTTTACGAACTTAATCCGTTCCAGAAGTCCGTTCTTAAACCAAAACTGTTCTTAAACCGAGGCACGCTTTCCCTAATGAGGCCTCCCGCCGCTGGTGCCCTTCCACCGTTCAGATTCTGTTCTTAGACTGAGGTAAAGTTCTCAAACCGGGACACTATTTCCAGTTTTGGGGAGTTTGTAAACGAAATCGTTCTTAAACCGGACTGTTCTTAAACCGAGGTACCACTGTATACTGTTGTGCCATTGTTTGCATGCCCTTTTGGGGTTCATCTGAATGGAAAGAGGCCTAGAAGAAGAATAAATCAAATCACAAATGTCTTTTTTCTTTTTGTTGTACAAAAACTGGCAGGTCAACCCTACGGTTCCGCCAAGGTTACCATAACATAGTTAGACTCGCCAGGAGCAAAAAGCGCAATTGCTGCACTAACTGAAATGCCCACAGCATCCCTGCAAACTTTGCCACCACCCAGCAATCCTGAGGTTGCTAACTAATGGTAATACACATCAGCCATGCATGGACCTCATCAGCCAATGTGTGGCAACAATATTAATGTCACATTGATGCTAGTGTACCCAGTATATATGCTCCCTACATGCACAATGCAGAAATGGGCAGCCAGAAGAGACCACATTGCTTTGCCAGTGCAGACCACCATGTACCTGTGGGAATCAACTAGCCATAGCATTTGCAAACAACGATCAACCAAGCACTTTGGGCAGGGGGGCACTTAACCTTTTTGGACCAGTAGGCACATGTTGAATGTTGAGAGGGTGCTGCCAGTCACAAAATAGCTGCTATGGGGGCATGGTGTAAACCAAAATTGAAGGGACAGGGAAGGTATTCCCTGTATTTTATATTTAAGTAAATTGCTCTGATAAATTGTTTTCTAAAGTAAATTGCTCTGCTCTGATAAATTGCTCTGTTAAAATTGCATACTATCCTGCTTTGCTGAATTGGGAAGAGGCCCACTTCCTCTTTCTGCCGGCTAGCAGACAGCGAGCAGCGGCTTTGCAGAAAGGCCAGCTTCCTCTTTCTGCTGGCTAGCAGGGAAGCCCACTTCCTCTTTTTTCTCTCAGCTAAGCAGAAACTGCAGTTGCGTTCTGCACATGCTCTCTGATGCAGTAACGCAAGAGAAGAACACACGAACAAGGGAAGGAGGGGCGCTTAGCTAGCCATATGCCGTATTAGGGAGTAAGCTAAAACTTGCCAGCTGATTGGAGAAGGTTTTGGGGAAGCTTGGGGGAGGGAAGGGTGTTTTCAAGGTATAAGAAAGTTTGCAAATGTGAAATTGGGCGTAGCCAGTCTTTGGAGAGGACTCCACTGGCTGCCTCTGCGCAGATCTCAATAAATCTCTTTTCTCTGACCAAGAAGTCTCTGGAATTGTTTTTCCCCTCTGGCCACGGGGTTGGCGGACCGCTGGACCTCCGGGTACTGCTAATCTAAGGCTTCATTTTGGGGGCTCGTGTCCGGGATGGGTCCCCACCCCACGAAAGGTGGACCGAGGGGCCAGACTCGACCGGGTGAGCAACCGGGACCAGCGCTCGCAATCTCCAGCGCGCACCCTGCCAGTTCGTAGGGGGAGATCGCCACGCTGTGCCTGAGCCGAGACACCCAGTCGGGAGAGAAAAGAGGACGGCCGAAGGAGGGGTCCGCAGCGGAACAGGTAAGCCCAAGGGAAAGGGCGTGGTAGGAAGCCTGATCAGCTTCCCCTGGCCGTGAGCAGTAGAGTGCCGCCAGAAAAGGGATAAAGGGTCTGGCTGTGAGCAGTAGAGTGCCGCCAGAAAAGGGATAAAGGGTCTGGCTGTGAGCAGTAGAGTGCCGCCAGAAAAGGAACAAAGGAACTGGCCGTGGCAATAAGGTGCCGCCCCGCCAGACGGGAAAAGGGAAAAGGGGAAACAGAGGTGGCAGTAGAGTGCCGCCAGTAAGGTTGGGGAAAGGGGAAACAGAGGGAAAATTATTTTGGTGTGTTTTGTGTGTTGCATGTTGGAATTATATTGGGGTGTGTTTTGTGTGTTGCATGTCAGATACTCCAGTGGCTTAATTGTCAAGTGTGGGCCGGGGCTTAGCGTCCCCTTGGCCGAGCGATTGCAGGGCTGTGCATTTCTTAGCAACGCGAGTTCGCCAAGTCACAGTCTGTAGTGGTTGGTGTGTGAAAGGATCTTAAGCCCGGTTAGGAGCGGAGTATCTGAAAAAAAAAAAAAAAATGGGGTCTGGGGCAAGCTAACGTAGTCCTCTGAAATGTTTTTTAACCAACTGGAAAGCAGCTACGAAGCATGATGATTGGGTTCAAATTGAGAAGAGAGAGGATGAGGACATTATGTGAGGTTGATTGGCCCACCCAAGGAACTAATTGGCCCTTGGAGGGCAGATTTAATTTGCAACTAATCAACCCACTATATCAAAATATCTTGAACGTCCACCCAGACCAGATCCCTTATATTTCTACCTGGTAGAAAAGAATCCACCGTGGCTGAAAGCCTGCCGAGGCGACGCCCCACAAAATACAATTTGTGCAGTCTGACCGGCAGGGAAGTCAGAAAAGCCTCCGGTGATATCAGAGCCGGAAGGAGAGGAAGGAGAAGAGGGGGAAGTCATTAAACCGCCGCCACCCTATGCTCCACCAACTGCCCCTCTAGCGAATCCCCGAGGCCCAGGGCCCCAGGACCAGGGAGGAGCCGGCCCTCAGCCTGAACCCTCCAAGGTTGATGAATTAGAGAGAAGAGGAAGAGGATGATGAGGAGTTTATGAAGGGACTAATTGAGTTAGCAAAGAAAGGAAAAATGTGGACACAGTATCAGACAATTGAGATTGCAACAGTATGTACAACCCTATGCGAAAGAAGTGGATGTTATTTCCCATTTGTTGGCAGCAGCAGGATGTTCCCCAACACAAGGGAAGAAATGGCAGAAGGAATGGAAGCAGCAACCAGGGCGTCCCTCCATAAGTCCCATAAGGCACAGAAAAAGGGTGGGACTGCAATGATGCCTCTACGCAGAGTGTATGACCCACCAGCCCCCCAGGACAGGGTGGGGAAGCACCACCATGCACTTATACAGTCCAACATGTGCCTTTTTCAAGTGCTGATGTGTGCAATTGGAGAAATTAGAACCCTACCTTTGAGGAGAACCCAGATGATATTGCCAACGCCCCATTATAAAGGCTGCCTTTGTAGCTCAGGCAGCGTCCGATATTCGCCAAAAGAAAAAATCCAGAAGCATAAGGGGTTCATCGGCCATGGGCTGGAATAGATGTTGGAAATAGCTCAAACCACTTACAATCAGAGAGATGAGGAGGCCCAGAGAAAAAAGGAGAAGTATCAAACAAGGAAGTTGATGGCATTACAGGCTACCACACCCACCCCTCAGGAAAGAGGAAGTGCCCGGGGAGGAGGGCGAAGCCGTCTGGGGAGGAATCAGTGCGCCATCTGCCGACAGGAAGGGCACTGGAAGAGAGAATGCCCTATTCTATTATTAGGAAGAGATTTGTTGGTAAAGTTGCAAGCCCAAATTACTTTTAAGCCATCGGGAGAAGCCACATTGTCCACTATGTCACTTGGGGAACTGGTTGTGGAGGCACCCCTGAGAGAGTACTGGCGCCTCATGATGGTAAAAGAAGAGGAGGGACCCATCCCCGCCAGTATTCTGGAACAAGTGAACCCCCTAGGAATGGCAAAGAATATCCCACCAATAATCGTGAAGCCCAAGCCATTTGTCAATCCTGTTGCAGTAAATAAGTATCCCAGCCCACGAAGGGCGACTGAAGGAGTGTAGGTGCATCTAGAGCGACTGCTCCAACATAGGATCTTGAGGCAATGCCAATCACAGTGAAACACCTCTTTGTTACCAGTGAAGAAAGGAAGCAGGCTATTATCCTGATACCAGAACCAAAGAACTCTGTGGCTTTCTGGGGTCTGCAGGATTTTGTAGGATATGGATATTTAATTACAGCATCATTGCCAAGCCTCTACATGAGTCAACCAGAGGAACTGAGAGAGACCCCTTTGTTTGAAGCACAGAACAACAGCAAGCCTTCGTGGATTTGAAGAGGGCACTACAGCAAGCCCCAGCGCTTGGCATCCCAAACCCTGAGAAACCCTTTACTCTATTCGTGGATGAGGACCAAGGGACAGCGAAAGGGGTTTTGTGCCAAAAATTGGGAAGCTGGCAACAGCCAGTGGCATACCTATCTGAGCGCCTGACGCCTACAGAACAAGGCTTACCGCCGTGCATGAGAGCAGTTGTGGCAGTAGCCACCCTACTGAACAAAGCAGACAAATTTACTTTTGGCCAAGACACCATTTGTGTGACCCCGCATGCAGCCCCAGCTCTGCTTGACATGAAGGGTACCTATTTTCTCTCCCAAGCGAAGATGAGAAAGTGCCAGATGTTACTGCTGCATCCGCGTTTGAAGTTTCAGGTCACCACCGCCCTCAACCCAGCTACCCTGTTGACAGTAGGAGAAGGTGAGGAGCAGATGCACGATTGCATTGAAGTAATGGATGAAGAATATTTTAGCAGGCCTGACCTCAAAGAGGAGGCAAACCCCCATTGGCCTTCATGGTTTGTGGATGGAAGCAGCTTTGTTAAGGCTGGACAGCGGAAGGCAGGCTATGCAGTGGTAGCCTTGGAAGACCAAGTGATCGAAGTGCAGCCACTCCCGCCTGGAACGTCGGCCCGGCTGGCATAAATAACAGCGCTCACCAGAGCCTTGTGCTTGGCAAAGGGACAAAGGATAAACATTTATACTGATTCCAAGTATGCATTTCTGACTTTACATGCCCATGGAGCCTTCTGGAAGGAAAGAGGTTTGCTTACCTCCAGAGGTAACCAGGTGCCTGTTATAGAAGATCATTCCCCGCTATGGACTACCTAGGTCAATAGGATCTGACAATGGACCAGCCTTTGTCCACTCAGTTTTGCAATAACCCCCCATGCTAGTCAAAATGTGCAGTTTGATAATTATGTGCAGTTATTCTCCCGAGATTTTCTCTTTTTTTTAACAGGTGGACCCAGGCCCACTGCTGTTGAAGTTGCTGACCTCACCCCTTGGGTCCACCACACTTAAGTGAAGAAGGCTATTTTAGATTGGACAGTTACACCAAATCCTGATGATCCTCTGAAGCTAACCATCTCCAGAAGAGCGCCAGACAACCGCCCTGCTGGACAAGTGGATGGGAGGGACGCCCGCGGGCAGCGTCCCCAACGTAGAGACTTTTTTTCCCCAGCAAATTTTAAGGCACCGCCAGGACTTTTGATATTGGGGCCAGAACTCTTTAATATAGTCACTCCGTATGTCAGGCCTCTGCAAGGGTGGATATATATATTCCTGTGGGTATATGTTAATATATGTAGAGGGAGAAGCCCCTTTCGGATACAGTGTGTTGGGAAGAAATCATGAGAGTATTAGGCATCCACAAGGACAGGTGGGAAAATTGGTTAAGATAATAGGCTCCTCCTCAGAGAGGTGGGACACAACCTCCCAAGAAGCAAGGCAGCTGATAGAGCACGAGTATCAGTGGGCCCTTCAGCAATAAAATAGATATGTCCCAGATAATAATGTCAGCATTTCAGCCACCATTGATCACATGGAAACAATGATAGCCAGGAACCCGCTGAAAACTACAGGAGGTGATCTATGGGGTTGGTTATATTCCTGGCTGCCTCATGGCAGTTGGCTCAGGCATATTGTGGTATTATTAGCAGGGCCGCTGTTAATCCTTCTGCTTCTTTGCCTCTGTATACCCTGCTTCGTGCAATGCTTACAAGGTGTGATGCAAAAAGAATCATGGCCCTTATTGCTCTTCCCCAGGATTATAAACCCGAGAGACCAGGACGAACCTAGGAGATAGGTTGTCCCAAAAGAAGAGGAGGGAATGAAGGGACAGGGAAGGTATTCCCTGTATTTTATATTTAAGTAAATTGCTCTGATAAATTGTTTTCTAAAGTAAATTGCTCTGCTCTGATAAATTGCTCTGTTAAAATTGCATACTATCCTGCTTTGCTGAATTGGGAAGAGGCCCACTTCCTCTTTCTGCCGGCTAGCAGACAGCGAGCAGCGGCTTTGCAGAAAGGCCAGCTTCCTCTTTCTGCTGGCTAGCAGGGAAGCCCACTTCCTCTTTTTTCTCTCAGCTAAGCAGAAACTGCAGTTGCGTTCTGCACATGCTCTCTGATGCAGTAACGCAAGAGAAGAACACACGAACAAGGGAAGGAGGGGCGCTTAGCTAGCCATATGCCATATTAGGGAGTAAGCTAAAACTTGCCAGCTGATTGGAGAAGGTTTTGGGGAAGCTTGGGGGAGGGAAGGGTGTTTTCAAGGTATAAGAAAGTTTGCAAATGTGAAATTGGGCGTAGCCAGTCTTTGGAGAGGACTCCACTGGCTGCCTCTGCGCAGATCTCAATAAATCTCTTTTCTCTGACCAAGAAGTCTCTGGAATTGTTTTTCCCCTCTGGCCACGGGGTTGGCGGACCGCTGGACCTCCGGGTACTGCTAATCTAAGGCTTCATTTAGACAGCCAGCCTCCCTGGAAAACCCTAAGAGAAGTCAGCTGTGTCCTGCTAGTCCTGATTGTGGAGGACAATAATGATTTTTTACACACACACACACACACACACACACACACACGCTGTTTGTGTCTAACAGCAGCAGGGAGCGTTCCTCAGTACCAGGAAAAGTTGGTCACAGCACAACACACTTTCATTCTACAAAAATCAGTAAGGTACTATCTACATATTTTGCCCCATTATGTTCTTCTAGAAGGGCTAGAGACTTTTGACTCTGGGGCACCTGCCCTGGGGCACCAGTGAAGGTCTTTGTGGGCAGCCAGGGAGCGCGTGGGTGCTATGTTGGTGACCCTGGACTCAGGAAGGGCTGCCATGCCATTCCACTGAACAGCCAGCAAGCTCTACAGCCCAATGCGTAGAGGAAGGATCTAAGACTCACTGCAGGAACAATGGTCCAAACACTCATCAGAGCACTCCACACAGTGAAGCTGTAATGGTGCCCTTGGGAAAGGGGAAAGTGATTTTTATCCCCCCTATCCCCACCCCCACGAGTGGATCCCACACACAAAGAGAACGAGAAACTGTGACAGAAATTTCACAGGCCGGTACCTTTTGAGTATTTTGCCAGCACTTATGCATCCAGGTTTTAACACAGCGCTCCAACTTGCAATGACTGTATTAGCTGGGGGATGAATGGGATTTCCCCAGCAACAACCTATTGTTCGGTTTGCATGCAGAGCAGCTGAAACCTACCCCCAAACAGAAGCATGGAGGGGAGGGCGCAGGTTTGGCTCTCCTCTGCTGTGGAGTTTCTTTGACATAGAAAGTAAAGCCCACTCCTGCTTTAGAAATGAATGGGTAAGTATGTACTGAAGGGGTGGGGGAAGCACCTAGATGCGCTGTTCTAGGCTTTGGGTCAAAATGGTATGCAAATGAAAAGTAGTGGTACGGTGTTAGTTTTTTTCAAGGGGAAATTTCTGGATCACATGTGACATATAAGCATTCCTTTCTCACCTGCTTGAAAAAACGGGGGGGGGGGGAATGGTGTAAGAGTGATGGTTTGGGGTGGAAAAGCATTAATGAGGCCAGAATGACCTCAAAAGTTCCTTGATAATCCCATAACAAAGTTGCCTTTTGTTCAGGGAATTAAAGCTGATGAGCATCGAAACTAATTGTCTGGCATCTTCCTTTAGTCTTTTGACTGGGGCACAAACAAACAAACAAACAAACACACAAACACCCACTCCTTGCCAAGCTAAGGATGATGTAATCTAGGTATCTGTGGAGAAAAGAAGGGGACAGGCTGAAGTCTGAGTGTGACTAAAGGAAGCAGAGTTACTGAGAGCTAGTTTGGGGTTTGGAAGCTAGCAGCAATTCAGGCTGTTGGTTGTAGAGTTGTGGTGGGGGGTAGGGGGGATTTTGGTGCACCTCTGCCTATGTTTAACAAGTATATCTGTAAACAAGTGCAAATATTACAAAACACCAAAGCTCCAGTGACCTCCTCTCCTTCTAAAATAAACTAAATCTGAGTAAGCGCTGCATCCCTGGAATTTCTCACTACTGGGAAAGCTCAACAGACATTTCTTCTTTCCGCTCAACTTCACTGTCAGGACTTAAAGGTAAAGGTAAAAGTACCCCTGACCATTAGGTCCAGTCAGGGACGACTCTAGGGTTGCGCGCTCATCTCGCTCTATAGGCAGAGGGAGCCAGTGTTTGTCCGCAGACAGCGTCCAGGTCATGTGGCCAGCATGACTAAGCCGCTTCTGGTGAGACCAGAGCAGTGCATGGAAACGCCGTTTATCTTCCCACTGGAGTGGTGCCTATTTATCTACTTGCACTTTTGGCGTGCTTTCAAACTGCTAGGTTAGCAGGAGCTGGGACCGAAGAACAGGAGCTCACCCCGTCGCGGGGATTCAAACCGCCAACCTTCTGATTGGCAAGCCCTAGGCTCTGTGGTTTAGACCACAGCGCCACCCACGTCCCTAAATTTAGTAGACTTAGTAGAACTGAATACTTTTGTCACAATTGCATCAGACCCAAACCACTAGCTCTCTATCATTACAGATAATACAGTGGTACCTCTGGTTACGTACTTAATTCGTTCCGGAGGTCCGTTCTTAACCTGAAACTGTTCTTAACCTGAAGCACCCCCTTTAGCTAATGGGGCCTCGTACTGCCGCTGCACCACTGTCACACGATTTCTGTTCTCATCCTGAAGCAAATTTCTTAACCCGAGGTACTATTTCTGGGTTAGCGGAGTCTGTAACCTGAGGTACCACTGCAGTTTGTTTTCTCAAAACAGAAGGTACAGAACAGAGCTTCATTTTCTTTGGTGGCTACAGTTATTTCATTATTTTCACTGTTGATAGGTTTTGTGGAATGTGGTGATGCGGCGTGTGTGTGTTGAACAAAAACTTTTAAACCAGAGACAGCACTGAGATCAATTAATAAATTACTATGTACACTACAATGCCTTTGTCCCTCTTAAAATTATTAATTAATATAAAATACTGCTCCTCACAAGAAATGCTGTGGAAACAAGGTACAATAACATTGTAAAGGTCTCAACAGCCATCAATTTTTACTGTTCTGAGAAGTAAGAGATATGTGGGCAATTGTATTGGAGAGTATGCTGCTGCACACAGGAGTGGCCATTTCCTAGGTAACACAAGATCCTTTGGCAATAAAACAGGAGGCATGACCAACAGAGCTTAGAAAAAGGTCAAGCCAACAGCAACAAGCACACACACTTATGGCTCCCAAGTACGTGCTCTGCTTGAATTCAGTATACTTTGCTTATCAGTCATGTGGCATTTTCTGGAGTTTTTCCATGCTCATGTGGTTCTGCCTCACTTTAAAAAGCTATTACTGGAACTAGAATTTCCTTCCCCGAGTAAGCATGTTTGACATACAGAACCAATACCTATATATGTTTGCATATTAAAGAGCAAGTCCATTCTGAGATGTGAAAAATTCCCTTCCCAAATCCATGTTTTTTTGCAACACAGCCTAGGGGATGGGAATGTAATGTCTACAGATGTATATATAACATTCTGGAGTTTCCGTAACAATTATTTCTTTTTTTCCAGCATTTCACTTTAAAAAATACAAAAACTCAGGCCAAATGAGAAATGTTGAAGCCGACTGCCATCAAGCAAGAATTCTGGTGGTCCAAAAATACCAAATGGTTATTTTCACTGTGAAAACACTTTAAAACATGACAGACGAAAGGAAGTCCTTCTTCACATGGCACCCAGCTAAACAGTGGAACTTGATCCCACAAGATGTGGTGATGGCACCAACTCACAACAGCTTTAAAAGGGGATTAGACAAATATTAACAGTTACTTGTCCTGATGTGTATATGCTGTCTCTACGAATACCATTTCCCAGGAAACAACAGCAGGAGAAAGCTCTTGTTCTGTTTGTGACATCTACTTCTACTTGGCCCCTGTGGGAAATGTATGCTGGACTAAATAAAGACTTTGGTCGGATCCAGCAAGGCTCTTCTGTTGCTCTGTTTTTTTCGGCTGTGAAAGGTATCCAACTAAGTCATATTCAGAGCAGACCCAATAGTTTTTGTTGATTTCAGTGGGTCCACTCAGAGGATGACGATGTTTGTTGGCTTTCACCCATGATTTCATAATGCTGACTTTCACTGTGAAGCAAAGTAAAGTCAGAATAAACACTCTTGTATTTTTTCCATGCAGGAAACTAGATTTGTTTTGTTGCCCTTGGCTCTTTTAGAGAATCTGACAGACCTTTTAAACTGTGTTCCATTACCACCTGCATAATCAGATAGCAATGAAACATAAATCAGTTATGCTGGTCAGTAAAAGTGCTGAATGTTCTTCGTGTCCGGCCTTCCTTCACGGAACTGAACAGATTCACTGAAGTGAAAAAGACTCTCCAATGGCAAGGTAACAGCACAATTAGCAGTCAGCTTTGCAATCCACAGAAAAAACACTGACATGAAATTGAAAGCTAACAGTAGTCCTCTTTGTACATTTCTTAGAAGAAGTATTTCTTTTCTTGTCCTGTCTTTAAAAGCAGAACTTCAATGAAGTGCATAAACATCTCTGAATTAAGAATTTCTATTTCCCCCACTTTTCATACCTTGCTTCTGAATATCTCCCGATTGGTCCAAGAGGTAGCAATCCCATTTTGGAACTATCCACTTGCCGTTGTATAGAGTGACAAAACGACGGGCTGACATGGTGGGCTTTTTGCTTCCATGGGTTCCTTTAAAAATGTAGCATTTTATCAAGCCTTTGCTCCTTCCTTTTCCTTCGGACATCCTGTACCCATTTTTAGGGTGACAGAGAGGCAGGCAGTGAAACTGCCTATTTTTGCTCCTTCCTTATTAGCCACAGAAATGCTTCAACAGCTTGCATTGAAACTTGGTTTAAAGCAGGCATGGCCAAACTTGGCCCTCCAGCAGTTTTGGGACTACAACTCCCATCATCCCAAGCTAACAGACCAGTGGTCAGGGATTATGGGAAATGTAGTCCCAAAACAGCTGGAGGGCCAAGTTTGCCATGCCTGGAAAGGAACGGCACAAGTAAGGAATCTGAGCACTTGTGCTCAACCAAATACTGGAGCTGCACTCTTTTTACTACCTGCATTTTCTTGAACTTGAACAGGCATACTCTTATATACACAAATGCAGGGTGAAAGTGAGGAATTTAAGATAAACCTCTCTCCCAGCGATGAGGGTTCTGTTTTCAAGCTACTGGCACTTTAAATTTCAACTGAGTTAGGGAAACAACTTTTTTCCCTCCCTTGCTGCATATTGAGTGGTCATCAAAAAGTTGAGCACTGTGACAGGATGCAGATCTTCTCTTTGCTCCAGGAATAATAAATATTTAGTTCTTTCAATTCGGCTGGAAATCTCTCACTGACTCGCACACCATTCCCAACACATCTCTGCTTCAGCAGAGAAGTCCTGCGCTGCTTTCTGTGTGATATTCCAATTTACCTACAAAAGAAGTTTCCCAAGGTCTCGGTGTTGTTTATTTATTGTAAGTGAGCTGAAGTTCTTGTGGTTCATTTTAAGAAATGCGAAAAGAGGAACAAGTTTTATTTTTCTCCGGTTCAATGCTTCTTGCGGTGAAAGACACCTTACAAACTGAAGTGACAGTTACTGAGGGATGCTGATACAGAGATCACCATCTGCAGCATCAACAATTTCAAGAAAAGCAGAGTCAGATGGAAACTTTATATCCACTACCCACATCAACCAATAGCAGAATGAAAGCAAAATATTACCTCCAGTGTTTCAGGAGGACTATATCTAAGCCTTCTTTGTTCTCTGAGCTGTCTCCTCATACTTCCTCCACTACAGCATAAATATAAAATAAGCTAACTTCCACAACAGTAACAGTTACTGTGATATTCTGTGGGCTGACATACTGGCAGGTGTAAATGTGTAGCTTAGTGAAGATGACACTGCCTTATGAAAGGGGAAAGAATAAGACCAGATGGACCTTGAATTTTTTTTCCAACTTCATGAGTCACCTCTCATTTTGCATATTTCTTTTTTTAGGACTAGAATGAGCATACCAGACCTATCTCAATCTGGTTTCAGGCCTGGTTTTGGCACAGAAACTATTTAGATGAGCCCAATGAACGATGCTGAGAAAAGGGACAAGGGATAAGCAACTCTGCTTATTCTCCTGGAGTTCTCTGTGGCTTTTGATACCACCACAGAATCATAGAGTTGGGATGCCAAGGGGCATCTAGTTCAAGCCCCTACAATGCAGGAACACCAACTGTTCTGAAAGTGTGATTACCAGGGACAATCTGTTCATTCAAGCCATTGAAAACTTATTTCAACTACAGTGCCTCTAAATTTCATTTGCTAATCTGATGATGCCTGCTGTCTTTGTCCATGGAGTTTTCTTGGCAGGGATACTGGAGTGGCTTGCTGGTTCCTCCTCCAGGTAGATCACGTTTGGTCAAAACTCTCCACTATGAAAGAAGGCTGATCGCCGAAGAATTGATGCTTTTGAATTATGGTGCTGGAGGAGACTCTTGAGAGTTCCATGGACTGCAAGAAGATCAAACCTATCCATTCTTAAGGAAATCAGCCCTGAGTGCTCACTGGAAGGACAGATCCTGAAGCTAAGGCTCCAGTACTTTGGCCACCTCATGAGAAGAGAAGACTCCCTGGAAAAGACCCTGATGTTGGGAAAGATGGAGGGCACAAGGAGAAGGCGACGACAGAGGACGAGATGGTTGGATAGTGTTCTCAAAGCTACCAGCATGAGTTTGACTAAACTGTGGGAGGCAGTGGAAGACAGAAGTGCCTGGCGGGCTCTGGTCCATGGGGTCACGAAGAGTCGGACACGACTAAACGACTAAACAACAACACAATCTGATGATAGATTGGTGACCTGATGTCGATGAAAACTGAAGTTGTACAGTGTTAGAAGATTGCAGGGCTGCTCTTGCAGGGAAAAGTGGGTTAAATCTGCTGCCTTCTTGGTGCCTGTTTTTGCTTTAGAGTAATAATAATAAATAATAATAATAATAATAATTTATTATTTATACCCCGCCCATCTGGCTGGGTTTCCCCAGCCGCTCTGAGTGGCTCCCAACAAAATGAATGATAATAATAATAATAAAGCGATAAAAGCATATCAGTATGTAATGAATGATGCTTTGCAGGGTTAAAAAAAGAGAAAAATGGCGTAAAAAGTATAAAGATAGAGGTAATCTATATCAGACACAACAACTTAGAAAGAGTAAAAATTTCGAGGTCTTAGAACAAAGGAAGGAAGTCAATATGTGCATATGTATGTAATGACTAGATTAGAATGATGCTATCGTTTTATTTGTAGATGTGTGTTTTTGTTTTGTTTTGTGTGTTCTTTTTTCTCTTGTGTTTTGTTTTTGTTTTGTTTTTTCTTGTTTGTACTGTTTTATTTTGGAATAATGTTTGTTAATTTTTGTTGTAATTTTGCATTGAAAATAAATTAAAAAATTAAAAAGCGATAAAACACCAGACATTAAAAACTTCTCTAACTTCCAAAATATATGGGGATCCAATATGGACCTGTAGACTCATGGAAGGCAACAGAAAAATGAATGGGGCTAGCACTCTCACCCAACCCAGGTGTGATGAGGTACCCATTTAAATAACACCTGGATAGGCCTAGAGCAGGGTTTTTCAGGCTGAGGGTCACATTTCCACCTGGGTGATCTTCCAAAGGTCTATATCCCAGTGGTAGGCAGGACCAGAGGCAAAAATGGGCAGAGCAACAAGCGTACATTTTACCTTTGTACAATAGACTAGTTTCTACATGCACTCACAAAGAATCATAAAACTGTGTTGGAAAGGGATCCCAGGGTCATCTATTCCAACCCCCTGCAAGGCAGGAATCTCAGCTGAAGCATCCATGACATATGGCCACCCAACCTCCAGAGGGAGACCATTCAACTGTTAAACAGCTCTTACTGTCAGAAAGTTCTTCCTGCTGTTTAGTCTCCTTTCTTGTAATTTGAAGAGCTATTGGTTTGAGTCCTGCCCTTTTTCTGGAGAGAATGAGCTGCAGGACTGAGGGTTCCTACCTGGAAAAAAAGCTTTCAAAATATGGTTCTGGGAGATTACAGCACAACATCAAGACATTTATGTTACAGCGTCCCCTCATATTTTCCTTCTGACTCCAGTGCTGTTTGTCATCGACATTAAGCTGCCGAGTCATGTCATCCAGAGGGTTTGTGTCAGATGAGGTGCCTTTTGTATTTTATCACCAACACCCAGCTCTGTTTCTCCTTTTCATGAGATTCAGGTGAGGCAGTAAAAGTGCTGAACGGGTGTCTGAGATCAGTAATGGACAGGATCTGGGCCAATCAACTGAAGGGCAATCAATTTAAGAAGCATGTGCTGTGGGCAAGCTGTATTCTGGGAAGAAAGTTGTACTCCCTCTACAGCAGATTTGGGGGACTTGTGGTCCTTCAGGTGTTCCTGTCATGCACTGGTTGCCAATTTGCTGCCAGACCAAGTTCAAAGTTCTTGTGTTAATTCACAAAGCCCTAAACAACATGGGCCCAAAGTCACTTAAGGACCATTTGATCCCTTATAGTCCACCTCAATCACTGAGAACCTGGTGGGTCACTTTTGGCGGTTCCTCATGCCCTTGAGGTTTGCTTGGCCTTCACTAGAGACTGAGTCTTTAGTATGGTAGGCCATGCCTTGTAGAACTCCTTACCAGTTGAGGTTTGGCAGGAACCATCTCTGCCTTCTGTCTTCTGAAAACTGTACTGTTTAGATAGGCCTTCATAGTATGAATTTCTCCAACCCAGTGTTCTCCAGACTGCAACTTCTATCATTCCTAAACATTAACAGCCCTGGTCAATGAGGCTTATGGAAGACACCAGTTTGCAGAAGCAAGGGCAAGGAGACAGAGACAACATCCACCAGACCTGATAAAACAGAAGACAGCGGGGAACTAAGGACTGAACCCTACGTCAGGGATGTTTCAAGTTCTGATATTAGCAAATTCGAGGAAACGAAAAGGTGCTCACAGAGTTTCCACTACAATCTTATTTGCACTGGTTGTGAGAAGTCAAAACAGCACTCTCCACCTTGGTCCAGTTAAGTCACTGTTCCAGACAGACTATCTTAAGTTGTGCGGAACTGGTAAATTAGCCCATTATATAGGTATACTTATAGTCTACTTATATAATTACTTCCTTCTTTTTTATATAAAAAGTAATAAGGCATAATGGCACTTGGGTTTCTCATATTATTATTCATAGTGCATAGTGTTTGGAGCTGTCCTTCCTACCCTCAAATGAGTTTGCTCATCTGTTGTTTAGTAGAAAACAGGAACATAATGCATCTATTTAGCAATACCTTTGTGTGACTTTCTCTCTCTCTTGGAACACATTTAAACCTCAGGATCCCATAGCTCGCCCACCCACCGCCCAATCAATCTGTTATGTTTCCTAACCCAGTATCATGATGGTATGTTTCATTCAGTGCATCTTCCCACACACCTCAGATATGGAGTAAACCAGAATAGGATACAGAAGGAGAAGGCTCCTCTTTCTCCTGCCCACACTCCTTCGCTCAGAGAAGGCTGGATTGACATAGAAGAGCAGAACAGATTGACTCCACTATGCCTCACTTCCATGGCAGTGGCTTGAAAAAGTACAGGAATTTCCAAATGACAGAAAGCTACTTGGGTAACTCTAAGCATCTCAAGGAGAATTTAGATGAATGCCTTCTTTGACCACCTTCATTTAATGAACAAGAAGCTTGATGCATAATATTTGATAAAGACTGGGTATACAACATAGGATTTCTGTAAGAAATGAGGGTGGAGGCCAGAAGGAAATACCAATTGGTGTGCAGTAATAATACATCTTGCACTGCAAAGTATTTTCGGTACAGATTAGATTCCCATGCTAAGTTGAGAACGCAACTGCCTAGACTTCGCCAGAATGATATTTTTATGCTTTTGTGAGTCACTTATTCTCCACAGCCCATGCAATTGGCCTTTTCCATTTTCCATTTTCTCTCAATGGTGTGATAAATGCCAAGTGTGTCACAGATCACCAGAGATGTCACTGACACTAACCAACAGATGCCCATAATATTTGCAATGCCACATCCTGTGCAGCACTCCAAACAGTACTAGAAGTGGGCAAGAGGGAAATAATATGTTTCCACTGATTAAAAATAATAATACTGCATCTTCCAGTGTCACGGAGGTCTAATTTTCCCACAACAGACTTGCTTGGCCTGGGGGGTGGGCAAGAAATTTCAATCTGCTGTCACAACCGAGAAACAACAGTACACAATAAAGCAATTGTCTAGAAAAGCTTGACATACTAAACTAAAGCCTTTCTAAAAGAACAGCACCTAAATCTTAAGTCATAGTCGCTCAAGTCCAAAGGGCAAGCCTTGCTGGAGTGTGTGTCTTACGAAGCGGCTGTAAAAACAGGGTAGCTGTTTATACTTGAGAGAGGATTCTGGCACTGGGCATCTATTTCTAGCTTCTTCTCCATTCCCTCTTCCTCGCTACACATCCCTCCAAAGCAGTCCCAACATAATAACTGAGAATACAACCATTCTTCCACATGCTGAGGTCATTCAGGCAGACGGCTCACTGACTGGAATGTTGCTATAGCGCTGGAGCCCTAAAGCTGTTAACTCCCTGGTGATGAAGGGGGTAGAGGCATAACACATGCCGGACTGGAAAATCCAGACAGAAAAGGATTAGTATCACATGAAGGGGATCTCCTGCATGGAGCTCTCTAACTCAATCCCCCACCCCACAGTCCTCAAATAAAAAGACATTTGTGATATAGAAGGATCAAGAAGAGACAGACACCTTTGCAGCTTGGTTTGGAGAGAAATTAATCCACCAGAATATTGGGCCAGGAGTCAGGGTTTTTAAGACTCTAGCAGAAGAAATCTAGCCAACCCAACGCTCTCTTTTATAACTTCCAAAAGGTAAATAAAAGTATTCAAGCAAGCATTTCCATATACAGTGTTAACTCGGTTTTTGAGCGTAATCCGTTCCGGAAGACCCAGTTCTGAAACGTCCGGAAACCGAAAGTCTCAGGATCTTGCACTCAGTGGAAGCCACATGGCATGTTCGACTTCTGAGGCGTGTTTGAAAACCAAAGCATTTACTTCCGGTTTTATAGCATTCGTAAACGGAAATGTTCATCAACAGCGAGGCTCGAAAACCGAGGTACCACTGTATGCTTTTCCTAGTGATGTTGCTGAAACAGCCATTAGATTGCTACCAAGTTGCTTTTTCTCTAGTATTCACCAACACTGGTACTTCTTGAAATGTCCTCAGGGTTCCTTCTGATACTCACCTTACTTAGCCACTCCAGTCTGTGTCCTTGCTGGGAAACGTCAATCACACTGGAAGATCCAGGACCGATGAGTGGAGCACCTCAGGACTTTGTTGCCCTCATACACACTGAAGCAAGGAGCTGCACTGTGCACTCCCAACCCTCCTGGTCGAAAACTTCTGGAAGGGGTGGGGAACGTTCAGTCCGCCGGCTTAATTTCCCCAAATCATACCCACCTGCCCACACCTGGTGCCAAACGGGGCCAGTGGAAACCCACTCAAAGTGCTCCCGGTGATTCTGTCAGCACCAATCAGCAGCAACAAGAAGCCTACAGCCATCAGCTGCGCTACAGAATTTCCCACTGGTCATTTCCTAACGCAGCTGTAAGTGGGGCTTCCCTGCAAATATCCCTTCACATCACCAGCCTGAATCACAGCCAGCAGTGAAAAAGGATCTTCTTCTGTAGGTGTGGCTTCAATCCTGCCTGCAAAGGATTTTCTTTTGCCAAAATGATTCGGGTGGGGTGAGGGAAGTCAGAATCCGGCTGAAGACTTCTCTTAAGATCAGAGAGGCATGAAATTGCACATACATTGCCGTGCTTCCTACATGACAACAGATAGTTTCAAGGAACACTTTAACCTACAATGTGGACACTCTTAAATGGTGACATGTGTGGAGTTTTCTATTCTCTTTTTTTCCCTCCACTCCCACCCTCTTTTTAGGGAGACAGAGCAGCCCACCATATTTACCTTTATAAATAAACATTTTGACTTAACATTTTACTTATGGGGAACTAATTGTTTGTTCCCGTACTATAAACGCCAAGCCAGCACAATTCTCCTGAATGCAATATTCAAACCCTGCTGTCAGGTTAATTATAGTTAAACAGAAAACCATTAAGCTATTACTAGTGCAGCCACATCCAATCCAAAAGAGCCGTAAGCCAAAAGCAGCTGTAGTTTCTTTCTGACAGCTCCCCACCCCCACCCCCAGTGTTAGAAACTGAGATGTGGAAGCTAGGAGCTAAATGGACCTTAAACCTAGGTTATGGGCACAACAACAGAATGTCTAGGTGCACTAGACAAGAGTACAAAGCTGAAAATGAATGAACTGCAGCTAACATATTATGTTCATTTTTCACATGGTCTGGTCCTTCCCCTGCCCACCCTCCTAATATTCTTAAGAGGGTCTCTTCTTCAGTCTTCAGAGAGTAGTTAGAAGTGGGGAGGCAGAAAAAGGTCTTCCTTTCCTTCCACTCTGCAGTTTTAATCCGAAATCTTAGGCGCAGTACTGTGCCTAGAGCTTAGAAACTGCTTGCGCTAATGAAATTCCCTGTCACAAAACGCACCTAGAACAATGGGAGTTTCGAACACTGCCCCCCCCACCCCTTTTCTTTTGTTCATGGCCTGCTATGCCTGGGCATTACCTAAGGATCTGTTAACATCAAAACAAAAGGAATTTGAAACTGAGCATCTTGAACCCTGCTAGGAAGCCCGCAGAACCAACTGGCAGAAACTAACTTAAAATTTGCTTCCTTGTTCTTTTTTCTTCCATGCACAAGGAAGTGCAGTACAAATGGGCAAACCACAGATATTGAGATAAGTGGTGCTAATTGCAACACCACCCTCAAATCACAGCCAAAAACTATGGAAGCTTCAGCAGGGGACCTTTGTGGTTTTCCTTCTTTGAACTGTGGAAAATTCCACTGCCCACTGGGCCTGAACTCCAAATACAGGCAAGATCTTTCTGTTAATACCACTAGACATGGAATCTGTCCCATGCTTAAAGTAATGTAGACCAGGTATCTTCAGCCTTTTCCAACCCAAAGACCCACTTTTAACCCAGACATGCATTTGGGGACCCATGTCTCAGTATCTTGCCATATCATCTTTTTCTTCTTCTTTGGCGATCACTCATAGCCAAGTAAGATTGCCTTCCATAACACAGTTTTAACAGTGAGACTGTGGAGGCCAATTCTGGATCCACATGTCCTTCCACAGTGGGGACATTGGTTTCCGGGCGGGAGTTGATCATGGTGTGGATTTGCCAAGCGTGCCTTCCTCTTAGAACATTTCTCCTTTGCGTCATAAGCTCAAGTGTCTTCAAAGCCCATGACACCTTTGGTAAAGGCTGTTCTCCAATTGGAGCGCTCGCAGGCAAGTGTTTCCCAATTGTTGGTGTTTTTCGCTTGAGACAGTCTTTAAATCTCTTTTGTTGACCACCAGCATTATGCTTTCCATTTTTAAGTTCGGAATAGAGTAGTTGCTTTGGAAGACGATCATCAGGCATCCGCACAACATGACCATCCAACGAAGTTGATGTTGAAGAATCATTGCTTCAACACTGGTGATCTTTGCTTCTTCCAGCACACTGGCATTATTTTGCCTGTCTTCCCAAGTGATGTGTAAAAAATTTCGGAGACACCGTTGATGGAATCTTTTGAGGAGTTGGAGATGGCGTTTATAAGTGGTCCATGTTTCACAAGCCATATAGTGTTCACTGAGATCCACCTTAGATCAGGCCGTGATCCACTAGTGGTTCCCTACCACTAGTGGGTCCCATCCCACCAGTTGAAGATCAGTAATAGACACTGAACACCCAATCAATCAATCAATCAATCAATCTATACCGCCATATCATGTCATATTATGACATCATCATGTACAATGTTAAGACATAAAATACCAATTTAAAAAATAAAAATACAAGTAACTGGCTAATCAGAAATAAAATTTAAAAAGGTCAGCAAAGTCTTGTCAGCGAAAAAAGGTCTTCAAGAGATGGCTGAAAGTCAAAAGCGAGAGTGCCTGCCGAATGTCTTGTGGAGTACTGTTCCACAGCATAGGGCTGGAGACACTAAATGCATGACTTTTACTTGAGGTCAGTGGGCCTCTTTAACACAGGGGACAACTAATAGGTTACAGTTTCACCAACTAAATGATATTTTTAAGACAGATAAGAACAAAGGTTTTAGTCATGAGATATCAAGATTTCAAAAAGATTTGTTAGAAAATAATGCTAAATTATTGTTGAAAATGTACAGTTTGCTCTTAGAATGGCACACAAAAGATGAACAGGTCAAGTTGGTAATGATACACTGGGCAAAATATTTGGGACATAATATTCAGATGGCAGATTGGGAAAGGTTATGGAAAACAGACGTGAAATTTCTATACACTGAAAGAAAACTATATGAAAATGATGTACTGGTGGTATTTGACTCCTACTAAGTTGAGGAAAAAATATATAGGACAAGTACAAATATCTGCTGGAAAAGTAAAGAAAAAGAAGGTACCTTTTATCATATGTGGTGGACTTGTAAGGTAATAAAAGCTTTCTGGGAGATGATATATAATGAAATGGGGGGGGGGAATGTTTAAAATAACCTTTGTTAAGAAACCAGAAGCTTTTTTATTAGGAATTACAGGTACCAATATTCCAAAGGAGCAGAAAATACTTTTCATGTATTTCATGTATTCATGGAACAACAGCCGCCCAGATGTTACTAGCCCAAAGTTGGAAAGAAGACAAAGTCCCTACCAGAGAGGAATGGCAAACCAAGCTGATGGACTATGCCAAGATGGCAAAACTTACTGGAAAACTCAGAAACCAAGAGGCCAAAAACTTCATAAAAGAAATTTATAAGTTATTTAGGAGACCACTGTAAGCAGTAGGAAACATTAGCAGGATTTTGATTTCATTTGTGGTGTTACAATTATCATAGATAATATGGATTGATATAAAAATTAGAGTATGGAAGAATATGCAGTTCTAAATGTTTAAAATGGGACCCCATGGAGTCAACAACACCTCTTCCATATTATCTGGGATATATGGACACAGGAGATCCTTATGGTATCTTGGGCCCAAGGTGTTCAGGGTGTTGTCCATCAACACAAGAACCTTAAATGCTTGCCAAATTAACTATCATGATTTTTTTGGGGGGGGGTTTAAAGTCCCTTGCTGCTTTATTGAGATTTTATAATACAATCAAACAAACCAACAATGACAGATTGCACAATACAAATCAGACATCAATGATATTTTAAAAAGGAAAACATATAGCAAGAAACATGTCCCCCCACCCAGTAAAGAAACAGACAAAACAGGGCATACTAGCATACCATGCAATAAAATCCACATTTGAAAATTAGTTGTATTGACAAAAGCATACTAGAGGCAATATGCTGAGAATTACAACACCAGACCTCTCCCAAAAGAGAACTGTAATTAAAATAGCTGTGTATAGTAGCATCTATGTTAGCTGAAACCAGGAAATCGCAACAAAGAACTCTCAGTAATCAATACCAGTTCCCAGGATTCCTACCTAAGAGTGCGAAATTAACTCTTAATGAGAATAGTCTAAGAGGCATACGTCTTTATGACCCATGGTCTAAAGTGGAGGCAAAATGAAAAGTTCTACTAAGAAAAGAATAATCATGTACCAACTTGGTGCAGTCCTTTTCTCATTGTTTACAAACTGGTGCAATTATAACATAGAAAGATTTAATGGGGACAACTTGTTCACTAGATAAACGATCTCGCTCTCTCTTTAGAAATTATTGTTTTCTCTATTGCATGCCTTTCACCTCTGTTCACCAACTTTTAAATAGAAAGATCCAGAGATTATTTTATTGCTTTTCATCACACTGTACATTAGCTACCCCCATTCCATATCTGAATGTTCCTTCGTAAATCTATGGTGCACTAATGGAGACTTCGCCTACTTGTTACCCTCCAGAAGTTTTGAATGACGACTCTCACCAGTCCTAGTCAGCATGGTCAATAGTCGAGGATGATGGGACTTGTAGTCCCAAGTACATGAAAAGCAGCAGGTTGGAAAAAGTTGAGCTAAGACTTAGAGTACAGTTACTTTGGATGTGGTAGGTCACCCAGACTCAAAAAAGGATATTGTGGAACTAGAAAAGGTACTGGATAAATAAGACCAATGGGTTTGGGGAAGTTTCCCTATAAAGTATGGGATTCAGCCCAATAAAATCTCAATAAAGCAGCAAGGATTCAGCCCAATCGCCTTCTAAATCCGGCCCACGGACAGTTCAGGAATCAGCATGTTTTTACATGAGTAGAATGTGTCCTTTTATTTAAAATGCATCTCTGGGTTATTTGTGGGGCATAAGAATTTATTCTCCCCGCCACCAAAAAAAATATAGTCCGGCCTCCCACAAGGTCTGAGGGGCAGTGGACCAGCCCCCTGCGGAAAAAGTTTGCTGACCCCTGCTATAAAGAGGTTAGGTAGGAAGCTGCCTTATACAGAGTCAAACCATTGGTCCATCTAGTTTAGTGTTGTCTACACTGACTTGCATAAGCTCTCTAGGTTTTCAGATGGACTCTTCTTGTAGTCCTGCCTATAGATGCCATGACCTGAGCTTGGGATCATCCAGCGAATCTGATGAGCAGTATTATTTACAAAACACACAAGTAATTAAAGGGATTCATTACTACAAGACAGACCAATGGCCCTTGGCTTAGCCGGCTTTTAGATGACTAGACACGCTCACGGAAGTCACGTCGGTTAAGGGTTCTTAGCCAAAACAACTGAAAATGAAGCTTTTGTGCTCGGAGACAATTCTGCTCTGATTATCAGATGCTCAGAACAAATAACTGGGGCTCCATCAGGCCCTGCTTATGAAGTTACCAGGGCCATCTGGCTTGCAGCCAGTGCTGGAAATGGAGAACACCTAAGGAATGAAACAAGCTCCTTAGGTTATGGATTCCCTTTCCATGGAGGCTTCCAAGACAAGAATCAACAGGCACCCACTGGCATGGTTTAGGCATAAAATACTGGTGCCTGAGGAGACAGAGTTGATCCCAGAGGTTGCCAGGACACCCGCTAGCTCTGTGATTCTACGGAGCAAGAATCAACATTTCAACAACATCTTCAGAATAAGCAAGAGCCTTGAAAATGTCTCATGAATGAAAAAGACACCCCCAATTGCTCAGTCTGTTATAACTTGCATGCTACTTGCACAGTTTACATGATCATGGCAGATCATGAATCTGTGAGTGTGAAGAAGCACTTCAGGTGATATGACAAGAAGTACCAGGCAGCATGTTCTGTCTTATTTACTTATAAAATCATTTGAGCACTGCATTATTGGTTTTTAAAAGCTTTTTTCTTAATTCTGATGTTGCCGTTTATAATTGAGAGACACTTTTGGACTCTGGGTACAATCCAAAACCACTAAAATCAACTGGTGTCCAGTGTTAGTTGTACTCAGAGTAAACCTATTGAAAATCACGGGCACAACTAGCTTGGTACTAGCTTGGTCTAGCCTTAATCTAGTTCAGTTGGTTGTAACCCATGATAGATGATAGGGCTGTCTGAATTTTCATCACATGAACCATGCACATTTGACTCTGCACCGTGTGATGTCTTATTTTCAGATGAAAATTTCTAGCATGCCAGGAAGCACGACAAGTGGCTCTCACCAGCTGAGTCACCAGACAGAATGAGCAAGGGCATATGCCAAGGGTACAACTGTACACAGACAGACAACCCTCACCACAGCTATACCTAATGCAGCCGTATCATCTTCTACAACCCAATTTGTATAAAAAGAGCTTAGTTGATCTAACACTCTCTAAAACAACTTGCATATGACAACCGCAGCCTTGAGCCATGATTCTGTGGCGCTGGATTGCAACCACTCATTTCAGCAGCATTAGCTGTGATGTACAAAAGATACACAAATGAGAATACAAACAAGTACCATCTTTCAAGTGAATGGGTTTACGAAAGTCAGATCAACTTTCTCCAAAACTAAATGAAGTTAGTCATTTTTTGGATACACAATGGATTCAACAATATCGTACATCTGGTCCATATTACATGAAAGAGGCAACAGTTTGTGGATTGTAGGCCTGCCTAAAACCCCACTACAAGGAAGTTCATGAAAGGATATGTGTTGAAATTTCCCTTTTATCAAGTGTCTGTCTCAGAGGAATGAAGAACTGATTGTTGATTGCTTTTAACAGTAGCTTGAAAGGGACCCAGATAATGCAGTATAATAAAATGTGAAATTTTATCATGGCTTCCTGGAACTCTGGCTCCAGTAAAATTGTATTGTTGCTACCATCACTTTTGTTGTTGTTGCTATTGATTTGAAGGCAAAATGTAATGCCACCTATTTAGAGAATGTCAGGCTTCCAGTCCCAGTAATCATACTCATATTGGTTCCATGCTATGATCTGCGAAAGGGTGTGACGAGACAAGCAGTTTAAAGCTGCTCTGTCTGTCAAGGGAACTTACTATTTCAGTACTTAATTTCTTCTCACTTTTCTTTTACACTTCGGTGAAAAGAAGCATTTGTGTCATGTTTCATCAGGCTTTCATTTTGTTCTCGTTAACGAATTATCCTGCTTTTACAAATGGAAGAGAAACAAGCCCAAATCTTATAGGTTGGTTTCGATCGTAAGAGACCCAACGTCTCTGGCTCCAGACAATTCCTTGCTGTTCAGAAATAGGTCTATTTGCGCAGAGTGGAGGGAGGGCAGGAGAGGGCTGAAAAGCTCCATCATTGGACTTACTGGTGAGTAATTTATAGTTGCTTGCCACAGCAGATTGAAAACTTGTATTCGGTACATAGTTCATTTTAAATCTAATTTAAGCTCCTTTTCCACTTACACTGGAACCAGGAATGAGGCTATTCTCCTGTTTATCTTGCATAAGGGAGATCAGGGTTGATACTGTGTGCTTGGACTTTTCAATTAAGCCCTTTGACAAGGCCGTTTACTCGAAGATTCAGAAGCGAAAGAGGGGGAAGAGGGGGGAAATAAGAAGTTCTGTCGTGATACAAAAGAGGATGCCCTTTTATGGATTTGCAACTGATCCAACAATAAATGTCCAGTTACCAACTGCCAGTTGTCACACTAGAACAAAATTCCCAAGTGTCACTCTTGAAATTCTGGAAGCCAAGAGAGGGCCTTGGAAGAAGAAGAAAACAAAGACCAACCCAGGTGTCCTCTGAGAACCCCACCTGAGATCACTATGGGCTTGCTGTAAAAATATAGCAGCCTCACAAACAAACCCACATATGAGAACACATTTCCGCTGCACACACCTGCCTAAGAAAACCTGTGTTCATCATTTGTGGCAGATTTTTATGAATTTATAGAGAGAGAGAAATCTAACATAGATCGTTCTTACTTGCCCCGGGTAGTCACGCCAGTGGCAACTTTACAAACCACCAAAGCTTTCCATTGTTTGCATTTCCTTATCCCAAGAAGAAATGACTGAAACAAGACCCGCTAATTATGTGTTCTTTTTTGCTTTCAACCATCTCAGACTGATTCCTACTATTGTGTAAATATAAAGCAAGCACCACCATCTCTTGCCCAGTTTCCAGAGAAATGAAGTGAGGTAAGAGGTTGTTATCAGACAACATAGTCTCTGATAACTTTGTTTTAAATAAAGGCACTTCTGAAGAACACAAAGTGATGGAAATTTCTTATTGACCTACTCTATTTGAAGAAGTTCTGTTTCTCTGTAAATAATTACAATCTGGTTATTGATGTCTGTGGCAATGTTTCTATTACCAAGCCACATATTAAGCTTTTGCTCATAAAAAAACCCTGTATTTTGTTTTAAAATACAGCTATAATTATTTGAATTATAGCTCGTAAGTGGAGCCCTCCCTGTGGAAAGCCCTCTCATCAGATGTCAAGGAGATAAACAACTATACAACATTCAGAAAACATCTGCAGGCAGCCTTGTAACAGGAAGTTTTTAACGTTTGATGTGTTATTATGTTTTTATATATGTTGGAGGGACGTGGGTGGTGCTATGGGTTAAAGCACAGAGCCTAGGACTTGCCGATCAGAAGGTCGGCGGTTCGAATCCCCGCGACGGGGTGAGCTCCCGTTGCTCAGTCCCTGCTCCTGCCAACCTAGCAGTTCGAAAGCACGTCAAAGTGCAAGTAGATAAATAGGTATCGCTCCAGTGGGAAGGTAAACAGTGTTTCCGTGCGCTGCTCTGGTTCGCCAGAAGCGGCTTAGTCATGCTGGCCACATGACCCGGAAGCTGTATGCCGGCTCCCTCGGCCAATAAAGCGAGATGAGCGCCGCAACCCCAGAGTCAGTCATGACTGGAACTAATGGTCAGGGGTCGCTTCACCTTTAATATCTATGTTGGAAGCCACCAAGAGTGGCTGAGGCAACCCAACAGCAACAACAACAACTCATATTTTCTTTTAAAAAAATCAAACAAGAACAAAGAACCTAGACGACAAAGATCACTACCTCAAGAAAAAGAGAAAACTTCCAGGAGATCTGGGACTGAAATAAACAAGGCTAAATTGATATAGGATGGGCAAAACATTTGTGTTTGTGAGGAATATTCATTAAGCGGTGCTGTGAGAATTCCCCCCCTCCAAGAAGTTACTGAAGGTGGGCATAAAATGTAAGTGGCACTTTCCACTACAAATTACAGTGGGGTTGTTTTAACTACATAAGCAGCTGAGTCTGGACACTTGAAATAGAATGGTAGTCAGAGAATGAACCAAATTTTTGACATTGATTTTAAAAATGTATACTGTTGAATGTGCAGCTCAGTGGTAGAGCATCTCTGCATGTGGTAGGCCTCAGGTTCATTCTCTGGCATGGCATCATAGAACTGTAGAGTTCAAGGGTCATCTAGTCCAACCCCTGCAATGCAGAAATCTCTGCTAAAGCATCCATAACAGACGGCCATCCAAACCCTGCTTAAAAACCCCCAATGAAGGAGAGTCCACAACCTCCCAAGAGAGTTTGTTCCACTGCTGAACTGCTCTTACTGTCAAGAAAGTTCTTCCTGATGCTTGGTTGAAATCGCCTTTCTTGTAACTTGAAGCCATTGGTTTGAGTCCTATGTTCCAGAGAAGGAGAAAACATGTTTGCTCCATCTTCCATGGGACAGCCATTTAGATATTTGAAGTCTCCTCCTTTCCAGGCTAAACCTACCCAGCTCCTTCAACTGTTCCTCATAAGGCTTGGCTTACAGACCCTTGATTATCTTGGCTTCTCTCCTCTGCACACTTCCAGCTTGTCAACATCCTCCTTAAATTGTGCCTTCTAGAACTACCCATCTCCAGGTTGAACTTGGATTGTCCCATCTGAAGCCCTGGAGAAGAGCTGCCAGTCAGTTTAGACAATATCAGACTAGCTCAGACATCCCCACCCTTTCCCTCCAAATGTTTTGGACTACAATTCCCACCATCCCTGACCACTGGTCCTGTTAGCTAGGGATCATGGGAGTTGTAGGCCAAAACATCTGGAGAGCCGCAAGTTGGGGATGCCTGGACTAGATCAACCAATGGGTCTGACTCTGTATAACAGGGGTCGGCAATGTGCGGCCCATGGACCAGATGCGTCCCACGAAGACCATTTTACTGGCCTACAAGCTGCCCCCAAACCAAGCTGCCTGCTCGGCAAGTCCCCCATGCGCTGCGCTAAACCGGCACAGCACGGCGCAGGGACTTGCCGAGCGGCACTGGAAAGTGCATGTGTGCATGCGCAGATACTGAAAATCGCATCTGTGCATGTCCAGATGCCGAAAATTGCTTCTGCGCAGAAGTAATTTCCAGGGCCGCACTGTGCCAGTCCAGCCCACGGACAATCTCCATGGGAGTGATCAGGCCCATGGCTGGTAAACCTTGCCCACCCCTGCTGTATAAGGTAGCTTATTATATTCCTAAACAATGTGACCCTGTGCACACTTCAAAATTTGGTGTGGTAGGTGGGGGGAAATCAGCAGAAGTGGTGTAGAATTTATTGTGCTTGCCTAAGATTGGGAGCACCAAGTTCTAATCCCTATTCAACTGCAAGCCTCACAGGATGACTTTGGGCCATTGGATCACATATCTTTTGGGGCTGCCGAGAATAAAATAGAGAAAACACACAATGATTCAAGCACATTAAGAGGAAAGGCAGTGTATAAACCTTATGAATAATAAGAAACAGATATAGCATCTCTACAAGAACCATATTTTTAAAAGATTCCCTATTTAAAATGAATTAAAGCTGAAGATCTCGCTCTATTAACTAACCCTTAAAAGTTGTTTAAAAATATATATATTTTTTAAAAAGTATCCAGTTTTCTCGGAGGGGTAATTTATGTAGAAAACATCTGCCCTGCCCAATGCATTTGCATCACTTGCAGCGGCTGATGTTGATTCAAAACTAAACAATCCTATAAAATCAATAAAGCAGCATAAAAACAGGGAAAGGTTGGGCAGATTTAAAGATCCTAAAAGGAGGATCTGCCATATAAAATCTATCCATCTGACAAAAGAAATGCTTGCTAGAACAGGAAAGTTCAAACATCTTTTAAAAATAGGAAGAGAAGGGGCTAAATGGATCTCACAGAGCAAGGTGTTTCACAAACCTTTCTGTGTTCCTCAGATGAAGGGAAGTATATACACTTAATAAAACAAATAATTAAACCAACCAACCAACCAACCAACCAACCAACCAACAAACTCTGGTTCAGTCATTGAGAAGACTCTCAATGCCTGGGTTTTTTTGTCCCTAACAACATTGATTCCATAATCACAAAGTTCTTTATTAGATTCCATAGGCTTAAAGAGAGACAGATGATAGAGATAGATTGAGGAGCCTGAAACAACTTAATAATACTTGGCACAGCATATTCCTAACAAGACCAGGAGTCTACAAGGTAAAAAAAACCTTGAAGGCAGCTCTTAAGCAGTACTGAAGTCATCACCAGTACTACTATTGTTACTTAATTGAGGTATATTCTCCATCAGCGCCCATGGAACTTTAAATAATATTTCTCTGCCCCAAAGAGCATGCCAACATAAAGTTTGACATTGAACAACGGCACAGATTAAAAGGAAACAATGGTGACAAGGTGATGAATGTGCAGAAATTCATTTGCACATACTTAAGGGGTTTTCCTGCAACATGAGATTCTAGTGTATCCCACACAGTAGTTTTACAAATTCCTTTGCTATTTAAAAAAATTTTGGCTCTTAGAACTGAAACTAGTTGTGAGTGTTTTCTTGTGAGAGGGGCTATCATGAAGATCACACATGTAACATTAGGCTGAAAACCCTGTCATTACTGAAACTCTGTCTTTTTCATTTACTGTACGGATTATAAGATCAAACACTCCAAAAGTAATCAAAGGTTTTCTTCATTTACTTGTACTTAAAGATGTCTTCTGCCCCATGTCTTGAATGTTGTTTAAATCCTTCAAGGAAATAATTTGGTTCCTACCATTGGTACAGACCTTTCCTAAAAAATAAATTTTTAAAAATCTTGGGTATAACCCAGCCAAAATTAAGCAAACAGAATTAAACACTGTTTCCTTCTCTCTGAAATTGCTTGGACTGAAAAATGCTTAACTTTGGCAGGATCATGCCCACTATTTATTTTGTGTGTCTAAGCATGTGACAGTCCTTTTTGTTTTTTTTTTAGAAAACCTTTCCCCATCATATTTGGGGAATGTATCCCAATAATTCCTCTTCCCGAAACAAGGCAAAGCCAGACAAAAGGGCAAATGACCAATGTTTGTAAAATAATAATAATAATAACAATAATAATCCAACCTGCATATTGAAAAACAGCCTCTCAGAAAAAATAAAACTGCTCAGGTAAAAAATCATCAGCCGCCCAAGCACAACAAGAATCAATTGGGCACATTTCCCAAATAAGATTATTTAGAAAACCTTTTCCAAGAAATCAGAACTAATCAGAATATCTTTGGAAAAAAGCTTAATGGTTGAAATGGATCTATGATTTGTTGGTTTATAGTATTATTGTCCTATTTATATTGTGTTCATTATCTCTTTTTATGCATTGTTTGGTGTATATTTTCATATTTGTGGATCTTTTTGCTGATGTGCTTGATACATAGAGATACTTGTTGCCTATTGCACTGTATCCATGGGAAAGAATTACAGAAGCAGATAGGAGAATTTAATGCAAGGATGGGGAACCTGTGATGGTCCATTTGGGTTAGGACTACAAGTCCCATCATTCCTAATCACCAGGCCATGCTAGCTGGGGCTGAGGGGAGTCCAACAGCATATTTGTGTACAGAAGAGAGCTCTCACACACTCTGTTTATGGAGAACCAGCCACGCAAAGAATGGTGGTGACATTGTCTCCTACATACAAAGCCCTACATGCAAAGCTCTGCTAGAATACAGGCAGTATCATCTAGCTGTTCAGAAGAGGTGGCAAGAACATCCCAACCCCACTCCTGGTTGAACAGGTGATCAGCATACCTGCAGCTTTCAAACAGGACTCAGCAACTGCAAGAATACACAGTACTGTATGGTGGATGTCCTGTCATGTATCAGGTGACAGACACCAGACCTGAAATGAACTACAGTGGTATCTTGGTTTTCGAACAGCTTAGTTCACGAACAACTTGGAATTAGAACACTGCAAAACCAGGTGTTCAGGTTTTCGAACCTTTTTTCAGAAGCCGAACGTGCTCCATTTTGAGTCCCAGTGTTTCCTGTTGCGCTGCTAATTTGCATCCCCACACTGTAATTCAAGCCATCCATTTCCAATTGCAGTGTTCTGAGGTGATATTTGGAGCTTATATTTGGTGCTTTTGTTTTTGCAATTTATTTTGCCTTTTTTGTTTTGATGCTTTTTCAGTTAATTTGTTTTTGTGACTGTGTGGATCCCAGTTCAGCTACTGATTGATTGATTGATTGATTGATTGATTGTGTGACCACGGAAATGGATAAAAGCCCCCCATCCAAACAATGACTATCATCAGTGCATGTAAGAAAAAAAATTAATTTTAATTTTTATCATCTAAAATACTGTTTTATTTATTTTATAGTACTGTTTATTGCTTTTATTTTATGGATCAATGGTCTCATAAGATAGTAAAATTCATGTTAAATTGCTGTTTTAGGGGTTGTTTTTAAAAGTCTGGAACGGATTAATCCATTTTGCACTACTTTCTATGGGAAAGTGCGCCTTGGTTTTGGAACACTTTGATTTTGGAACAGATTTCTGGAACGGATTAAGTTTAAGACTTTCCTCACCTGGGGAAAGAAAGGGAATTGTGGAAAAAGGAATGTCAAACTGAGAGAGGAAGGGAGAAGCAAACTTCAAATTTTAAAAACAGTCCACTGAAAAGTCAATTACTGAATTTAAGAAGTGAAGAAAAATTGATGTAGGGTTTATGAACACATGTTTAAAGGTTTAATTGGGTGTTCTGTGTGCTTCCTTTTGCTCATAGGGAGAAGGCAAAATAGAAACCTAAATACTAACAATTCAACTGAATCAATTTGCAAGCAGTGGCGTAGCGTGGGGGGTGCAGGGGGGGGCGGCCGCACCGGGCGCAACATCTGGGGGTTAGGGCAAATCCACGGGTTAGGGGCGCAAATCCACGGGTTAGGGGGCGCAAATTACTTGCCTTGCCCTGGGTGCTGACAACCCACGCTACACCACTGTTTGCAAGCTCCTAATGTAACATCCCATTACAATGTTGTAATTAGTACTGCAGTTAATCAAGTAGGCAAAGCGAACATGGATCTTCATTTAAGCAAACAAATGCTAGGCTTTTCAAAGTCTGCACTTTTCCGGTTCCTCTTTTCATTATACATTCCAATGCTCATTTCAAGAGGCTTCTTCGCTAACCAAAAAATGTAGAAAGGTAAGAAAGCAAACCTAGGTAGCCAAGTAACAGCATACAGTACATAAAAACCCGTTCTCTATGAGAGTGAGGAAATGGTAATTAATAACGTGACCATAAATAAAGCTGTGGCATGAACTTTACAGTACTCTCCTTTTACTCATTTATGGCAACCAATTTCAGGATTATTGTCATATTTTAAAAGTACTGCACACTTTCTCCCAGGCATAACGTATAATCCAGGCCACAAACAGGTTTTTCGGAGAGCAGCAGGACAACCACTAGAAGCACTAATCCTGCACATCCTCCCGGTTCCCTGCAACTTGACTGATCTTCCACTTCCTTGGGTGTCACCTGCAGTGACTCCACAGCCTAAGATGAACAACTTCATTAAAGAAAGTTCAAGCACCAACAAGTTAGAGGACTTAGACACCAAACACCATCCCTCTGAGCCTTCCTTATTGTGAGATCAGAGCATTGTGGGAATACACATAACAGGTAACTCACAACTTGTGTATGGGGTACACTTTGGGGATTGCATGTAAAGACAAGATCGTGTATAGTCAAAACAACCCTGGAACTGCTTCCATGTAAACATACTTACTTTTCTGAAACTGGTGCACCAGGTAGGCTTGAGCCGCCACACAAAATGGAGAGATTTTAATCATTGATTAACTGGCTTACAAGCAGAGGCTACAACAAAAAGCTGTGTTCACATCATTTGCCTGAACACGAAAATGCAAAATTCATAGATAGGGAGCAAGGCAGTGCAAGCCCTGACTTAAACATCCCAGTTTGCACTCTGCTGCCTGCTTGCCAACCTTTCCCCCATGTTGAGTGGGGAAAGACTACAGGAGGCTTGGACCCTGCACACAGGCAACCCTGAAACAGCAGGATCCCCATTTGCATGGAGGGTTCATACAAGCCCACTACAACATTGTTGTTGTTGTTGTTTAGTCGTGTCTGACTCTTCGTGACCCCATGGACCAGAGCACACCAGGCACACCTGTCTTCCACTGCCTCCCGCAGTTTGGTCAAACTTATGTTAGTAGCTTCGAGAACACTATCCAACCATCTCATCCTCTGTCGTCCCCTTCTCCTTGTGCCCTCCATCTTTCCCAACATCAGGGTCTTTTCCAGGGAGTCTTCTCTTCTCATGAGGTGGCCAAAGTATTGGAGCCTCAGCTTCAGGATCTGTGCTTCCAGTGAGCACTCAGGGCTCATTTCCTTCAGAATGGATAGGTTTGATCTTCTTGCAGTCCATGGGACTCTCAAGAGTCTCCTCCAGCACCATAATTCAAAAGCATCAATTCTTCGGCGATCAGCCTTCTTTATGGTCCAGCTCTCACCATGGCTTTAACTATACAGACCTTTGTTAGCAAGGTGATGTCTCTACTTTTTAAGATGCTGTCTAGGTTTGTCATTGCTTTTCTCCCAAGAAGCAGGCGTCTTTTAATTTCGTGGCTACTGTCACCATCTGCAGTGATCATGGAGCCCAAGAAAGTAAAATCTCTCACTACCTCCATTTCTTCCCCTTCTATTTGCCAGGAGGTGATGGGACCACTACAACATAAGGAAGGTCAAATAATGAGCAGGAGGACCCACAAGCACAGAGTGTAGTGGGGCTTACAGGCACATTCCTGCCTTCATCCCATCCTCCAGTCCACGAATTTGGCTTCAGGTGTTCAAGCAAGTGCTGCTGTTCAGGATTTCAGCATCTCCATTTCAAAGTCCCTTCCAACAGTCAGTCAGCATTCCACAGTCATGGAGCAAGCTTAGTGGGCTGTGGGGGGTGGGTCCCTCCTGAGGATTTCCCCCCTAATACTTTTTGTCCTTTTTTGTATTTCTTCAAACCTTGGGAATCTTCCATGCCTGCAACAGCACTCAAAGCCTTAACTTCTGAAATAGAGAATATTATATATTTATTGGTGGCAGCAGGTGGTGGCGGCAGCAGATCTCTTAACAGGAAATTATCTGTATACTCATGGGATTATGATTTCCAGGATTCGCTGAGATAAGCCAAAGCAGTTAAAATAGCAGCTGATTTAAGTTTGCAGTGTAAATCTGTCGATTTTTGGCATTTTCTTTTTGGGAGTGCCTTTATGGTAGCGTAATTCATTAGGCATTATGGCAGCTCTTAAGGGACTGAAAGGCAGGCTAAATGTGTGAAAAGAAATCAATAAAAGCAAGATATAGGGACTAGCAATGGCTGTGGGAACACAGTCTGTTGTCCCATGACCTACAAAGAGCCTTGTGGCACCTTAAAGACTAAAAATAAGAAGTTTTATTGTGGAACAAGCTTTTGCAGAACAGAGTTCCTTTTGTCCAATCCTGTACCTGATGACATGGACGCACCCACAAAAGTTCATGCCACAATTAATCTGTTAGTTGATAACGTGCCACACAACTCTTTGGTGGGTTGTTGTTGTTTTTACTGACAAGACCTTCCTGCTATGAAATGGCCTCCATTGGCTTCTACAGAATCCTTCCCCTACACGGCCATCTGTCAGAGAGACATCCATTCTGGTAGCAAAAATAGTAAGCGAAAACAATAAATATTTTGGTTGGCTCTGAATCTATCTAGTGCAGATCAGTTTCGATGGATGGTTTTTGCTTCTAATCAGGACTGGCCCTGCCATTGGGCAACGCAAACAAGAGGCTCAGTTCAGGTGGCAGGTTCAGAGCTAATACCGAAGGAAAGCAAATTCTATTTTTACGATCACGGTGGATGTTCTGCTAAACATGCCAAAATGTCTTGGGCCACCTCTGTTAGCAAACATGTATGGGGGGGGGGAACAGGACCTGAAAGGAATAGCAGGGGGTGGTGCTAGCCCAGAGCAAGGAAACAAGGTGTTCCCTTGTACTAACAGTGGGAGCACAGCATGCAGTTTGATGCTCTGTTCCGACTAATGGGAACTCAGCTGAGATTTAAATCCAGATACATACATTTGCTCAAATGGTCCCATCACACATTGCTAAGGTGAATTTGGCAACATTCCTTAAAAAGTAATATCCCTACCCCACAGGCAACTGAAATGCCACAAAGTAGCAAGGAAGTTTCCAGGTTCTCCAGCTTTCTCAAAATTTTGTCACATTCTGGGTTGGTTGTGATAAAGGAACTGCTTTACAGTGGATTTTCCCCCAACACACCACTATGGACCAACATGGATGCCTATGCTTTCTTTGGCAGCGATATGTTGGTACAAAAGCTTAGAATATCATAAGAATGCTTTCATGCATTAAAATACATTTACAAATTTCTAATCTAGACATTAATTATATTAATACAGTGGGGGGGCATAACTGCTGAATGGATCATTTTGGCATTTAGTAATAAATACTGCAGTGTCGGAAAGACACACTTTAAAAAAAAGAGTACTGCTGGGGTTGATGACAGTGGTGAAGAACGAAGCCTGCATGCGAGTTTGGCTGAAATACTATACAAAGAACAAATTCCAAAGTGATCTATTCAGCGATTTAGGTAGCACACCTGTCACTAGATAATAGGTTGCGAAGTCAGCAGAAATCAGATCCATTTGCAACGAACCACCATTTAGTGACAATAGTATCCCAAGAAAACCTGTAATGAAAAAGATATAAAACATAATGATTCGTAATGTCCTTTTGGTTAATTATTCTTGAAGGACTTCAGCCCACAGAAGTTGCTTAGAAGTAATCTGCAAGAGAACTGCTTAGACCAACATCAACACGAAATCTGCCTTCATAATTGTGATGACTAAGGAGCTGGTGATTTGAAAACTGATAGCTCTGACCTAGGGCTGTACAATAGTTTATGTTACAAACCTATGTCAGGATGAAGGAGAGAGCAAGAGCTGTATCAGCTTTTCTGTATGCGCTCGTCAGGTGCAGGGCAGGGGAAAAATACAGAATTAAGCTCATCAGAAGGTGCCTCTGCAGTCACAGAAACCAAATTAGCTCGCAGACCACCAGTTTCCGCAGCGTGCAAGGAAACTTCCTCATGTGGGTTTCTTCACTAATGAAAATGAGGTAATCAGGTTGGATAGGAGCACAGAAGCCCAAACTTTTACCACAGGAAGGAGCAAAACACCAAACTCTAGACATGCTATGCCTTGTGTTTACCACAGACAAAGCCATTCTACTCCTCTTCATGCAATCCACACTGCATGAGGGCAGGAGTGACCCTGCTATCATGCTGCCAGTCCCACAGCCATCCACATGCAACCATAAACTTCTGCAACAGGGAACTTGTGGAAGCTCCTCCCATAATTTGGAAGAACACCACAAAACAATGCAATGCAAGGGTGTGTGGGGAGGGGGAGCTCAGACAAGCTGCATCTGCTGAAATTCCCTCTTCAGCACAGGTGTTAAAGCTGCTGGAGCCAAGCCCTGTTTTACATCTGGCCACTCTACCTGCAGCCCATTTCTGACCCCATCTATTGCCTTTCTGATCCTGGCCTGCCTGCGCCAGGTCCCAGCTGCAGCTGAATAAGGCATTAAGAAGGAACTATATAACAACACAATCTATTTTATACAGTGCTGGGGTTGGTCATTTTACTGATGTTTCAGTCTGTACAGTATGGCATAGTTCTTCCTTGACAGTTTGCATAAAATTGTAGAGTTGGCCAGGACCACAAGAGTCATCTAGTCCTGAAAAGTGGGAATCTTCAACGCACTGAAGTCCTACTGTCAGAACTCTGTTGGCATTATAGGACATTACTAGTGATTAAGGATGCTATAGGAAAATAAAACGGCGATAGAAGCAATCACCTTCATTTCAGCTTCTCTGAAAGGAATGCAAAACAGAGCCAATATTGATAATGGATCCATTTTCTGTTGGTATTAGTATTTAGAATCAGATAATAACAGCAGCAGCAGCAAAGAAGTGCCACGTGAATTAACAGACAGGAGTGAAAATGTGATAGCCCAGCAGAAATGAAAAACAAGATTTCTAACCCAGGGGATTTGATAGGGGTTGCGGGGAGACAATTACTGCTAAAGATTTCACTTTCCCACTTTTTTTATACTTCTGCAAATATAAAATGAAGACATCACAACGTGCGATCAAGCCTTGACAATGCTGTTTTCTTAAAATTAAGTAGAAGAATTTTCAGGATGAAGCCAACAACGGCTTCCACCAAATATAACTTTCTATTCAGACTACTATTCAAAGTTCATGTCTTAGATCTATGAACTAGGGCTGGAGTTTGGTGCAATAAAAAAAGCTACGCACCATACATTTAAAGTGTAAAGTTAGGGCTTTTTTTCCAGCCGGAACTCACTCAAACTCAGTTTTGGCATCTCTCAGGTGACCACCATTGCCATTCTAAGAGAATGAGGGAGGCATTTGTGATGAGTTCCAACACCTCTTTCTCTAGAAAAATAGCACTGTGTAAAGCCATTGTGTCAACACACAGAAGTTTCACTTTGGTTTACTATAGATTAATCAATCTGGGAAACCGAATACCTAAGATTCAGTACTCATAGATGCTGGTGCAGTTTAGGACCACACTCAACCAAAAAGTGCAAACTTAGGGGTGCAAAAAAACTCCACTCTTATTGTGAATGCAAAAGATGGTCAAAATGTGTTAACTATATATGAGTTGTTGTTGTTGTTTATTTCCAATTCCCATGTACAAGATACCTGCCCATAGCATCCCTTCTAAATAATACTCTACTCGTGCATTCTGAACTCAAGTACAAAGTTATCTCATAGGAAATGACTCTGTGATTCCTGGTAATCGGTCCCAAGGCAGAGAGAGCGGGGCAGTTGTCAAGCTGAGCTGAAGACAGTGTCATGCTGAGCTTAGCCACTACATTTTTTTTAATGTACTGTCTGCAGTGAGCTAAGGTGCCCAAAAGCAGGTGTCTGTAGCCTCATTTTCAAGGTCCGACATGTTGTTGGGATACTTACAAAATTAGCTTTAAAGTATTTTTCTTTTTCAATTTCCACTTCAATGTCATTTGCACTAGATGAAAGCACCATGCACCTTGGTAACAATGCAAAAATGCAGGACTACCTGGCAGGGGAGCAACTGGGGCAGTTTTGCTTAACATTTTCATAAAAGGAAAAAAACGGTATTTTACAGTGTAAGATGACATGGAAGCTCAACATATAATTGTGACATATTGTGAGCTTTTCCTGACAACAATGAAGTAAATATTTTACACAGTTGTGTGTAAAACAGGATATGTAATAGTTTGAGGTTTTTGTGGCTGCTCAAAGGGATGGTGTGCATTTAAGAACAGGAAACATGAATTATTTTTGCTCCTTTGGCCTAACTTAAGCTGGCTGTAAAATGTATCCTTGGGAGGCTAGAAGGGAGGGGATCTGGTTATTTTTTCATGCCTGCTGCCCAGGTGTAAAGAAGTTGAAACCAATCACAGAAATTTAGGGTGTGCCACGCACCCCACTTACACATGAAAACAAAGACCACCACAGCCAACCACAAATGAATAACCACACCCTAGGCCAACCCCAACCTCTCTCGCCACCAAAGGAATACAAGTGAACAGCAAAGAACCTGCACAAGCAACGCTGACACCAAACCCTACATATAGTAAGTAAAACAGAAAAATCACCACCCGACCCCACCCCCACCCATCTTTCCCCCTTTTCTTCCTAATGTCTCAACAAATGAAACTGATTTGTAAAAATGTTACATGGGGGGGGGGAATACGAGAGAGAGACATTGCACACACTTTTGTAAATCAAGAAAATCTTTAATAAAAAGGAAAGAAAGAAAGAAATTTAGGGTGTGAAGGGATCATGAGGGTCACCTCGTCCAACCCCCTGCAATGCGGGGATCTTTTGCCCAACGTAGGGCTCAAATCCATGCTCTACTGATCACATTAAGATAAAATTAGGACTAGCCCAGACCAAACAGTCCCAGTTACATACAGTTGTACCTCAGAAGTCAAATGGAATCCATTCCGGAAGTCTGTTTGACTTCCGAAACGTTCGGAAACCAAAGCGCGGCTTCTGATTGGCTGCAGGAAGCTCCTGGAGCCTATCGGAAGCCCTGTAGGACATTCGGCTTCCAAAAGAACATTTGAAAAACTAGAACACTCTCTTCCAGTTTTTGATCATTTGGGAACCGGAACGTTTGACTCCCAAGGCGTTCGGGAGCTGAGGTACGACTGTAGTTTGTAAAAAGATGAATTTGAGTTTGACACCCCTGCCCTAGAAGCAGAAAGGGAGCTCTGCCCAAAGGAGGTAGGAATTTGGAAGAGGGAATCAGGAGATGCACAACCCAATCTCTATTCCTTTATCCCCTTGCAAGAAAGAATGATCCAAATAATCAGTGTCCTTCAAGAATACTTGTAGCAGTCCCACCATGACCCTTTCTACCATCTTCCCCCAAAGTGGTGTTTGCAGCTGGTCAATAGTTGTTCCAATCGAAAGGGTTTGCTGGGATGACTAGAATACAGGGTCCAGCATGGAGCTCAGTTGTGTACCCAAAGACAAGTGGGACGTTACACAGGTATATGCGCTCAAAATGTGGATCTGATAGACAAGTGGACAGCTACTGCACCCCCATCACTTCTCTAGAGGTTTATGGGAAGAGGTTTCCACTGCCCTCTATTTCAGATTGCCAGGGCTTAATTTCAGCCGGAACTTACAGGAACTGAGTTCCGGCACCTTTTTATCATTATGGCACAGCATTCCAGAGGCTGTGGGCATAAGAATAGAAGCACCCCTAAACATTTTGTGAATCTTTGTACTTTTGTCCGTTTACTGTATTTATTTATTTTTCCTGATTTGGACTACAAAATGACAGTACCCCTAAACATTTTTAGGGGGGAAGCACTGTGCTCCCCTCTAAAAAAAACTCAACAACTTTGGCTGGGTGCTCCCCTAAAGAAAGGTCCCTAAAATGAATTTCCAGCACCTTTTTTCCTAGAAAAAATGCCCTGGCCATTACTCTCACTGCTCTTATTCTATTGCTCTTGCTGCCCTCTGTATTAATATTGAGGATCAACTTTGGGGGAAATTACCGTACATGATTTATACTGGGCAAAATCCTTGCCTTTTGAAGTTTTACTCAAGAACAGATGACAGTGCCTTTCTTTTGAATTCAAGCAGAAATCCCAGGCACAATTTCACATATACAAGTCCTATTAAAGTCAAGTAAAATTATCTGCTCCAAACTATGTCCAGAACAGCAGCCTTAAACATACTGAAAAATAATATCAGCAACATATTAAAATCCAAATGTGTCTCCCTCAAGTTTCAGCATATTTTTATAATTCACACTTTTCCCTGCCTAGCAACAGGAGATGCCAAATGCTTCTACTTGAAAACAAAATATCTGGAGCAGAACCCATGACAGAAAATTATCTGCTCATGTTGTTATTTTATCATGGAATCTGCAAGTTAAATGAACACACTCTCCATTATATAACTTTTATCTATTCTGGAACGAATGCCACAGAGAAAACATATACAGATACTTGATGAAATATTTAAGGTGCAATCAAACCGGCAGCTCTCCTGTGCAAGCCCTACTCAAATGGATTGTGAGATGTGCAACTGTTCCCGCTTCTCAGTGGATTGTGCCCACTGCTAATAAGAAAATAAAGAAACTATTAATTGCCTTTCCACACAAAACGTTGCACAGTGCAAACTCAAGAGGAGCACAAGATGTCACAACAGATGGCAAGAATATAAGGATCTTCAAGGGGGGAAAAACAGCAGTATTGATTGCTAACATTATTATCTCAGCAGGCTGCTCTTTTCTACAGAGAACTGATGAACAAATGAAAACAGCATTCTGCAAATGAAAAGCAGGAGGAGTGACTGAGAGGCCAAACCTGATGCACTGGAAGTTGTTCAATCTCCAAGTCATCTCTACATGATACCGCTGAGATGCAAGTTCATTCAGTCTTGCTCCTGCTTGAATCTGCTTCAGCAACAACCTCAAGACCCCAACCTACAGGCAAACCGGGAAAACTTTTCAAGTTTGCCTCTGCAAAGTTTTCTATCCAAGATTTATATTGCCCACGTTTGGAAACTGAGCCTCCAGTTAATTACCATTTCAGAAACAAAAACACGACCAACCTCGTTACCGTTTTCCCATCCCAAGAACAAAGTCTTAATAAGCTAGAGGCAATTGGGAGAAACTAACCTAATCAAAAACGGGGGGGAAATCAATTCCGAGGCACCAGTTGCTTGATCGTTTTGCGTTGATAGAACGCTCCAAGGAAATCCTCCATCTATTATTTGCAGTAAACATTACAAAACATTACCACACGTTACGCATGTAGGGTTTCTCTGTCGCTCAAGGGAAATGCCAGGATCCTGAAAACTGCAGGACCTTGGCGATTTCCCAGTGCAAAAGTATGGGAGCCGCGTGGAGATGGGAGAGGGCGCGTCAAAGCTTCGGAGACGAATTCGAATCCGTCTCGCAATTGGAAGTGGCGCTGCAGGAGCGATGGGAAGGGCAGACTGGCACACAGCGAAGTCCATCCATCCATCCGTGCGCGCCTACGAAGCTGCGCGCGGAGAGAGCGCCCTCCGCCCTGCCCGCTCCCCCCAAGCACCAATCAGATGGATAACCGGGCAGTGCGCGAGTGCAAGGACGGATCCGCCGGAGTCGCTGCCTTTACTCACTTGGGAGCGCTCCTGGGCGCCGCGTCCGACGCCACCGCCGCTACTGCTGGCGGCGGCCCAAAGCAGCCGTACGCGCGCCTCTCACTCTGTCTCTCTCCCTCCCGCTGCCGCCTTTGTTACCGCCCCAAAATCGCGGCATTTAAATGCCTCCCGCCCAGCCGTGGACGCTGGGCCGCCGCGCACTTCTGCACAAAGGCTTGGCCTCGCCAGCGACGAGCTGCTGCCCGCGGGAACGAAAGCGTGACCCCCATCGCATCAATCAAACGCGAGCCCAGCGAGGGGGAGAGAGGGAGGGAGGGAGGCAGGATTATGCAAAAACAAGAGAGCCCCGAGGGCACAGCCTCGTCCGAGGCAGACGGGAGGGGATGAATGGGAAGAAAAAAGAGAGAGAACAAACCAGGATCCGCGACGCGCCTCGTTGCGCGGCAGCTCCCTCCGCGCCCCAGTTGCGCGCAGGCTTTGTGCCGCGTCTCGGCGCCCCCTGGGAGGAGAGGGCGTGGGGACCACGACCCCCTCGCCCCTGCCGCCCAGCCTCACATCCTCCCGCCCTTGGTTCCCACGCCCTCCCTGCCCAAAGCTTTCACCCCGCTAGCCTCCGGAGCCCGTTCCCACGTGGGGATGGATGGAGTCGCTGGCTCGTCCTACCGAAGGGGGCGCAAAGGCTGCAGCGGAGAGGGAGAGGCTGAGGAAGCGCGCCCCTGTTGCGGGTGGCCGCTTGCTGGGGATGGGTGGCCGGCTCGTGGGAAGGACTTGGAGAGAAGGCGAGGGAGCATTGGCCACCCGGCTCCTTTGGCGCATCGGAGGGCGGACTGGATCCAGCAGAAGCAGCTCTCGTCTCTTCTGGCCGCGCCAAACCGTGGCGCACGCACACGCCGCCGAGGCTGTTGGCGGAAGCGGCTACTGTGGCAGCAGCCCAGCCTTTGTCTGAAATTTCCCGTCAGGAGAGGCCGTAAGATGGTCTGCAAGATGCGGCGACCCCCCAAAGGAAGCTGGGTGGGCGGAGAGGCGCATAGGATCATAGAAAACAAAGGTTTAGTTGCAGCGGCAGTTTACCCAAAGGGGGAAAAGAGAGCACCTTTGAGCACATACAAAGTGCACTCCCCTCGTGGCATAGCTACACGCACGCACTTGTTTAGAATGGGGCTTTCAAGTCCGAGGCTTTTCAGGCAGGCTTAGGCCCCAGCACCTGTCATTTTCGAATAGAAACACTGATGGGAAGGGAGAAAGGGGGGTGGGAATGTCTGCTCTGAAGGTTGAAGTTCGAAGCAAACCTAATGCAGGTGTTTCCCACAGGCTACCCATCCTCTACTACACATACAAGCCAGGACTCAGGAGCATACATAAATCCACAATTTCCTGCAACACCACACAAGCATTCTCATAGTCCATACTAGTGCAACTAGGACAGGGTCACTTGCCCTGGGGCAGTCGGACAGGGCTGCAAAATAGGGTAGATGAAAATGGATAGATAAAAAGCCAAGTAATACAGTGGTACCTCTGGTTAAGAACTTAATTCGTTCTGGAGGTCCGTTCTTAACCTGAAACTGTTCTTAACCTGAGGTACTACTTTAGCTAATGGGGCCTCCCACTGCCACTGCACCGCCAGAACATGATTTCTGTTCTCATCCTGAAGCAAAGTTCTTAACCCGAGGTACTATTTCTGGGTTAGCGGAGTCTGTAACCTGAAGCGTCTGTAACCCGAGGTACCACTGTATGTGCTTGCTGGGAGCAGGGGCAGACTTTGGTATTATGGTGCCCTGAGTAAGGACAAAATTTGGCGCCTGAAATATTTATTTGGCATCCTCTCCCTCCTTTCCATTCTGCACATGCTCTCAAGTGTGCTATGTCATAGTTGCAGCAACTCAAGCACCTGCCCACACCACCCTAAATCTGGTGCTGCTGGGAGGCTTAAAGAGGGCAGCAGACCAGACTGAAAGCAGACCCTTTGCTGGCTTTCTGCCTGTAGCCTAACACAAGAAAGATTAACCAGCCATTGAATGTGACTGATGGAGGTAGAGAAAATCAGAGGTTATTTCTCTCTGTACCCTGCAGAATGTTTGGGGGAGGAGGGGTTACTGTGCAGCTTCTGAGCTTGACTCAAGAAGGGCAGGAGCACTATTTGAACAGGAAAGCTACAAAGGTACTCTTAAAAGTACGTAACATAAAGCTTGCTTGACATTTTTTCCCAGATTCTAACAATTGTTCTCCTCTGGTCAACCCAGGGCTAATTCTGTTATGTCTTTTTTTTAAAAAAAAAAGTTTATTGATATAGACACATGTTTGCAAGAAGGTAGGTTGGTCATTTTGAATTATTATGGTGCCCTGAGGAAGAAACAAAGAGTTGGAAGTTTGCCTCAGGCATATTCATTACCAGTTAGGGCACAGAGTGTTAGAACATGTAGCTGGATCCTTCCCCCCCCCAGGCCCTTTGCTCCTCCCCACCTCCTCTGCTCGCTTCTTTCTTTCCTCATCTAACCTAGTATTCCCCAGAAGAGGCCAATGTTGTGACTCGTGCACAATACTCCAGGGAAAGTCAGGAGGAGAAGGGGGCACTGCTTGCTTGCAAACACCAGCAGGGGAACAAAACAACACATTGTGCAAGGCCCAGTCTCTCAGAAAAGTTGCATTGGCTTGCGTGCCCTGAGTTTTGGTTTTTGTGCGCTGTTCTATACCCCAAAGCAGGGTTGTTGTTGTTTGGGAAAAAAGAGAGATTTCTTCAAGCTGTGTCTTAACTGCCCACACTGTTGTCATTTAGGAGTTTTCTTTTGACAACAATAAATAAACACATAATACAAGGAAGAAACTAATTGAAATAATTTTAGGGTGCAAAATTATTTTAATGGGATAACATCGCCTAAGCAGCTATAGAATATGGTGAATATTGCACCCGTATAGTGGAAGATGTGTCTCATTCTATGATGTATTGGAATATAAAATTGCTCTGCCCAGCTGGAGATGTTTGACCACATAAAACTATAGAGTTCAGTATTTTGAAATAGGAGAGGTTTGTCCATGGTTTTCAAAGAGGCCATCCTCTCTGAAAGTAAAGACTGGTTCTTAAAAGAAGATGTGTCCTGATGAGAAGAGAACTTCCTAGGCAAATGTAAACTTCTGCCAAGTAAAAGTTTTCCTCCAGCTGCCATGTTTCCCAGCAGAAAGCTAGCTGTCCAGTTACATTACTTTAGGGGGAAAGTAAGAAAGTATCCTAACTGAAAGTATCCTAATTGACAGGCATGTGCTCAAGGTTGCCTTAAATAACAGAAAGGCAACTACACTACATGATATGACTATAGGGTATATAAAAGCATGAGAAAGTAATTTGAGTAATTAAAATACATATATAAATTTAATCACGTTATACAAAATACCTGCTTGAACTAAATTTCATATAGAAAATAAACACACTTTAGCTTTTCAAGTAGTCATTTGGAGTTTAGGGACACAGTATACTGAAGACCTTTGTACAGTCAATTCCCCAAACTGAAGATCTCATCAAAACTTATTCAAATGACTATTCAACCCCTGATGTATTTTGTTATCTTCAGAAAAGGCACATGTTTAAGTAATGGAAGCAGTCTTTCAACTTATGTCTTGCAGCAAATAGTTTAGAAAATGGCTATGGTGCATGGGTTTTCTCTGTACCTTATGAATATACTGCTTCAGTTGATTTGTGATGCCTACTTTGCATTCAGTTGATCCGAATAATAATGGGAACTATAGTCATATCATGTACTGTAGTTGCCTTCCTGTTATTTAAGGCAATTTAGAGATGCTGTGCTCAAGAGTTAATTTATTCATCAGTGTGCTCTATTCAACTTTTTTCTCAAGACTGTAGTTTGCAAGAATGAGTTTGCTCATCAAACTTTCAGTGAGCAAAAGGGAACAAAAAACTCTACTAGGAACATTTTTAGCTTTATTTCAGATTCATAGTACAATTTAAATTGTACTTGGAATATGAATTTCAAACACACATTTTCATTCCTGTCCAGCTCAGGTTCTCAGCTGCTGCATTCTGTTTTCTCTTGACTTTTCCTGTTGCTGAGCAAAGTATGTATCCGAACAAAGGGGATGGAAGCAAAGTTCACAGGTAGCTGAACTAAAAGGAAACCCACCCTCTCATTAAAAAAAACTCTCAAGTCAGCCAAACAAAGCAGTCATATTGTCCTTACAGGATATTTGGGCAAGTTTTTAGACCCAGACACAAACATATGTTATCTGTGGTGAGTTTGCAGTGATTATTTCTAGCCTGCGAGTCAGCATGGGAAATTCTCTTATGCTGATTCAGACAATTTGTCCATCCAGCTCAACATAATGCGCTGGGGTTGGCAAACTTCAGGCTTGCTGAAACTACCTTGTTTTTCACTAGATCTACTGATCAGAGTCAGGAGCAAAAGACATATTTTAAGAACGAAAAAACAGGGCTCCTCTGAACATATTTTGAGTCTAGTAATTTATTTCCAGTACCGTCACTGAATTTTGCTCACAAGCCTTTTGCACAAAAGTCAACTTCAGAATAGTTTACTTCATTTCAGTAGCCTAATCTAGGTGGAACAGGTCATTTTGCTGTGGGTATTGTTAAAAACACTGAGAGCCCTTGCCGGTTGATTGCAATTCACCCAGAGATCTAAAAGTGATCCTGATCTACATTCTGTTCATCCCTGTCTACATTGACTGGCATTGGCTCTCCAGGCCTTCAGACAGGAGTCTTTTCTCTGCCTAGAAATGCCCAGAAATTAGCCTTTAATCTTTTACATTCTTTTTTAAAAAATTGTTTTCATTTGGTTTTACAAATGTAAATTTACAACAATACCAAATGCACAGCCGTATATAGAGATTTCTCTGAAACTTGAAACTTCCTACCATGGGTCTTATTGTTAACATTTTCAACTGCATATTATTTAATAATCTATATTTTGCATCTGTTCATATTGTCCAAAGTGTTTGTTACATTACAAGTGATATTAAAATCCTGTTAATGTTTTCTTCTGCTTATAGTGGTCTCCTAAATAAATTATAATTTTTTCCCATTCTTTCCTCTTATTTGTTTCTGAGCTTTCCGGTCAGTTTTGCCATTTTAGCATAGTCCAACAGCTTGGTTTGCCATTCCTCTCTGCTAGGGACTCTTTCTTCTTTCCATCTCTGAGCTAGTAGCATCCGTGCAGCTGTTGTTGCATACATAAAAAGTTTTTTCTGCTCCTTTGGCATATTGGTACCTATAATTCCTAATAAAAAAGGCTTCTGGTTTCTTTACAAAAGTTATTTTAAACAATTTCCCCCCATTAATTATATATCATTTCCCAGAAAGCTTTTATTGACCCTTTACATTCAAAGCACCTCAGAAACATAATCTGCAAGAGATGAGGAAAAGACATTCTATGAGGTAAGGCTGGAAGAAGTGGGTACATTTAGCCATAATTTACAGGAGGGTAGATTGTAGTCTAACATTAAGAGAAATGTTTCAGAGGTAACAACTGAGGCAATTACTTAAGGAGAGTGGAAGATTGTCCGTCACGGAGTCTGCAACAAGGGCTGGGAAGTCATCTGTTGAAGACACCCTCACTCTGCATCAAGGAGAGTTTTGGATTACAGTGGTACCTCTGGATGCGAACGGGATCCGTTCTGGAGCCCTGCTCACATCCTGAAGCAACCCGCGTCTGCGTGGGTCGTGATTCGCCGCTTCCACACATGCGCATGACGTCATTTTGAGCGTGTGCACATGCGCGAGCGGCGGAACCATAATGCATTCCGTTACTTCTGGGTCGCCGTGGAGTGCAACCCGAAAACACTCAACCTGAAGCTACTTCAACCCAAGGTATGACTATACTAGATAGCCTACTGCGAGCTTCAACATATGATTCACCAATACTGAATCTATCTACATTACTGAGCTTTACAAATTAGATCAAAGGGAAGTAGATATCTGGTAAGTAAAGGTAAAGGGACCCCTGACTGTTAGGTCCAGTCGTGACCGACTCTGGGGCTGTGGCGCTCATCTCGCTTTACTGGCCAGCATGACTAAGCCACTTCTGGCAAACCAGAGCAGTGCACGGAAACGCCGTTTACCTTCCGGCTGGAGCGGTACCTATTTATCTACTTGCACTTTGACATGCTTTCGAACTGCTAGGTTGGCAGGAGCAGGGACCGAGCAATGGGAGCTCACCCCGTCGCGGGGATTCGAACCGCCGACCTTCTGATCGGCAAGCCCTAGGCTCAGTGGTTTAACCACAGTGCCACCCGCATTATATATCTGGTAAACTACTAGTATTTCCATGTTCTTTCTCCACTCAGAGCTATAAAGTCTTGCTGTGGTGGAGAACGTCATAAATGCACATGGTAACCTATGAACCACTCATGCTTAGCACTTTTGCACTCAGCAGTATGGGGAGATAGAAGAGAGCAGCACTGGAAATGGGAGCACAAACAACTTTCTGTTTGTGCCAGTGGGTTGTGAGTATAGGCCTTCAGTTGCAGCAGCCTTAATGATGGCTGGCCATTTATGATTTATGGTGCTTTTAGTTTCATTCCATGCTCATGCTTTATAATCTATAATAAACATAAGATGAATGCAGTACTCATATAATCATAGAATTGGAAGGGACTCCGAGGGTCATACTCAAAATGCACCAGAGAAATTAAAGGAGGCTGCTAGTCATGAGGGCTATTAACTCCAGTATCAGAAAACCAGCTGCTGGGGGTGACAAGAAGGAAATGTGACAGCATCCATAGCCTTCTTATGGGCTTCCCATAGGCATCTGGTTGGCTATTTGGAGAGCATAATGCTGTGCTAGCACTGTTCTCATCCAGCAGGACTCCTCTTGTGTTCAGAGACATGTGGTGATACAGTTCAGGCACCTATGGCAGAAGCTTTAACAATTGTCCAGTTTTCAGTGTTCACCTGGTGCTAAACTATTAACAATACTTGCTCAGTGGCTGACTTAACACAATTGCTTTTCTCCAGAGCAATTACAAATTGCTTGGAAGCAATAATCCTTTATACACCCAATAGATCAATGTGGTCTGCAGGGACAACCTCTTTCTTGTCTCTGCCAGGCTTAGGCAGAGCAATGGCAGCAGCTCCACTGCTGAACAAAGTTTAGATCTGGTATAGCTTTACTCTGACTTAACCAGCTTGCTTTACTCCAGTTTCTCTTAGATGTTTATTGTGAAGTATGTACTTGTAGTAACTGATAGTGAATGTGTGCAATGGGTCTGATCAGACATTGAGATTCATTTCTGCTTACTCAGAAGCTCGCCCTTTTTTGCTCGTTCATCCCTGATTAGCCAACTAGGGCAGTAAATGTTTAGAAATGAAAATATGTAGTTATGAAAATCAGGTGTGACAGGTAGTGGAAAACATTGGAGGATCCCGTGATAGACGGAAGTAGTGTGAAATACTATGCATATCAGATAAACTGTAGCCAAACAAAATTGATACTTTGCATTAAAATGCAAGGCACGAAAGAGCTAACAACTTCACTGGCTTTACAAAGGCAACTGAAACAAAGTGGAATGCCATGGTCATTTACATTCTCACAGTGTTGCAAATAATGGCAGTCCCTCTCACAGTGCTGCATATAATGGCCTTTGCTGCTTAAGCACAGTTTCCATCAACAATACTTAGTCCGACTATTTCAAAAGAAATAGCTTTTCTTTTTTTAACAAGGTGTCTTTCCAAAATATGCCTTATTAATTTGTACAGCATCAACTTCTCAAGAATATAGTTTTTAGAGAAGACTGAAGCCTCTGATGCTCAAAGTCGTATTTGCATGGTAGAAGGTGAAATTAGAGTTGAGCAGGTGGGAAAGAGGATGGGAATTTATGAAGGGTGCAAAGAAAGGCAATGGGAAATGAGCTTGTTTTGCAACCCCATGGCACTCTGTGGCTGTACTTATCCTCACGTGTTACTTTTCTAGGGGGAAGCAGATGCACAATGTATTGGAAGGGATTCTACTGATACTGCACTGGACAGCCACAAGTCCCTGGCATCCTGAGCTTGGCTGACAGCAGGCAAAGTTGAAATGCCCCCCTTGAGCTCTTTGGTTGGCTTGCTAACACCATGAGAAGCTAGCAGTTGTTGGCTCTCAGATAAGGAGACAACCTTCTCTTCCTGTAAGCTCTGTAGGAACTTGTGGCCAAAAGTCCCCCTCATCAGTGTCAAAGAGTGAAACACCCTAGGGCGAGACAGCAAGCAACAGCAGCATAGAAGCATAGTAGAACTGGAAGGGACCCACCCCAAGAGTAATCTAGTCCAACCCCCTGCAATGCAGGGATCTCATCTTCCTTACACAGGAATAGCATGTTTTAAGCTAGCCAAACAGCCCCCAAGCTGGCCCCCAAAATAGCCTCAAAGAAGCTCCTGTTTTAATATCCTAACTCTGAAGCCTGGAGAGCTGCTGCCAGTCAGTGTGGCCACCACTAAGTTGGATGAACTCAGTGGTCTGACTGTGCAGTGGTCTAACTTCCTGTGTTCTCAGGTTCCAGCCCAAACATCACCAGTTCAGCCCACCAGCAAGCTAAAAGTTCATATTAAATGCAGCTGCTTTGCAAGTAGAGAACTGCAACCAAATAAAATAGGGCTTCAAGCAAGTATTTATCTTATCATCAATTAGCACCTAATGTTTGTGTGTCAAGAGCAAACTTGGGAGGGGTGGGAGGAATCAGGTATGGGTGTGGTCATGTGTTTCTTTCTGGAAAGAAATCCAAACTAAGCCACTATTGCTATAGCAATAAAGGCTTGAACCTTTCCATCCATCATGGGTCCTTATTGGCTTTGGGAACCAGTGAAAATAGACTTTGTCTGATAACACTGCTCTTCCTTCCCTCAAGTTACAGAAACACATAGCAATTTAAAGCAGCCTGCCTGAGACAGCAGATTCCAGGGGAAGTTCCCTTTTCTGCCTTCTTCTCATCTATTCAAAATGAGCTCCAATTCAGGGCAGCAGGGTGCAAGGAGTTTCCCACACTAGCATTGGGGGAAACTGGGACCCTCCAGATGTCTTTATTGTCCAGCTCCCAGACATCATGGCCAATGTCAGGAATGAGAGGAGTTACAGGGGTAACTGTGCCCCTGAAGGACCAGGTGCGCAGCCTGGGAGTCATTTTGGACTCACAGCTGTCCATGGAGGCGCAGGTTAACTCTGTGTCCAGGGCAGCTGTCTACCAGCTCCACCTGGTACGCAGGCTGAGACCCTACCTGCCCGCAAACTGTCTCGCCAGAGTGGTGCATGCTCTAGTTATCTCACGCTTGGACTACTGCAACGCGCTCTACGTGGGGCTACCTTTGAAGGTGACCCGGAAACTACAACTAATTCAGAATGCGGCAGCTAGACTGGTGACTGGGAGTGGCCGCCGGGACCACATAACACCGGTTCTGAGAGATCTGCATTGGCTCCCAGTACGTTTCCGAGCACGATTCAAAGTGTTGGTGTTGACCTTTAAAGCCCTAAACGGCCTCGGTCCTGTATACCTGAAGGAGCGTCTCCACCCCCATCGTTCAGCCCGGACACTGAGATCCAGCGCCGAGGGCCTTCTGGCGGTTCCCTCATTGCGAGAAGTGAGGTTACAGGGAACCAGACAGAGGGCCTTCTCGGTAGTGGCGCCCGCCCTGTGGAACGCCCTCCCATCAGATGTCAAAGAGATAAATAATTACCTGACATTCAGAAGACATCTTAAGGCAGCCCTGTTCAGGGAAGTTTTTAATATGTAACGCTGTATTGTTTTTAACACTGATTGGGAGCCGCCCAGAGTGGCTGGGGAAACTCAGCCAGATGGGCGGGGTATAAATAATAAATTATTATTATTATTATTACAGTTCAAACACTCAATGGATACCAGGTTAAGGAAGACTGCTCTGCAGATGCGCACACACACACAGTTCTACAGAATGTATCCCAGAACTTGTCAGGCACACAGATGCAGTTTTCTAGTTGAAAAGAAAGCTTTGCATTTTCCACCCAAGTTGGTGCTTTAAATATCTTACACAGACTTAAAGTAATTTAATTTCTGGCTACTTCCAAGCACAACTGCTATTCAGGATTCTTTCCCCCCCCCCCCATCATCACATAGAGCTCTATATTCTGAAATAAGACCCCTTCTGCCTGATCATGTGAATGACCTAGTTAACGTACATATTGTGGTCTAAACCACTGAGCCTCTTGGGCTTGCCAATCAGAAGGTTGACGGTTTGGATGAGCTCCCATTGCTCGGTCCCAGCTCCTGCCTGCCTAGCAGTTTGAAAGCACACCAGTGCAAGTAGATAAATAGGTACCGCTGTGGTGGGAAGGTAAACGGTGTTTCCGTCTGTTCTGGCACTCGTCATGGTGTGCCATCATGCCAGAAGCTGTTTAGTCATGCTGGCCACATGACCCAAAAAACTGTGGACAAATGCCAGCTCCCTTGGCCTGAAGCGAGATGAGCGCCACACCCCATAGTAGCCTTTGACTGGAGTCAACAGAAGATTTAAGCCACTTGCAAATTTGAGCCATGCACCAGAAAACTTGCATATTGCAAGTTTTAGCACCTTGTGCCATGTAAAAAGTCCTACAACATTCATTTACAACTTAGCTTCCAAGGAACCCACACGTTCCCTTGGCCTTTTAGGTCACACCAAGCTGGTTTATAGAGGCACATAAAACTGGCTGCATCTGTTACTAGGGGATGAATCAGACAATCTGCTTGCCGGTAGCTGAAGGCAGGGAAAGTAGCCATTAGGAGCTTGGCGGTTCTGTGAGTGTCTCATTTAATCCATGTTCTGCCTTTCAGTTAAGGAGCTCAGACCAGTGCATTAGCCTTACATCAATGTGACAGTGGTAGGCTAGACCAAAAAATAATAATTTGCACAATGAGAACAAAGCTGGGATTTCCCAAATCTCAGCCCCACACAGACTAGTTGCTAGATCATGGGTTGTCTGTTAGCCCTTAGTAGAGCCAGTTAGGAGGTTAATAAATACCCACACAGAGACACACATTAATATAAGAAAAGGAAAAAAAGGTGAGATAATGGGTTAATTATTTACATTCAGTTTTAAAATGAAAATTTTAAGCAATCTTTATTCAGAACTCCCCCTGCCCCCCACCCCCAATAGACAACACTGATAGAATTGTGGAACATCTATTATTTTACAGAGCTTCTTTTAAAAGGTGTGTGTGTAATGTAAGGGATAGCATAATACTTCTACCTTGGCAATTAGCTGTAATGGAACAAATTGCTGAGTACTAATGACCTACATTTGGAACAGAACTATCCTCTGTGGGGTGAAGTAAGCTCAACAGTCCAGGTACATTTACTGGAAAATACTGCATCACTAAAGGTACTGTAATAGCTTTTGAAACACAGTGCATTGGAAAAAATCTCCCAGCCTGAGACGGGGAGGGGGGTGGAATCTAAAACTGAACTTGGCAGTAGATTTCTGACAAAGTCAATAATCCAGAAAGACATTAAATAGGTGTTCTGGGAGATCTTCTCTGAGTAAACAGGGAGTTGTTGTTGTTTAGTCGTTTAGTCGTGTCCGACTCTTCGTGACCCCATGGACCAGAGCACGCCAGGCACCTCTGTCCTCCACTACCTCCCGCAGTTTGGTCAGACTCATGTTTGTGGCTTCGAGAACACTATCCAACCATCTCATCCTCTGTCGCCCCCTTCTCCTTGTGCCCTCCATCTTTCCCAGCATCAGTGTCTTCTCCAGGGAGTCTTCTCTTCTCATGAGGTGGCCAAAGTACTGGAGCCTCAGCTTCACGATCTGTCCTTCCAGTGAGCACTCAGGGCTGATTTCCTTAAGAATGGATGCGTTTGATCTTCTTGCAGTCCATGGGACTCTCAAGAGTCTTCTCCAGCACCATAATTCAAAAGCATCAATTGTTCGGCGATCAGCCTTCTTTATGGTCCAGCTCTCACTTCCATACATCACTACTGGGAAAACCATGGCTTTAACTATACGGACCTTTGTTGGCAAGGTGACGTCTCTACTTCTCAAGATGCTGTCTAGGCCTGTCATTGCCCTTCTCCCAAGAAGCAGGCGTCTTTTAATTTCGTGGCTGCTGTCACCATCTGCAGTGATCATGGAGCCCAAGAAAGTAAAATCTCTCACTGCCTCCATTTCTTCCCCTTCTATTTGCCAGGAGGTGATGGGACCAGTGGCCATGATCTTCGTTTTTTTGATGTTGAGCCTCAGACCATATTTTGCGCTCTCCTCTTTCACCCTCATTAAAAGGTTCTTTAATTCCTCCTCACTTTCTGCCATCAAGGTTGTGTCATCTGCATATCTGAGGTTGTTGATATTTCTTCCGGCAATCTTAATTCCAGCTTGGGATTCATCCAGCTCAGCCTTTCGCATGATGTATTCTGCGTATAAATTAAATAAGCAGGGAGACAAAATACAGCCTTGTCGTACGCCTTTCCCAATTTTGAACCAATCAGTTGTTCCATATCCAGTTCTAACTGTAGCTTCTTGTCCCACATAGAGATTTCTCAGGAGACAGATGAGGTGATCAGGCACTCCCATTTCTTTAAGAACTTGCCATAGTTTGCTGTGGTCGACACAGTCAAAGGCTTTTGCATAGTCAATGAAGCAGAAGTAGATGTCTTTCTGGAACTCTCTAGCTTTCTCCATAATCCAGCGCATGTTTGCAATTTGGTCTCTGGTTCCTCTGCCTCTTCTAAATCCAGCTTGCACTTCTGGGAGTTCTCGATCCACATACTGCTTGAGCCTTCCTTGTAGAATTTTAAGCATAACCTTGCTAGCGTGTGAAATGAGTGCAATTGTGCGGTAGTTGGAGCATTCTTTGGCACTGCCCTTCTTTGGGATTGGGATGTAGACTGATCTTCTCCAATCTTCTGGCCACTGCTGAGTTTTCCAAATTTGCTGGCATATTGAGTGTAGCACCTTAACAGCATCATCTTTTAACATTTTAAATAGTTCAGCTGGAATACCATCACTTCCACTGGCCTTGTTATTTGCAGTGCTTTCTAAGGCCCATTTGACTTCACTTTCCAGGATGTCTGGCTCAAGGTCAGCAACCACACTACCTGGGGTGTACGAGACATCCATATCTTTCTGGTATAATTCCTCTGTGTATTCTTGCCACCTCTTCTTGATGTCTTCTGCTTCTGTTAGGTCCTTACCACTTTTGTCCTTTATTATGGAAATCTTTGTACGAAATGTTCCTTTCATATCTCCAATTTTCTTGAACAGATCTCTGGTTCTTCCTATTCTGTTGTTTTCCTCTATTTGTTTGCATTGCTCGTTTAAGAAGGCCTTCTTGTCTCTCCTTGCTATTCTTTGGAAATCTGCATTCAATTTCCTGTATCTTTCACTATCTCCCTCGCATTTTGCTTGCCTTCTCTCCTCCGCTATTTGTAAGGCCTCGTTGGACAGCCACTTTGCTTTCTTGCATTTCCTTTTCATTGGGATGGTTTTCGTTGCTGCCTCCTGTACAATGTTACGAGCCTCCATCCATAGTTCTTCAGGCACTCTGTCCACCAAATCTAAATCCTTAAACCTGTTCGTCACTTCCACTGTGTATTCATAAGGGATTTGACTTAGATTGTATCTTACCGGCCCAGTGGTTTTTCCTACTTTCTTCAGTTTAAGCTTGAATTTTGCTATAAGAAGCTGATGATCTGAGCCACAGTCAGCTCCAGGTCTTGTTTTTGCTGACTGTATAGAGCTTCTCCATCTTTGGCTGCAGAGAATATAATCAATCTGATTTCGATACTGCCCATCTGGTGATGTCCATGTGTAGAGTCGTCTCTTGTGTTATTGGAAAAGCGTGTTTGTGATGACCAGCTTGTTCTCTTGACAGAACTCTATTAGCCTTTGCCCTGCTTCGTTTTGATCTCCAAGGCCAAACTTGCCAGTTGTTCCTTTTATCTCTTGATTCCCTACTTTAGCATTCCAATCCCCTATAATGAGAAGAACATCCTTCTTTGGTGTCACTTCTATAAGGTCTTGTAAGTCTTCATAGAACTGGTCTATTTCAGTTTCTTCAGCACCAGTGGTTGGTGCATAAACTTGGATTACCGTGATGTTAAAAGGTCTGCCTTGGATTCGTATCGAGATCATTCTATCATTTTTGAGATTGCATCCCAGTACAGCTTTCGCCACTCTTTTGTTGACTATGAGGGCCACTCCATTTCTTTTACGGGTTTCTTGCCCACAGTAGTAGATGTGATGGTCATCCGAACTGAATTCGCCCATTCCCGTCCATTTTAGTTCACTGATGCCCAGGATGTCAATATTTATTCTTGCCATCTCATTTTTGACCACCTCCAACTTGCCCAGGTTCATGGTTCTTACATTCCAGGTTCCTATGCAATATTTTTCTTTACAGCATTGGACTTTCCTTTCGCTTCCAGGCATATCCGCAACTGAGCGTCCTTTCGGCTTTGGCCCAGCCGCTTCATCAGCTCTGGATCTACTTGTACTTGCCCTCCGCTCTTCCCCAGTAGCATGTTGGACGCCTTCCGACCTGAGGGGCTCATCTTCCAGCGTCATAACTTTTATATGCCTGTTGTCTTTGTCCATGGAGTTTTCTTGGCAAGGATACTGGAGTGGCTTGCCGGTTCCTCCTCCAGGTGGATCACGTTTGGTCAAAACTCTCCACTATGACCTGTTCATCTTGTGTGCCCTGCTCGGCGTAGTTCATAGCTTCTCTGAGTTCTTCAAGCCCCTTCGCCACGGCAAGGCAGTGATCCATGAAGGGGAAACAGGGAGTATTTGCTGCTAAAACCATCAGAAAATACCTCCTGGTAAAATACTGTTTTATATCCATTATGCTTTTTTGTTATTATAAAAAAGTGATGTTTTGAAGGATGCAGCCCCTGTATACTCACTGGTCTTTAACAGTCTGTGGCTAGAATCCAAAGCACTGTGAAGTTCAGAGCTACTCACTGCTTTGCATCCCCAAATGCATATCAAGCACTCTGACAAGGAAGAAGAGGAGGTGAATCATACATACAATGTCTTAAATACTTTGAAATCGGGCGTCTAGAAAAAAGCTTGCAGAACTCAACTTGCACAGTGGAGCTTTCTGGCTCCCCCTCCCCGTAATTGCAGACACACATAGCCTGCACCCCAAGAATATGATTATTACACAATTTGTACTGCTCTGATAACCAGCGAGTAGTTAGGAAGGAACCACATCCCTAAACAAACAATTTAGCTTGCAATGCTGAACGCACTAGAAGCCCCACTGGAAACAATGGGACATATTTCTGAGTTGACATGGGTAGGATTGCACTGATTGACTCCCTATAGAAATAAAAGAAACACTCTTTTAATTTCCCAGCTCCACCTTTAATAGACAGATGAGTAAATCTATTGTGGCTTGGCCCAAGAGAGCATATTTCATTGAAAACACTGTTTTTCAGGAAACGGAGCAGCCTTTAAATTTTGAGCAATTATGAATACTTCAGACCTGGTCTAACAAGAACAAGGAAGTGCCTCTCAAGTACAGAAATAGCACTACTTTGCTATAATGGGGTGGGGTGGAGGGTTTGGAGGAATCTAGCCACTCTGAAATGTCATATTCACGATCAGCCAGGCTATTTTATTGGCAGGCAACTAAAGAGCCTTAAGGATGCTCCATGCAGGCATTGCTTATATGTTAATATGCCATCAGTTTGGTCTCCTTTGCAGGAGAAGAAGGAAAGCTAGTGCCTCAGGGCAGGTATTGTTAACAAAGCTATTGTACTGCCAACCTTACTGTATGCTTGTGAAACATGGACCACATATAAACGCCATCTCCAACTCCTAGAAGGTTCCATCAACAGTATCTCTGAAAAGTTTTACACTTGGGAAGACAGGCGAACTAATGTCAGTGTACTGGAAGAAGCAAAGATCACCAGTGTTGAAGCAATGATTCTTCAACATCAACTTCGTTGGACTGGTCATGTGCAGATGCCTGATGATCGTCTTCCAAAGCAACTACTGTACTCTATTCCGAACTTAAAAATGGAAAGTGTAATGCCGGTCGTCAACAAAAAAGGTTTGAAGACTCTCTCAAGGCAAATCTTTAAAAATGTATTATAAACACTGACAAATGGGAAACACTTGCCTGCAAGTGCTCCAGTTGGAGAACAGTCTTTACCAAAGGTGTCATGGACTTTGAAGATGCTCAAACTCAGAACGCAAGGGAGAAACGTGCTAAGAGGAAGGCACGCTTGGCAAACCCTCACCATGATCAACTTCCACCCGGAAACCTATGTCCCCACTGTGGAAGGACATGTGGATCCAGAATTGGCCTCCACAGTCACTTATGGACTCACTGTTAAGACTCTGTTCATGGAAGACAACCTTACTTGGCTACGAGTGATCGCCAGAGAAGAAGATTGTCATGTGTACAGGACATAGCTTAAGGAATATTATTTCATCAAGCAGCATGGCAATAGGGGTCCCTCCAGGGGATGGGCCCATTTAGCTACACTGGTCAAAGAGGTGTAGATGCAACAAGTCTCCACCCAAAAAATGTAAAGTGTTCTCATTATTGCCCTGGTCATTTTATAGGAATTGCAAAACTACTACACATAGAGGAAGCATTCCTATATTTTTTCAGTACTGGAATACTCTTTCAAGCCTTTGTTTTAAAATGAATAAAAGCCTTGGGCTTCAAGGAGCACATTGTTCCATTGCTTTAGTTCCAACCTGTCTGCAATCCTGTTCTTTGCCATTCAGTTACTGCGGGAGAAGAACTGTGAGCAACATTTATTTATCATGGGACGGGTGTATTTAGAACCAAGATAAAACTGCCGAGCTCCCTTGTTATTTTTGCAATTGCTAGAACGTGTAATGCCAATATAATGTTGTTCCATTTATAGTATTGAAGTGTTTTTATATAGTGTTGTATTTGCTATCATGTTGCTGTTATTCCTGTTCTTAAGAAATTGGCCTTGCAATTGTTGAGTTTAATTGCTGCTATTTGTCATAAGCTGCTCACTGTTTCTTGCAGAAAGATTCTGCAAAATCCGCAGATTCTGATGATCCGCTGTACCTAGCTGAATCAATTTTAGCTGAAAATCACTTCACTTGAATATTTAGTTCCATCACAGAACCTGTGTTCTGACTTCATTATTCTCCTACTTTCCCTTTCTTGCCCCCAGCTCCTTCCTCTGTGGACCCCCTGCTTGCTGAAGCAGAGATTTTTGCTCCACTTTCTCATAAGCAGGGATGTGTACCAAGGTTGCATTTTTTTGAAATTGCTTACCAAATATCACGTCACTCACAATTTCATGTCCCCATCAAAGCAAGTGCACATTAAATGGGATTCTGGGTTTGCAGTATTACAATGCCCTGGACCATATTATTTTTAAAATAAATGTATTCATAAACTCTGTTATTTTAGCTTTAGTTTATGGACGCAGAATTAATCTGCACCTCCACGGACAGCTGTGAGTCCAAAATGACCCCAAGGCTGTGTACCTGGTCCTTCAGGACCACAGTTATCCCATTCAGAATCAGGGAGTCTCCCAAACTTGCCCATCCCCTGTCCCCCAGAAACAGTACTTCTGTCTTGTCAGGATTCAACCTTAATCCGTTAGGTGGCAACCATCCTCCAACCACCTCCAGACACTCACACAGGATGTTCACTGCCCTCACTGGTTCCGATTTAAACAAGAGGTAGTGCTGGGTATCATCCGCATACTACTGAAGACCCAGCCCAAACCCCCTGATGATCTCTCCCAGCAGCTTCAGATAAATGTTGACAAGCATGGCGAAGAGGTACTCCACTGGTGAGCACCTAGCAGTCCGAACACTCACCCCCTCCACCACTACTTTCTGGACATGTCCCAGGAGGAAGGAGAGGAACCATTGTACAACAGTGCCCCAACTCCCAACCCCCCCTAGATGGTCCAGAAGGATACCATGATCTATGGTATCAAAAACCATTGGGAGATCCAGCAGAACCAGGAAACAACTTTCACCTCTATCCCTAGCCTGGGGAAGATCATCAAGCAGCAAGACCAAGGCAGTTTCAGTCTCATAATGGGGTCTGAATCCCAGTTGGAAGGGATCCAAATGGTCCACATCCTCCAGATGTGCTTGGAGTTGTCCCTCAACCACCTGCTCAATCATTTATCTTATCTTCTCATATTCATGTGTGTTTTATTTTGGTTGCTTGGACCTCTAGTTTATTATTCCTTCAGTCTCAAAGTTTATGGACCCCACCTCCTCTTGCATGCATGTCATTCCTGTTTTGAACAGTTTTGTTACCCTGTTTGAGTTGACAGTCGTCAACGACTGGTACATCATCATGGAAGGGGTGACATCAGAGACTTCGCACTGGAGCTGCCTCTATTTCATGATTTTCTATATTGTGACCATGGTGGTGATGACAATAATTGTAGCCTTTATATTGGAGGCGTTCATGTTCCGGATGAACTATAGCCGGAAGAATCAGGATTCAGGAGGTTGTTATTCCTGTGCTGATTGAGTTGTTGCTAGATTTTTCAGGATCAAAATAGTCCATGCTGATACTTTCACAGAGTTAATTCCCCCTCCCCAATCCATATATTTTGCAGAGTTATTTTCCATTGCAGCAACAAATGTGCATCCTTGGATTCTGTGTGGTCGACAAACATCATCTCTGTCTTGGTAAAGACCTGTGGGAGTTACTGGGTAAATCTGCCAGGACATGCTATTTGCACAGTTCAAAGATGCCAAGCGACTCTCAGAACACACAAAAGTGAAATACGGGTCTACTGAGGAAGCTCATCAACAATTTACAATGAAATAGGCAGCTTCTCAAACTTTTCCTTTTCAAAGCCAGCCAATTTTTGCCACTGCATTTGTTGCCCTTTTTCAAAAGCATAAAGAGCCTAGCAAAGTTGGAGTCCTGCTTGTGCAGACAAATGCCACCAGATACAATTAATTGCCACATTAAGTGTCACTGCTCTCCACTCTGCATTCAGCATAATCATATTACCCCAGCGAGCACTTCACTTACCCCAAATGGTATGACGGGGCATGAGATTATTACTGCAACTAAGAGTAAAGGTAGCAGGTCCTCCTACTGATTTCAGCATCAAGAATATACCATGGTCGATAGTAACAAAAGCTGCTGAGAAATCCAGTAAGAGTAGCAACCTCTCCTTTACTTAAAATCAAGCTGAAAACATTTTATCTCCCTATTTAGCATCACCTCTTTCTTCCGCCTACTTGTTTCCCTGTTGAATTATAGATTGTAAGATTCTCACATGGGAGGGACCAATTTTTCTTACTGTCATTCCATACAGAACCTTGCATGATGGTGACACACGTGAAGCAGTGTTCTAAATTCCCCAGGAATTTTGCAACTGGCGCAGGTCCAGTTGTGACCATGTGGAGATCTCTGGACGCCAGGTTGGCAACATCTGCATCTGGCTGGCCCCTCCAGCTTTCTTGGGCAGGTAAGCAGAAGAGTTTATTTATTGAATTGATATCCCACCTTTTTCTCCAAGGAGTACATGGTTCACCTCCCTCCTCAGTTAATTCGTACAACCCTGTGAGGTAGGTTAAGAGGCTGCCTGGCGCAAGGTCACCCAGTGTGCTTCATGACTGAGTGGGGATTTGAACCCTGATCTCCCAGGTCCTAGTCCGGCACTTTAACCACTACACCACACTGGCTTCCTCCAGTACTTCTGCTATGGGGCAGATACATAAATCAAATAGGTAAATAAATATGGGGAGAGCTAAATGTCACTTAGAGAAGGATCTAAAATATTTTCTTGAAGCTTGAATTTGTTTTATTCTGGATTCAAAGAATCATAGAACTATAGAATTAGAAGGGGCTACGTGGATTTTTGTTTTCAGTTTTCATGTTCTGTAAACTGCTTTGAGATTTTTTTCATTTAAAATATAAAGTGGTACAGAAATGAAATTAATGATGATGGTGATGACGACGATGACAATAAATTCCATTGGTATCTAGACATTCCATTGTGGCAATTGTAACCTAGGTTTAAGGTGCCATTTCGTGGTTAGCTTATATATCTGAGTTTCTAACACTGACGTGGAGAATCTGTGGGCCTTCAAGTGTGGCCTGCTTAGGTGCCTAAGCTGTCTCACCACCCAATTAATTCCTCCTGCTCCAAACTTTTCTGCCTCCCTGATGAATTCATGCTCACCCAGCCTCCCAGTATCAATAACACTCCCTCCCACTCATTATATTGTATTAATAATATTCCACATCCAAGACGTTGCTTTTAGAATTGTAAAACTCTTGATTTAGCCAACAGTGAAGTATCGCTCTTCAAAGGGGAAAGCAAAGACTTCCACATTGGATGGCACTTCTAAAAGGCTGCTTAGCCAAAGGAAGGAGAGTTGTGGGGGCAGGAAAAAATATGAGAATATAAAACAAATGAGATCACCAAAAGAAGCATATTTCTGTTTCAAGGAGGAAGTTGGAAGAAGCCCAAAATCACTGCTGGCAGTGAGAAGTGGGAATCACTGCTTGGTATACCACGTCTGGAGCTATAAATAATAAGAAGTCACTATTTCCTGAAAACAATGCATCTCGGAAGAGCTTCCGTTTTCATAAGCTATTTTGCTTATTTAAAATGTTTTTACACATTTTAATTAAATGTTTTCAAAAAAAGACAGCTTTTATGTGTCTCTTGACACGAAATTGTTGATGCATCTTGGAAATTAGATCTGAGCTTCTAACTGCAAAAAAACATCTCACGACATGGAAATGTGGTCCTCTAACAAAGTATTTAACCTCAGATACTATTTTCTTGTGTGGTGGTGATTTTAGTGTTATCATTTTAATATATTCACATTTTATATTTATTATGATTATGTATTACCTGCCCTTTGCCCTAAAGTCCCAGGGTATGTTGCAACCCTAAAAACACAAAAATATTAAGAACAGTTCAAAACAGTAGTGATGTTGATATATTCGCTTTATAAAACTTATTATCTGCCCTGGGCTACTTGAGGAAGAGAGGAAAACAAACACGCTTCTGTGCCTCAAGATTAAAAAAATAAATAAATGCAGCTGTAATACACACAGGAATAAGTTATATTGAACTCAATAAGGCTTACTTCTGAGTAAACATATCTAGCTGTTTTCTAAATCTTAGAGGAACATTGTCATTATAAGCCCAGAATTTTCCCATACCCCCTAACATTTTGAGAGGAAAATTTGGGGCACACTCCCATCCCCACCATCCAGCCAATCCCGTCGCTCATTCGTACACCCTCTCCCTGCTTCTGCCCCCTTCCTCACCCGCCTGCCCCATCCCTCCCCTCTCCTACCTGCTACATGGACCAGACCAGCCTCTGCCTCCCCCTCCAATGCCACAGACATACTTCCAGAAGGCAGCTTCCAGAAGTGCCACAGTGGATGGAGGAAGGGGAGTGATGATATGTGGCATCAAGGTAGTTCCCCCCCCTCTGTTTCTGGGTCCCACACTCTGATGTGAGCCACCTGACTTGCACCCAGGCCCAGACAGAGGGGGGGGGCATATGGGCCACTTGGCCCGGGCCTTCAATTCCAAAGGGGGCCTCAGTCAGCATATTCACAATTGCAGGGGATGCACTGGGGCCAACGCGGAGGTGCAAAGGTGGCGGCCGCAGGCGGCAGATTCCTTGGGGCCATGAATTTGGAAAACATTTTTCCAAATCTTCTAATTGCATTACGCATTTTCTTATCATTACCAGATACAGTGGCCTCCAATGAGAGAAGTTTCAATATATTAAAACGAATTAAGTCTTTCCTTCAATCAACAATGGCTCAAGAATGCCTAAACGGTTTAGCAATGATAAACATAAACCACGATAAGGCGAAGTTGCTTGATTTTTCCTGCGTAATTCAAGAATTCGCAGAAAAGAAAGCCAGGAAAGCATTTTTAAATGTAAATACTTAAAATAATCCTTTTCCCTATGTATTTTTAAAAAGCACTATTGTATATCTATATTTTCTATTTTGTCTTTATATGCAGATACGGTTCAAGCCTTGAAATAAAATTATTTGTCAGCATAACTTTTGTGGAAATTATTTATATACTTACTTATTTATAAGACTTCAGTTATCCCCAGGGTAAAAGGGGGGATATCTACCTGGCCCGGGCCTCTGCCTGGCTCTGCAAGGCTCTGCTTGCACCACAGCATGGAACCAAACAACGAGCCCAAAATTGGTCATCTGGGATTGGGATCAGAAGCCAGGGTGGCTTCTGTCAATCTGGGATGTCCCAGTTAAATCGGGACACTTGGGAAGAGTATGCATTCCTAATTTAGAGTGCCTAAACCATGAGTCTTCCCATTCATTCCGCTTTTACAGAAGTAGCTCCTCTGTCCTCCAAGTCCCTGTTCAAAGAAGCTTGTCACAGGAGCTTTGTTAAATGGTGGTCTGGCAGGCCCGAGCTCCAGGTCTTTTGTGGCAGATCCCAGACTTCCTGCTCCTTAGTTTAATACTATAAAGAAGAGTTGTTACTTTGCTGAAAGGGCAGCTGGACACTGCAAAGCACAGCGTTGGCAAAATCTCAGCCACACGCCATCTTAATTTCATACGCCTATAAATCAGCAAATGGAGCTCTTATGCAAATTTGTGCCATGGGCCTACCCTGCCCCGAAAATCCTTTTTTTTTCGAGTGGCCAACCCCCCCCCCCATGCCCTCCTAACTTTCAGGGAGCAGATCAAAACAAATGTTTAGACACCAGGTTTTGGGTCTCCCAAAGGACTAGACTTCTCTGATGCTTTTCCAGTTATGATTTGGTTTTATCTTTAAGGATGAAATGTAGGGTGTTTTCTTTATTTTGTAAATGTCAGTAGCTTCCCCACATTTCAAAGAAAACAATATTTAAAATAAATTAAAAAGATACTCAAATGTGGATGTGGTAAAACAGTAAGACAGAAGTGGCATGTGTTCCAAGTTCTCGATTCTGAGACATTAGGAAAGAGCCTGCGCTGGACAGGGTTGTACAGTAGTACCTCGGGTTACGGACGCTTCAGGTTACAAACTCCGCTAACCCAGAAATATTACCTCAGGTTAAGAACTTTGCTTCAGGATGAGAACAGAAATCGTGCTCCGGCGGTGCGGCAGCATCAGGAGGCCCCATTAGCTAAAGTGGTGCTTCAGGTTAAGAACAGTTTCAGGTTAAGAACGGACCTCTGGAATGAATTAAGTTCTTAACCAGAGGTACCACTGTAATTTCTTGGAAGGAGCAGGTCTTAGCTTAGGACTTACCCAGCAGCACTGTCACTAGAGACTCAGGAGGCCTCAGTGGCCAGGAGTGCTTTCCTGCCTTCTTTGACAGCTTTTGAACAGAGATGATTTACTCTTTGTAGTCCATGCTCTGCTAATTTTCAGACAAGGTTGCTGCAGTGCATTGTATGTGGTTCTTTTGTCTTCAGCTGATCACACAGAAACTCACTATGAGCCAAGTTAGTGGTTAAATGAACTTTATTTCTGAGGAGGCCAAAGAGCCTGTGTAGAATAGTAACCAACCTCTGTGTCACCTCTGTGTCGGCCCTCCAGGAGCCAGCTGTTTATGTCATATATGTATCTTAATCAGAACAAACACTCAGAAAACTGTGGGTTCGCTTCCCAATAAGAACATCAAAAGGTTATCTAAAAGTAGCCCAACTGGTCACCAGGCTATAAACAGTTTAATCTCTTTCCTGGCTCTTAATCTGAGAGATGAGCAAACTGCAGTGGTTGGACAATTAAGCAGCATAAAAGGACATCCAAGATCATTCAGGTGGATATTTTGGATGATTTTCCCGCCGATGTACAGATAGCTCCTCCAGGATCCCAGTACCTGTAATGACATGCCGGTCCCTGTAAGCCCATAAAAACAGTACACTATATGACCATTGGTGCCGCTTATAAAATGTTTGATCTCAGGGGGCAGAGGAGGGACATTTCCTCCATGGTTTATTTAAATAGAACCTTTAATGTCTATTCCTGAAACTGGAGCTCATTCATTTTTTAAATGCCAAATGCAGATGAAGACTTGTGGTAGGAAAATGGTGCCATCTTTGGAATCTGTTCCCTTGAGTGACTGTTCATGGCCCTGGATTGGTTAGCAGAATGCTGAAGACAACTCTAGGATTTTGGGAAACTTTCCATGACTCTCCTTGCAAGAGAGGATATTAGGATAACACATTCTTATTTTCAAATGTGGCACCCTTTAGATTCCTTTGTTCGTTGCCAGAAATAAGTACAGCTTTTTGTTCAGCGTGAACTAGGCAATGGGGAGCAAAGTAAGATAGCTGAACTTCAGTGAACCTCTGCATGCAGATGCTACAAAAGTGACGTACTTAGTGATGAAATTACCATAAGCAGTTCTCCCCCCTCAGCCAAAAGGGGATTTGTGGCCATAAGCCATTCCTTTCCAGTAAAAGAAGCAATCTTCTTTGTAGCTCTGCTCTAAGCATAGTTCTTTAAAGAGATAGAATGAAAACTAGAGGAAGAAGCTGCTAAAAACTTTTCTGAATAAGCTGAGCACTCTCTAGCAACTAGCAAATTAAATAACTGATGGGGCATTAGTACTGTTATGAGTTTGTGGTTACCAGACGCATTCTAACCCTGGAACCAGCAAGTGCTAAAATATAAGACAGGAAGCTTCCTGTGTTCGTGTAATCACCTGGGTGATGGGCCATTAAGAAAACAAATGAAAAGTGATCGGCCATTAAGAGAGAACAAGGGAAAGGTAATGGGCTGAGGCTCCAGTACTTTGGCCACCTCATGAGAAGAGAAGACTCCCTGGAGAAGACACTGATGCTGGGAAAGATGGAGGGCACAAGGAGAAGGGGGCGACAGAGGATGAGATGGTTGGATAGTGTTCTCGAAGCCACAAACATGAGTCTGACCAAACTGCGGGAGGTAGTGGAGGACAGAGGTGCCTGGCGTGCTCTGGTCCATGGGGTCACGAAGAGTCGGACACGACTAAACGACTAAACAACAACAATGGGCCATTAAGAGAACAAAGGAAAGGGTCCCTCCTCCAGCTCTTCAACAGTGAGAAGGACAAAAGGCAGAGTTGAGAATTGGGAGTTGGCTGTAATGCCACCTAGAAGTCAGAGAAGGAGAGCATGATGTTTGATTTCTGAACGCTCTCGCTAGGAGAGAAACAAGATCCTTTCTGGCTGTTAATGCTGTGAACTCTTCCTCCACCATAGGATCAAGTTGTATATATGTTTAAATAAACCACATATCATAAAGGCGCCACACTCTGTGCTATGCGTCATTCCCAAAAAGAAACACAAACCCTTGATAAGCACCTGAACCCCCTGAAATCTCACACTGCTCAGAGATTGGGGTGGCATGCAAGAGTACAATATGAGAGGTATCTTGAAGCCATGTATCCTGTGTTCAGTCATTATGTGTAACATTAATGCAAAATTAACTGGAAGAGAGTTGCACTATAGAAGCAAGGAACAGTTTCTTTTTGTTTTCAAGGAGGAGGAGGAGGAGGAAATTTACCAATCTTATTTATCAAGTAAGTGGCCTTGGTGTGTTCTGTGGTGTTACAAGCCAAAGGAAAGTGGGAGTTATGATGCAGATTCTTTCTGACCTATTTCTATCCATCTTATGCCATCCATTCATCACTCTTATCTTAAAGTTCCTGGATGTCCAGATGAACCCCCAATTTGAAAAAACAACAACTTCTGATTAAGTAGATGCTAACATGTATCAAAATAGTATAAAAGCTGCTCTTCTGACTTAAAGGAGTTGGATGAGTCATTTTCTTTGTAAATTTCCCCTTTGTAGATAAACAAACTGGTCATCCTGAAAACAAATATTCAGACTCAAGGAATTGTTAAAGTTTGCTTTGTTACAGCCTAGATAATGAATCAATCATTTTTGTTTGTTTCAGTTATTATTAATCAAGTGGATGAATGGTTTCTCAGTTTTTGTTTTGAGATTTACATGCCTACAGGTCTTGAAGAAAAAGAAACAGTGTGACCTCTTTTACAATTCCAAGTACACCTAATATCCATTATCCATTATCTCTGGAAAACATGTATCTATTTGAAGACACTCAGCAAGCAGATATGGCAAATCTTTACACAATTATTTACATTTCAAAGTCTAATGAAGAACCAAGTTTTAACGATACATTAACCCATGGGGTGTATAAACTATAGTTCAAGTTTGAAAGCCATAAAGACACAGTTTCTTAAGGCAGAAACCCAGTTTTTCGCATATGAAGATGGATATCGCTACATCTGGGCTTGTGAGGACAGTGCAATCCACTACAAGTCTTCTCAAAAGGAACTCCCGTTAAGTTTAGTGGGGCTAACTCTCAGGTAAGAGGCTACAGATTGCAGTCCAATTGTGCTACAAGAAGACCTGCCCTGGAGGATTGTTGGTAAGCCATCAAGGGGGGGAAACTTGCTTTGCCTTGTCTGTTGTATATAGGAAACAATGGGGTTGCTTTGTTTGAAATTGTATGGGGTTCTACTTATACTGAAGGTTAAATTTCAGGATCTCTTCTAACACAGAGCTGGTTCGGAGATCCCATGCAACATGGTTTGGACATACAGAAATGAGACCTGTGCTCACATGTTCCTCCCTCCCTTATATTTCTACTTCCCTCCTCTCATATTAAACTACTTATTTCAGCTCTGTTCACGTGTTACTTGCATGTGGAGCGCTCACATGTTGAAGAAGGGGAGAGGGTGTGCTGCTGTCCTGCTGCCAATGTTGTGTGACATGGACTTTTGAAAAGGAACTGGCTACCAATTAGTTTCCAGGCTCAATTCAAAGTGCTGGTTTTGACCTACAAAGCCTTAAACGGCTCAGGACTGCAATACCACAAGGACTGCCTCTTCCAATATGAACCTACCAGGACCCTGAGATCATCTTCTGAGGCTCTTCTCCATGTGTCTTCTCCTTGAGAGGTCCAGAGGATGGCAACATGAGAACGGGTCATCTCTGCAGTGGCTCCCCATCTCTGGAACGCTCTCCCCAGGGAAGTTCACCTGGTGCCTTCATTACACACCTTTAGGTAACAGGCAAAAATGTTCCTTTTTAACCAGGCCTTTGGTTGATCTGTTTGACATCCTATAACCTTTTAAAATGCGGCTCTTTTCTTGGGGTCTGTTTGTTATTGGGTTGTTGTTTTTATTCTGATTATATATATTTTCTGTGAATTGCTCTGAGACCTCTGCGTATAGGGCAGTTTATAAATTCTAATAATAATAATAATAATAATAATGTCCTATCGTAATGTAGATTTGTGTTTCCCCCCTTTTCTTCTTATGCCTGACTTTCAGCTAAGCTCAGAAGGATTCACCCTTCTCATTCCTAATAAACAATAGTGTAGGGGAGGCCATTTGAATTTATTGTATAGTAATATTAATTTCAACCTATATTTATTAGATATGTCAAGCTGTTTTGAAAATTCCTTCCTCACATCCACCTTCTTATCAGTTGCCTCCCACGGTGCTGGTTCATAAGTTTATCATTCGTTTATTTCCTAGCAGGTATTTGGCAAATACAAAAAGAACTTATTAATCAGCCACAGGTCAATAAATGTCGTCTCTCATTGTCCTGCTGAATTCCATCCAGTTAATTATTGTTATATCAGTCCTTAAGACAAGGCTATCTATCCTGCATAATTTTCCAGTCCTTACCTTTATTGAAAATGCCTCCTAACATTGTCTCATCAGCAGATTTCACTATCACACTCCTGCATCCTTTCCTAAACCCAATAATGAAAATATTGAGCAAGTGGCAGTCTATAACATCTTATTTTGAGCTCAAAATTGTGCCTTTTATTTTGCACATCATCCCTCCCCCCCACCCTACCATTAACTGGTCATGGATCCATCTCAGAATATCTTCTTCAGCCCTTAACTGTTGTTGTACATCTTTATGCGCCCCCTCGCCCAGCGCCCCCTCGCCCAGCTTGTCCGGAGTTTTGGGCTGGGTTGCCATCAGTATGCCAATGAAACCCAACTCTATCTGTTGATGGATGGCCATCCTGACTCGGCCCCAGACACACTGACCAGATGTCTGGAAGCTGTGGCTGGATGGTTACGTGGGAGCCGGTTGAAGCTAAATCCTTCGAAGACAGAGGTCCTGTGGCTGGGACGGGACGATATGGGATTGGGGGGGCAACTCCCATCTCTTGCGGGGGCGCAGTTAGTGCCAGCACCGTCCGTTAAGAGTTTCGGTGTAATCTTCGACACCTCCCTTTCCATGGAGGCGCAGATTGCAGCTATAACAAAGGCGGCATTTTTCCATCTCCACCAAGCTAAGCAGTTGGCTCCTTACCTCTCTCGCCCTGACCTAGCCACTGTGATCCACACGACGGTCACCTCCAGACTGGATTATTGTAACTCGCTCTACGTGGGGCTGCCCTTAAGACTGACCCAGAAACTCCAGCGGGTGCAGAATGCTGCAGCGAGACTCCTTACAGGGTCCTCGCTGCGAGATCACATTCACCCGGTGCTATATCAACTGCACTGGCTCCCACTGGAGTACAGGATCAGGTTTAAGATGCTGGTTTTAACCTTTAAAGCCCTATACGGCCTAGGACCCTCATACCTATGGGACCGCCTCTCCTGGTATGCCCCACAGAGAAACTTACGGTCTTCAAATAAAAACATCTTGAAGGTCCCAGGCCACAGAGAAGTTAGGCTGGCCTCAACTAGAGCCAGGGCTTTTTCGGCTGTGGCTCCGACCTGGTGGAACACTCTGTCACAAGAGACTAGGGCCCTGCGGGACTTGACATCTTTCCGCAGGGCCTGCAAGACAGAGCTGTTCCGCCAGGCCTTTGGCCAGGGCACAGCCTGACTCCCTCCCTCGGCAATCTTCGCGGAGCTCTGGCCCAATGGTGGCCAGTGGCTTGAATTTAATTAATTTTATAATGAATGATTTTAGAGTGTTGTTTGTCTTGTACTTTTGTACTTTTGTATTGTTTTATTGTTGTTAGCCGCCCTGAGCCCGGCTTCGGCTGGGGAGGGCGGGATATAAATAAAATTTTTTATTATTATTATTATTATTATTATTATTATTATTATTATTATTATTGTTGTAAACAAAAATTGCCCCTTTGCCTTATGGGGTATCCAAGAGCCCATACATCCTTACATAGGTTCCCTATTGGTAGGAGAAAATAACAGAGGCCAACCAGAGACTATTGAGAAGCAAAGCAGCTAGTAAGCTTGATCTTTATTGATCTGTTGCAACAGGGTGCTCCTCTTACCCGCAGGAAAGGAGGAAGAACCCAGAACAATGGCGTGCAAGGCCTTATATGGACTTTTGAAATTGCCACCCTGTAGATCAAGACCACCCCCAGAAACATCATACATACATCACTGAAGGGGTGTAACCTAAGACCACCCCCCAGATACATCATACCTACATCACAGAAAAGGTGGTCTAAAACAGAAATTTGAATGTTGTTTTTCTCCTGTTGTTTATCTCCTGTCTGGCAGGTTACTTGATTGGATTGCCTGGGGAGCCTGGGCAGTCTTTTGTGATGATAAATACTTAGTTCCTGGGCCAGGTCACAGGCTCACACCCTATTCAAACACAGACATACCCTTAAGACAGGATTTGTGAAAGAAAAGACAATGGGGAGGCTTTTCCATTTTCCTTTGACCTTGCAGAGAAAACATTTATAATATAATAATAATGATAATAATGATAATAATGATACTACTACTACTACTAATAATAATAATAATAATTTATTATTTATACCCCGCCCATCTGGCTGGGCCTCCCCAGCCACTCTGGGCGGCTTCCATAGAAACCAAAAATACAGTAAAATATCACACGTTAAAAACTTCCCTGAACAGGGCTGCCTTAAGATGTCTTCTGAATGTCAGGTAGTTGTTTATCGCTTTGACATCTGCTGGAAGGGTGTTCCACAGAGCGGGCGCCACTACCGAGAAGGCCCTCTGCCTGGTTCCCTGTAGCTTTGCTTCTCGCAATGAGGGAACCGCCAGAAGGCCCTCGGTGCTGGACCTCAGCGTCCGGGCAGAATGATGGGGGTGGAGACGCTCCTTCAGGTATACTGGACCGAGGCGGTTTGGTCAGTTTGGCACAGTTTGGGAATCAAAATGGTTCCAGGTCAGTCTTCCTGTGCTGATCTATGTACGTGCTTGGTTGGTACATTTATGAACATTTAACATATATCTAAGACCTCAAAATTCCTATCACACTGTGCCGCTGCAATAATGTTTTACATAAGAAGAAGACGTGTTTTTATTGCAATACTGAGCCAAGTTATAGCAATAAATTTATTCAGACCTCCCAAATGTAGTTAATGGCACACCCATACAAATCTAATGCAAGCTTATAATCACTCAAACTTGCATTTATCCACCTACCATTTTGGCAAGCAGCAAGGTGCTGTGGGAAAGCACCTATTAACTAGGGGAAATTTCTGTAGCAACAAACCAAACTCTGTATCAAGAACCTGAAGACCTCTCTTTTAGTGCTGCTTAGGGTGTGCAGAGATAAAATAAATGGAAATTCTTCCTGTCAAATCTGGACACCTGTAGGCAATGGTGTTTAACAGAGCAGAAGGTGATATGATCAGCGGAAGCTAATAAGTTTTAGTATCAAGATAGATTTTGCTTTTCTGTGTTTCCCTACTCAGTGTCTGCCCTGCAATTCTTCCAAGTCTGTTGTATCACCCAGACAAGGTATTGTGGTTTATAACAAATTCTGCTCAGTTTCAAAGCAGGACAACTACAATCCATGGATTATGAAGCTGGCTTCTTAAACGGGCCAGTTTGTTAGACTATGGTTCCTGGTCCAAACAACATGTCACCTTCCTCCTGCGAGTTCCTAACGTGTGGGGGTCTACTTCGACCTTTGGGTACCTCTTGATGTAACGTCATCAAATTTGGCATGAGGGATCCTGAAGTGACCTTTGTCAATGTTTGGATACCAGAAGCCATTTTGATTTAAGATGGGGGACCGAAACATGAATTTGGAAGAACGTTACCCATTTGGGGGCATATGTTTGGCTGCCTCTCAAGATAGTGACCCCAGATTGGGCATGAGGGTTCCTAGGTAGGGGGGCAATGGCCTTCATCAATGTTTGGGTGCCGGGTGCCATCATGATTCAAGATGGTAGACTGGAACATGGCACCACTCATTTTATTTTGGCACACGCTCAGCCACTTCTTGATATATCATCAGGCGCCATTTAGAATCAAGATGGCAACCCAGTATGAATTCACAACTAGTCCAAGCAAAATTATTGTCATGACATGACCAAACACACAACTTACACTATCCTTTTAAGAAGCATGTTTGTTTGTTTGTTTCTAAAAATTATCAGGCAGCACCAGGCACTCTCCATTATTAATAAACATTCACTTTCTTGTTTTCTTAAACCCAGTGTGATTGCATCCACAAAAAGTGTACTCCTCCAACAGGAATTCTGTTGCAGTTCAGCTTCTGCCAGTGTTTGAATGCTAACAATCACTAGCCAGCTTGAATTGTGTCTGGTGTGTCTGGGGGTAAGTCCTTCATCCCATTCACGCAAGTACAGATCGCTGGTGTTTGCACACAGAAAAATGACCTACTTGCTTTCATATTTTATTTCCCAGCTACCCAAACCCTTCCAAATTTCCCAACTACCCCCTAAACTTATATTGAAGATACCTGATCTGACTGCTGATGTACCTAAATTAATTCAGCAGCCGAGTCTTTTTTTAGTCCATCCAGAGATATATGGCACCTTTCCAACATACGAGCAAGCACAGGCTGGCTTCTGTTTCCTACCAAGTGGCATAAAAGAAGCTTTCCTATTCAAGAACACTCCATCCCTCCATGTTGCACTTAGTGGAGCTGCAACTTTCATTGATTATATTATAAATGTATAATGTACTGTTTGGAGAGCAGATGTATAATAGTAGATAGCTAGGGCCTGTGCTGAGAAGTCCTCAGACCACAATCTCATGGCATTAGCAGCACTCCTTCTATATTGTTGAGACAATATTTGCCTTTCTTACAGCCTGTTGTAAGGGTTACTAAGATAATGCAAAGCTGTTTTGAGCTTTTTGGGGAAATGTTAAATGGATGCTAGGCAATGGACATCTATTTTTCTATAATACCTGCCATAAACCATTATTTGTACCCTGCCCATCTGAAATATACTCGGGAGTCCTGTAGTGATTTCATGCTCTTTATTGCAGCTTATAAAACAGTGATTGAATTGCCCCCTAAACCTCAGGCTTTTATATACCTTATTTACACAATGAGTCCCATCTGATTGGCTGATTCTGCTTCCCTCCTGAAACCTGATTGGTCTTTTCCTGCAAGCCAATCAGTTGTTGCATTCTAGGATCCTACTTGCCTATTGTTCTAGGATCCGAGCTTAGTACATAACACCATCTGACTGGGTTTCCCCAGCCGCTCTGGGCTAGGATTCCAAGGCAGAAAATGCCTCCGTTGCTTTCATTTCTTACTCTCTATTTCCTCCTCTCTCTCTCTCTCTGATGTAGCCATCAAATATTCAATTTTAAGAACATAAGAGGAACTCTGCAGACAGTCCCTCTAGCATCTGACTACCTCCATTAGCCAACCAGATGCCTCCAAGTCCTCTCCCCTCATTGCTTCCCAACAACTGCTTTAACTGGCCTAAACATCACTGCTAGCAGCCACTGAAAGATCTGTCCTCCATAGGTTTGTCTAATTCCCCTTTAAATCACTGAAGCTGGTGCCTGTTGTGCATCTACTGCCTTCTCATTCATTCAGGAAAAATGCATATGGGCATAAAGTGCGCAGGGAAAGCAGGCAAGGACAGGGGTGGATGGGGTACCATGCCTGCAGTCACTCCCCCTAGTCTAGGGTTGCCACCTTTGGTCAGGCAAAAGACAGGGCAGGTTGGGGGTGAGGATTGGGGGGCACACACACTCTCATGACACCAAATCCCCCCCTTTGTGGAGGGGGGGGGGTTCCCCAGATTTGGCCTCCCTTACCACCCTGGCCCCTCTCTTTCCCTTGACTCACGGGCAGATGGCCAGCTCCCATGGGCAACTTGAACCACAGCTCTAGCGTCTTGCCCATGCAGGCATAGGAAAAGACTTGAGCATGGAGGAGGAAGGAGGTGGAGAGGTCAGGTTAGGGTGGTGGAGGCGGCTAAGTGGCAGCAGACACGCACCATTCTTGACCGGTGGGTAGTGGCTGAGGAGGAGCGCCAGTGAGGAGGAAGGAAGGAGGTACGAGGGAGGGAGAGGAGGTCTTTTCTCTTCTCTCTATTGTCACTCATGCTGGGCCAAGCTCCTCATCAGCCGCACCAACAATGACACAACCGCCATTTTGGGCTGGCCGAGCTCAAATACAAAAGAAAAGGTCTCCCGTTTGAAGTCCAAACAGAACAGGGGACATTTTTGTCCCCAAACAGGGTGATCCTGTTTTTTACAGGATGGGCGGCGACCCCATTCCCTACACACTTCACGCCCACAAACATGATTTCAAACACATAAGTAGAGCTTTTATGTCAGCGTCTTCCCAAAATTCCATCCATGGAGGTTTCAATTGAAATGCAAATAGCATATCAGAGGGGTGGGTTTTTGTTGGGGCTGTGAAAGGGGGAGGAAATGTTAAAGTTCCCCTCCCCACCCACCTCAGTTGACATCAGACACTGCTTGGCATTCCCCCTCTCAGCCAATTACATAACAAAACCATATATAGAGGGGATATCTAGCATGGTCCCTAGGGACCGGCTGAAAAGCAGCAATTTCTTGAGGGAAAGAGTAGCTGCCTTGACGCGGCAACTGTCTTGGGCAAGTGGCAAAAACCTTGTGCGCAGCACACAGAACAGTTACTGCATTTCTGCAGAACAATGAAGGATCCTATTTATGCCTGTGCAGCAGAAACAAAAGGGCAAAACCAGAGATCTGGCTTTTGCCCATGCAGGTTGGAACTGGTTCCTATGGTTGAGCAATGCTAAGGCAACCTGAATGAGCACAAGTGAGTGAGTGATCTCCCCTCTATTAGGAAGATAAATAACACAAACTGGTTGTGGAACTATAAGCACCCTGTACTTGCAAAGACATTAGACCCCCAAATACAAACAATTGCAGTATTTTTTATTTTTATTTTTTAAATTAATCGAAACATTCAAAACTTGAAAAGTACACCATTATGCAGGGGACTAATTAAAGCTGAGCCAAATATCCACCACCACTTTTGCAGGGCCATTGCCCCTTGCACAGTTCTTTTGGTTGGGGGCAAATTGTAATAACTGGGGAGGTGTCTTACCTTCAAACAAGAGATGGCTGAAGGTTTTTCTTTCTCTCACAAAAAGGAAAAGTCCTGCTGCCACTTCGAGTAGCAACTTGGCTGCTCTTAGCAGTCTGCTGGCCAGATTCCTAGGACATAATGCCCCCTGGGAATAATGCTTCATCATAGTGTAGTGTCATATCCAGGGGCATTCCTGGGGAGGTGGGGGAAGAGATGATAGTCGCCACTGGTAAGAGCCAAGTAAATTAGTAGGAGCTGCTTCTGTTCTGGTTACACCCACACAGGTAGCAGAATCAAGGGGTAGATTCCTGTAAATGATGGAACTGCAGAACCAGCACTGTTTCCTTTCCACTATTAATCACATTAACCCTCATTTGTCATTTTGTTGCCCATTAATCTGGTTAGATGAGTTCTTTGTAGTCTTGGGCCTTAATAACACTTGGGACTTAATAACACTGAATAATGCTTTTCCAGCATTTCCAGTATATTTTGATATAATTTCTGGATGTCATTTCCCCAGAATATCCAGAAATGCTTGTGGAGTTTGGAATTAGACAAATGAACTGAAGACATTCAGGTTCAGAGGTGCTTTGTCCCTGAATAAAGGTAAAGGTAAAGGGGGGGTGACCCCTGACCATTAGGTCCAGTCGTGGCCGACTCTCGGGTTGCGGCGCTCATCTCGCTTTATTGGCCGAGGGAGGTACAGCTTCCGGGTCATGTGGCCAGCATGACTAAGCTGTTTCTGGCGAAACCAGAGCAGTGCATGGAAATGCCGTTTACCTTCCCGCCGGAGCGGTACCTATTTATCTACTTGCACTTGACGTGCTTTCGAACTGCTAGGTTGGCAGGAGCAGGGACTGAGCAACGGGAGCTCACCCCATAGCGGGGATTTGAACTGCCAACCTTCTGATCGGCAAGTTCTAGGCTCTGTGGTTTAACCCACAGCACCACCCACGTCCCTGAATACTTGCTACCAAACAATGAAGGCTGCTGCTTTCCTATCTTGCTGGTGGGCTCCCCAGAAGGACTCAGCTAGCCAATGCAGGAAATAAGACGGGCTAGTTTGGACCTTTGGTTTGATCCAACACGTCCCTTCTTATGTTCTGAAATGGCTATCCATTATAAGAGGACACATTTTATAAATTAGGCTTGGTGTGTGTGTTTGTTTTATTGATGCTGCTCCTATACCAGATCACCTGACTGCCACACAGAAATGTAACAGGTGAAGGATTTCCAGTACCAGAGAAGCCTTGCCTACTGCATTTCTCTGCACAGACAGCTGTTAGAGACTTGGGAGTTGTGTGTGTGTGAGTGAGAGAGTGAGAGAGAGAGAGATGGAAACTTCATTATAAATTACATAGACTAGATTCCCCCTTGCATTTGTGTACACTAACTGCCACCTGCTGGTTCATACAATCACTACAACAGATTAGAATCCAAAGTATCCCTAATAAGCATACCTTGAAAGGTTCAGGAATGCGGGAGAGAATCTAGTTCCCCTCTGTTCCTTTCACATAGGGTTGCCATATCCCCCAAAGTGAAAATCTGGACAAAGATCCTTTTTTAAAAATAACAATTAAAAGGGAACTGACAAGTGACTGATCCTCATAATACTGACTGCATAATACTTATAATCAGAAATAGCCAAGATTTCAACAGCTAAGCAGGTCTTAATAAAAAAAAAAATTCTGAATGCAATACCATTTTGCATCTCAAACTGCTTGACATTTTGCTGAGCTGCTGCGGAGAAAGTTATTGCACTCAGCCATGTAGTATTTGACTACTATTCTAATACCTCTTTGTAAAAAAACAACAACCCTGCACCAAAATGGGATTTTGGTACCCATAAAATTAAATGCATTTGTAGAATTCTCCTGGTCATATAGTCCCAAAACCAGCTCCTATACAACTAAATAATTCTGATCAAGAAAACATGTAAATGGCCACTTTTCCTGGTAGAAAGACAAAATGCAAATACCTGCAACTTGCTAATCAATGGACACTTATTGTTATAAGAATTCTAAGGTGTCATAAATAACATGAATGTTCACAAGGAGACAAGGTAAACACACGTACAGTATATAAACCACATGTCTGGAATAGTACAAGAGAGCTATCCTGAAGCCATCTAGAGACTCTTAATGATGCCAAATATTCCTCTCCAGAAGGAAATGTTGTTGTTTAGTCATTTAGTCGTGTCTGACACTTCGTGACCCCATGGACCAGAGCAAGCCGGGCACTCCTGTCTTCCACCGCCTCCCGCAGTTTGGTCAAACTCATGCTGGTAGCTTCGAGAACACTGTCCAACCATCTCGTCCTCTGTCGTCCCCTTCTCCTTGTGCCCTCAATCTTTCCCAACATCAGGGTCTTTTCCAGGGAGTCTTCTCTTCTCATGAGGTGGCCAAAGTATTGGAGCCTCAGCTTCAGGATCTGTCCTTCTAGTGAGCACTCAGGGCTGATTTCCTTAAGAATGGATAGGTTTGATCTTCTTGCAGTCCATGGGACTCTCAAGAGTCTCCTCCAGCACTTTAATTCAAAAGCATCAATTCTTCGGCAATCAGCCTTCTTTATGGTCCAGCTCTCACTTCCATACATCACTACTGGGAAAACCATAGCTTTAGCAGAAGGAAATATCTTGGGGGGAAAACCACTCCCAATGGAACTTTTCACTTACAAATCCTGTCTTAAGGGCATATTTTGTGCATGAATAGAGTAGGTCTGGGACCTGGATTCAAGAACGAAGGTATTTACCATCTCAAAAGAATGACCTCTTGAGCAATGAGAGGATGAATGGGTGACATGATCAGCTGTATTTTGACTGGTTCCCACCAGTGGTGTTGCTATAGGACTTACTTATCTGCATTGCCCTGGGAACGTCAAACGTACCTGCCTCTGCATTTGTCACAGGTCTGCCTGGTTACCTGTGTAATTTTGGAAAAATTTGGTTGGTGTCAGCTGGTGTGGCTTGTAGATTTCTTGTGGACGATGCCTGCCTGCCACCAGTGTTTTTAAAATGAGGCCCCTTCCCCAATTTTCCCCCAATAATTCAGACCCCTGTGAACAAAGACTGCATTTAAAGAATGCACCAGAGTCAAACCTTCTTGCTGCAGAAAGAGCAGGAGCCTGACAATAGGATCTTAACACCTGACACCACTGTTCTAATTTGACCGAGAGATTTCTTGCTTGTCAGCAGGCAGTTTGAAGTGCTTTCATATCGTGCAGCCAAATATAACTCATTGTACCATCCACATCATATTTTCCCTTTGTCACTGGGACTCGGGGGGACTGGCTGCATCAGGAGCTGTACTAATGGGCAAGCCGGGTACATATAAAATATACAAATGTCAAAAAATGAAATGTTTGTATGGTTACAAATTCCCTGCAAAAGAACACAGTACAAAAACCTTACAACAGCAGCAGTGCTATCAAACATTAAATTCCAAATGTGTATCTGGCGATTTGACAAGTAGCCAAGGGGTGAGCATCTGAAATGTTATAAGGGGTTGGGAGACCCATTAGCAAGGGTCTGTAATCTTGCAAGAGAAGGCTACCTGTCCACTTGTCAGTGCAAATCAATCTGGCTGCTGTATGGCTCAGTCAGAAAAAAAGTGCCTGCAGAGCAAATGATTCATATAACTAATAAATGATAGTAAGTTACATAGATACTTAATAAAGTTACTTATTTCCTTTTAAAAAAGGGTTCTAACTAGCAAAGCACAGAACTCTTCCTTCCCCTAAATAGGTATTTATTTATTTAGATAAATATCTAGATACTCAAAGAAACAAAGAGTCAAAACCAAATGTAAAATTAAAAGACTGCTTCTTTTAATCCTATACCCACTTCCCTGGAAGTAAGCACTTTTGAACTCAATGGGACCAAATTCTGAGTAGGATTAAGTAGTGCAATATAAGATTGCACTGTTAAACCACTTATTTAATAGCAAAACATGACTGCTCAGAGTCAGAAGAAACTGCCTTTCAATTCAATGGGACTATCCCCAAGGAAATTGAGTAAAAGACTACAGTTTATAATTTGAAGGCTCTCTCTCTCTCTCTCTCTCTCTCTCTCTCTCTCTCTCTCTCTCTCTCTGTGTGTGTGTGTGCGCGCGCACGCTATATATTCCTCTGGTAACACAAAATCTAATTATCATTGGTTTGACAATTTTCGAGCAAGCCATCTGGTTCTTTTTAAAATATGTCTCTCTAAAAATAGAACACAATTAAAATTATCCCAAATTAAAAATGAAACAGGAAAATGATAGAAAGTGCATAGAATTAAATTAGCATGCTCGGTAGCAAATAGAAAGGACAGCATCATAACTGACAGCTCCACATGTCTCTTTGTGATAAGTGATTGAGAGACCCGGCCATTCTTTCCACTGCATTTCTGAAGTGACTGCAAGCAACTTAGGACATCATACAAAGAACAACTGGTAAGAGCCATTTTTTGTTAGAGCATTATACTACACCATTCAAATAGACAATCATTTTGTAAAGAAACTGCACACTTGTATTTTTATTTGGGAACCAGTTATTTAGGAAAGTTATCTACAGAATTGCTCGCTCGCAGTTAACAGCATTGTTCCATGTCCCCTGAGTGCTTGAATTAGCAGTCAAGAATGGATTCAAAATTAGTGCAGAAATGAGAAAAACTCATGATAAGAAAATTATTGTAGCAAGAAATTTGAAATCTTTCTGCCTTCTACTGGTTACTAACTTAGATTCTTCATGATTGTCTGCCAGTGTAGTTAACAGTGTAATCCCTATGCGAGTTTACTCAAGTCTGATTGAGTTCAGTAGGACTTACATTAAAGGGTACAGAAGGAAAAGGAGAAAGAGATACCGTACATTATATAAGCACGATGCTTAATTAGAGTTACCTGCCTTTCTTGCTAGACTACAATATTCAGCCAAACAGGTGACATATGTTATGCTAACTAATTAACAAATTTGGAGTGCCTCAGGTGAGAATGCCTGATGAGAGTTTTTAGCCATTCTAAGGAGTGTACAATGCATAGATCACTTACCTGAGCACTTTAGATTTCACTATACTAATACATTCTAGTTCTGCAGACAGTCCAGCACAATGATTGTGTCACACTGAATAATCTAAATGAAGATGGAAATTTTTAAAAGAATATTCAGACATAATAGATCTTTCTTTTGCACAAGGATATAGTACTAAGTGGCTTTAAGATTGCAGCCTCATCATTCCACAGCTCCACAATATTGTTTCGGAACAGAATACATTATCTTAGGCTAGTGCCAATGATAATTCTAAAGTCCAGAAATGTAGGAATATTAATTTTCAAAGATCAGGCTTGTTTTTGTCCTGGAAGATCAAGATAAATACTACAGTATATAATCCACCCTATTATACAGCAGCACTAATGCAACTAATGTAGTACTTTAAAGTAGACTTCAAACCCAGTTATGTTGCACTCACTCTGCAAATTTTCTATACAGCCCAAGCCTATGCACATTTAGTTAGATAATAATATAATTCATTGAGTTTACTCCCAGGTAAGTGAGCATAGAAATGCAGCCATCAACCCAATCCTATGCATTTTTACACATAAGTAGGTCTTCAGTTCCTCTCCAATATTTTGATATTGTTTTGCATTTTGCCTTCCTATCAGGAAAAGTGGGCATTTACAAGTTTCCTTGATCAGAATTATTTGGTTGTATAGGAGCTGGTTTTGGGACTGCTGTATATGACCAGGAGCATTCTACAAATGCATTTAATTTTATGGGTACCAAAATCCCATTTTGGTGTAGTGTTTATTGTTTGTTTGTTTGTTTGTTTGCTTGTTTGCTTGTTTTTACAAAGAAGTATTGGAATGGTGTGTGGAGTGTCCTTCCATGTTGATCACATGGCTGAGTACAAGAACTTTCTCCACAGCAGCTCAGCAAAATGTCAAGCAAAATGCAAAATGTTATTGAATTGCATTGCATTTTGCAATAGAGGCATACATTAAAAGGGGCGTCAAAATCATACAGGGTGGTAGTCAGAAAATATAGCAACTACAATCAAGATATGTCTGTTCTGAGTGCTGGAACCTAAATGTCTTTTCCTGAGTTATGTAGCGATAAGGACACTGAAGTGGTACAAGCACAACATGCCCAGATATGTACCCCACTATCTGCCAAGTTTTCTCTGCCACACATACTTTGAAGATAATGTTTCTGGAATCTAGAGGTCATTTCATTGTTTCATCCTCGTCCAGAGCTATTGGCTTGTCATAGTGTGGTTCACAGAATGCCTCTTTAGGTTATAAAACATACGTTCTTCAAATCCAATCATCCAGTCACTTTGGCCCCTGTCTGCAAAAACAGTACAGAAGCATGTATCAGTCAAGATGCAACTCTGTACACACTTACCTGGAAGTAAGTGCCATTTACCAAAGTGGAACTTCTGAGAAAACATGCACGGGGCAGAATTGAATTAGAATAGAGTTCCCAGGGTCTCCTGAGGGCATTTTGCTCTCTGGGGCAGAACAGCAAATACACCTTGCACCCCAAGTCAAGGTAGATAATATGCAAGTGACCAGTTAGGGGTTTTTATGGAACTGGCAGCAGGAAATCCCACAAGCGCCTCTCCCCCACCCTGCCAATAAAAATGGGAAAACAGCTAACAGCTTGCTGCCCTTTCATGATACCCCAAACCAGCTGCCTCCCTCTGCCTAGCCTTAAATGCTTCTGTATGTGGAGGATCTCCCTTAACGCTACAGCTTCAAACTGTGCCTTGAGTCTTCTGCTGATTGCAGTTACAGAACTGGTGCTTGATCTTCTGGTTCGGTGATCTTCATTTCATGTGACTTTCTTCTGCATTTTGTGGAGGAGCAGAAGGCAAACACTGCCAAAGCTCTCTGAGGCAGGAGCAGAGTCCCTGACAGCTGGGAGGATTAGGAAGAGAGATGGGGACAGCAGAGGCAGAAGGGAGTTTGGCTTCTCCAGAGTGGTCACTCCATTGTGGTTGAGAGGGGCTTCCTCACAGGGAACAAGAGGCTCAGGAATAAAGGCATGGGAGGCAGGACAGGCACAAAAAGCAGGAGACTCGCAAGGATGGAGCTCCCTGATCAAAAAGAGAGCCTGTATATAGGAGAAGGAACTGGGTGGGAATAACCCACTTCTGTCTAGCTGAGGCTGAAGGGGTCCAACTCTGCTTTGTTCCAGCATGGCAGCAAGTTCCCAAGCAGGACTGGATGGCAAGTCTGAAAACTGCAGAAAACAGGATTGAAAACACACATGCAGCAGCTTATGAGTTCATCCCTCCTTGAAAACTGGCTGGTTGCTGAAAACTGGCTGGTTCGCCTGCACCCTGTGAATCAACCTCCTTCCCATCTGACTGATGTATTTGACCATGCCCGCCAGTTCCTGCTAATGCACAGGGAGTTGAATCCTGCTTGGTTTGGGCCTACCAGCGCCGTAAAACCCTGTAGAAAGCAGGACTGAACTCCCTATGCATCAGTTGAAGTATGTGACAGGATGTGTGTGTTTTCAAGGTCGGCTTGAGCATTACTTTTCCTCACCCCTGCAGACCAACTTCAGCAGCTGAGTGAGGCAACTCACCTGTCAAAGTTGGCTCAAGGGTGTGGGGGAGATAATAAAAAGGTCTGCCAGATTAAAAAGATTTCCCACCCTTGCTCTGCTTGGTAGCATCCCAGGTCCAGCAGGCCTAGATGCCCCTCATTCTCCCCATCTGACTTATCTTGTATTCTCTGGCACTCCAGTGTTATGTTCCACCAGTTTATATTTAGTATTCCACCAGCATATCTGTCTTAGTGGTGATGAACCTGGCATTTTGTCAGCTGATATGGACTTCTGCCAAATCCGTTGGCAGATAATAAATAATACTACTAACAATAATAAAAAAAATAAAATTTATTATTTATACCCTGCCCATCTGGCTGGGCCTCCCTAGCCACTCTGGGCGGCTTCCAACAAAATATTAAAATACAGTAATGCATCAAACATTAAAAGCTACCCTAAACAGGGCTGCCTTCAGATGTCTTCTAAAAGTCTGGTAGTTGTTGTTCTCTTGGACATCTGGTGGGAGGGTGTTCCACAGGGTGGGCGCCACTACTAAGAAGGCCCTCTGCCTGGTTCCCTGTAACTTGGCTTCTCGCAGTGAGGGAACCGCCAGAAGGCCCTCGGTGCTGGACCTCAGTGTCCGGATAGAATGATGGGGGTGGAGACGCTCCTTCAGATATACTGGACCAAGTGTAGGATTGTACCCTAAATTATATAACTTACATTTGGTGGGTGGACACATAAATCTCATGCTAACTCTGAGACTCAGTCATTGTGATTGCCCTGTGTGAGCCAAGCTGGTTTTGTCTTTAGTTTGTCCCTTGTCTGACTCCAGTGTTTTCCCTGTGGATTGAAAGGTCAGGCAGCTACTCACATAAGTCTTTTGGTCCTAGATTTTCCTCTTCCTCAGCGATGTGCAGTTGCCCACTTTCCCCCAGTGTAAGCTCACCCCACCCCAGGTCCTTACACCCTGTGATGGAGTGGTAAACAGAGGAGCCACTGGAGTGCCTAGGATTGTGATCCCCATTAGTTGTGAGTTTCCTACTGTTCCTTATTACTACTCCTTTTCCTTAGGCAGTTCCTCATTATTTCCAGGTGCAACATGAAGCGAGGATCAAGCCTCCTCTTTTGCTCGCTGGTGCTTCTGCTGAAACTTTGCTGTTACCTTGAAGTGGTTGCTGAAGAAGACCCTCAACAGCCACCCAGGGGAGTCTGTGCCAATTGGATGTCAGGAGCACCAGGCTACCCAGGCCACCACGGAACTCCAGGGAGAGATGGAAGGGATGGAAAGGACGGGGAAAAGGGAGAGAAAGGAGATCAAGGTGAGCGCTTTCAGCCCTCCGTTCTATTCAAGCCAGCAATTCCCACAAGGGCCCCGGGAGCTTTAATGGGTTTAAATCTAATCAATTGGCAGGACTGAGATCAAAGGTTCACACATCACCGTGCAGGCCAGATGACACATGAAAGTACAAGAGGAAGAAAGAAAAAACATGTCACTGCATACATAATGTGATGATTGGGTTTCCTTCCCTTTATTTATTCCGTCATTTATTTTTAAACATGATGTCGTGCCTTTCAATCCTCTTCAGGACACCAAAGGTGCATTTTTTACATAAATGCTGTAGATAACAGTAGATAAAACTACTGAACAGAATAACAACCAGCACTACCAAAGCATAAAAAGAGGACAGCAGAAGAATCTGTAACCAATAAGCACCCAGGGACATATTCAGGACCAAAGTAGCAGTGAGTTAGGGGATCTGTGATTAGAATCTCCCTCCCCCCTTTTCTGATAATTAGCTTAAGGAGGGCACTTTGAAAATGACGGACATGGTGCTCTAGGAGAGAGTCTTTACACTTTCCTCCCAAATCCTTTCCCCCATTGTAAACCCACCCCAGCTGCTGTTAGCACCAGTAAGGGCAGACAGGAGCAATATTTTGTTTTATGTTTTTATTATTATATATAATAAACATTACTGTAAATGATAATAAAGGGTTTGAGGTGTTGGTGGGGTGTTTTTTTAAAAAATTGTGGTATATAAATTTTATGAAATACTTGTTTATGACTAGCTGAGCCATGGATCTCATCTGCAGACAGAAGTGGGTACATGAGGTTCCATCTCACCTTTGACCAAGGGCCATGTTTATTAGCTGATAATGATTAGGGTTAGGACATTCATTTGAACACTGAAAGAATGTTTGAGGGTCTTGTGAGCACACACTTTGTCCAGTTGCCACCTGGATTTTTAAAGGATTTAAATACCATACTTTTCCGTGTATAAGACAAGGTTTGTTTCTGAGAAAATAATCTCAAAAAGTGGGGGTCGTCTTATACATGGATAGTGCAGAGTGAGGGAGGGGATTGGCTGCTGCTGATTGTCAGCGGCGATTGTGCTGTCGATTGGCTGTTGCTGTGGCAACTGGGCGGGCAATTGGCAGCTGCCAATTGCGGTGAGCAGGCAGAGGATTTTTGTCTTCTGCGACCTGTGCAATTGGCAGCATTTTTAGGCAGGTGAGTGATTTTCATTAACCCCCTCTAAATCTCAACAACTCTGGGCAATTCCCCCCATTTTCTTAATTTTGAGTTCCCCAAAATAGGGGGTGTCTTATACACGGGGGCGTGTTATACACAGAAAAATATGGTACTTATGCCACAGCATAAGGAAGAATGGTAGGAACAGTTTTACTCTGTGCTATTTTTCTAGAAAAAGGTGCTGGAACTCACCCTGAGCGCCTCCCTCATTCTCTTAGAATAGCCACCCACCTGAGAGGTGCCAGAACTGAGTTCCGGCAAGTTCCAGCTGGGGGGAAAAAGCCCCGGGTTTACTTACATAAATATTTATACCCTAATGTCCTTCCACATGTTTCCAGGGCATTTCCCAAAGAATCAAAAGTACTCTTAGGACACTGAAACTGCAGTCTTCACATTCCTGAGCAGCTCATGAGAGTTTACTAGAACGAAAGCAGACCTAATAAAGCTGGAATTACTTTCGTAGACATGAGCTGCCCACACAAATAAGTTGACTCAGAATTTTGTTCTTGTGAAGGAAAGTGAGGCTGAAATAATCTTTTCAGCTGAGGATGTTTGGGTGAAACCTCCTGGGGATGCTCCACTCTAACAAAAAATCCATTTTCTTGGTAGGTGTACCAGGCCTCAAAGGGGACAGTGGAATTTTAGGATCAGCTGGTGTTGCAGGCCCTCAAGGGGCACCAGGAAGCCCAGGACTGAAAGGGGAAAAGGGTGAAACTGCCTCCAGGTATCAATCTGCCTTCAGTGTTGGTCTAACAGCCAGAGTCCCTTATGCCAATCTTCCGATCAGGTTTACGAAGATATTCTACAATGAGCAAAATCACTATGACGTAACAACAGGGAAATTCCGGTGCATCTTTCCCGGAGTCTACTATTTTGCATATCATCTCACCGTGTACGTGGCAGATGTAAAAGTTAGCTTGTTCAAGAAGGACACGGCGGTCATCATCACTTATGACAAGTACCAGAAGGACGACGTTGACCAAGCATCTGGTTCTGTCTTGCTCCGTCTGGAATATGGGGATGAAGTCTGGCTCCAAGTATATGGAGATGAAACAGACAATGGTATCTATGCTGATAATGTTAATGATTCTACTTTCATGGGATTCTTGCTCTACCCAAACTTGGATAATGGACAATAGAATATCAGGGGTGGGAGAGAGGGGGGAAATAGCCAATAATTGTTTGGATTTTCCTTGTAGTCTACTTGTCAATGCAAGGAAACACAGCAAATTGAATTTAGATGTGTTCAAAGGCGGTTCACACATGCATGTCCACTGCTTGAACATCCAGTGGTGACTTGTTCATATGAATGAGCCATCACAGATACAACCCACTGATATCCCTTCTTCACCACAGTGCATTTCAATAGAGTCAGTTCACACATTCAGCTGTTCAACATCAAGAGCATGTTAATAAAATATAGAGAAAGCAAGTGATATACATGCACATGTGATTCCGGAATCTGCCTGTACTCATCAAAGACACTTGCCCAAACCTCTTCCTTTAGAAATGGGTGTTATTTACTTACAGTTATACTGACAAATAGAGCAAACAATAAGCTTCAAAGAGAGGAGCCTAAAGCAATAGAAATTCAGTAATGAGGTGCAGCCATATAAGCATTGTTCTGCACAAATAGAAGCAACTAATGCTTGACAATATTACCATGATGTGGCTTTCAGAGTGATTTCTCATTAGATCTGCATTGCTTTCTCAGATATATTTTAATACATATTCCTGTTTCTTTAATGAGTTACGTGTGGCTTCGGCACCTTAGCATATGCACAGGATGTCTTTAGCACTTAAATAAGAATGAAGGTTTGCAACAGAATATTTGGAACCAAAATGTTACTGAATTACAAATAAAAATCCTGCTCACCCACAGTTCTATTTTTTTATTTCTTTTGTGCTGAAATTAGATGGCATATATATAATCTGATCAAACAATCTAAAGCAGGGGTCAGCAAACTTTTTCAGCAGGGGGCCAGTCCACTGTCCCTCAGACCCTGTGGGAGGCTGGACTATATGTTGCCATGATTATGACCCACATTTTTGTCAAAAAACCTTATTGGGACCAACCCCAACGTTGTCCAAATGTGATTTTTTGGGGGGAGGGGTGTGTTTCCTCATACACCCATGCTGCTTCCTTTGTGTTTTACGCGTTGACAGTTGTTATTTCTCTTGTAAGGCGGGGTGGGGGTGGGGGCTGAGGTAAATGTGCCATTCCTGTCAGCCCTGGAGAGCGTGTGCTCATGTGTGGGTGAAGGGAAAAGCCATTGGCCACGCTAAGTCAGGCCGGCGCCGCTCAAGCAAAAACGTTCTTTTCCCCACGTGAGGGAAGACGAGGCGGTGGCCGCTATTTACCTTTCCATGGCTTGCACGGTGTAGCTAACGAGTGGCCTCCCCATCAGAGCGCAGAACTGCTTCAGAGTGCAGCCGCCCAGGCACTCCCTGCTTCCTTTGGCGGGAAGCAGTGCCACCACAGACACCGGCGGGCGTCTCTCCCAAGGAGCCGCTGAGCCCCTGCTGCCACAACTGCCCTTCCTGAGGTCAGTCGCCGGCAGTTCCATGGTGGAAATCTAAACTGTGGCTCCTTTTCCCTCTTCCCCACCCCAGAAGAAAAGATTGCTGCGTGCACATGACGGACAAAGAAGGGGCTTGTCTCAAGCAGCCGCCCACCTCACCTTTGACCCCCAAGCCTGGATGAGTCGCAAAACCCATTGCATGCTGCCTGGATTCCCAGACCGTCCGCAGGCCAGATCTAGAAGGCTATTGGGCCTGATTTGGCCCACGGGCCTTAGTTTGCTGACCCATGATCTAAAGTACTATGAACTATACAATATTCACAGTGAAATAATAATAATAATAATAATAATAATAATAATAATAATAATAATAATAATATATTATTTATACCCTGCCCATCTGGCTGGGTTTCCCTAGCCACTCTGGGTGGCTTCCAACAAAATATTAAAATACAATAACCTATTAAACATTAAAAGCTTCCCTAAACAAGGCTGCCTTCAGATGTCTTCTAAAAGTCTGGTAGTTGTTTTTCTCTTTGACATCTAATGGGAGGGCGTTCCATAGGGTGGGTGCCACTACCGAGAAGGCCCTCTGCCTGGTTCTCTGTAACTTGACTTCTCACAGCGAGGGAACCGCCAGAAGGCCCTCGGCACTGGACCTCAGTGTCCGGGCAGAATGATCAGGGTGGAGACGCTCCTTCAGGTATACTGGACTGAGGCTGTTGAAACCAACGATACATGCTTGCTATTATTCCTTTAAAGAACATTTATCCTGGTTGTTAATGATTCAAAATATCTGTGTTGGTTTTTGTTCATCAGCTTCCTTACCATTCTTTGTCAGTCTTTCCCCACCGTACGGACATAACCATTACAAAATCTATTTTCTTTTGAGAGAATACCTATGTGTTGCCCATGTGTTTTCAGTTTTCTGTGATACATTCACAAACCTTCTCTCTCTCTCTCTCTCTGCCACACACAGAGCCTTCTGGTTAGCTACTTGCCTGACAGTCTTCTTTTGTGATAATAAGAAAAGCTTGTGGAAAGTTTCATTTTCAGCACAGTTTGCCCAAAGCTAACCGCATATCTGAATCCATCAGAAATGCCCTTGCAGGGAGAGAGTTACTTAACAGCCACAAAATTTAAAGAGAAAAAATGTCAACTTCCAATTTAGCAATGTTAAACATTACCTGTAATAATATCGAATGCAGCGAAGTCAGGAAGCCCCACTGGGCATATTAATGCAAAGAGCAGGAGGAAACAACCGCAATTAAACACAAGAGGACTAAGGATATAAAAAAGGGACTAGAATAATGACTTTGAAACATTTGTTATTTATTTAGTTCAACAATTTTTATACCACAGAATCGTAGAGCTGGAAGGGACACCAAAGGTCTTCTATTCCAACCCTGTGCAATGCAAGAATCACAACTAGAGAGTTTGGATTTGGATTTGGATTTGATATCCTGCTTTATCACTACCCTAAGGAGTCTCAAAGCGGCTAGCAATCTCCTTTCCCTTCCTCCCCCACAACAAACACTCTGTGAGGTGAGTGGGGCTGAGAGACTTCAGAGAAGTGTGACTGGCCCAAGGTCACCCAGCAGCTGCATGTGGAGGAGTGGGGAAGCGAACCCGGTTCACCAGATTACGAGTCCACCGCTCTTAACCACTACAGATGACTATCCAACCTCTGTTTAAAAACCTCCAATGAAGGAGAGTCCACCATCTTCCAACTTTGTCCATTCCACTGTTGAACAGCAATTGTCAGAAAATTCTTCCTAATGTTTACTCGGTGGGGTTCTCCTTGCACAGGCTCTGCCCCTCCGCAGCTGCACCCACTGAAAGGGTATAAGAACCCTAAATAAACCAATTCTGGAGCAGGATGGAGCAGGGCTAGTGATGGATCCAAAGAATCATAAGTCAGTTTAGTTCCTGGAACAGGGCCTGATATATGTCTCTGATTTGAACGCTTGGAGTTGGTGAAGCAAAATAGGAGAAAAATATCTTCTGCCATGGACAGCAGTGGAGAACTGACTGCTCCACACACTCCACACAGTTAGGATTGCCTGTAAATTTTTAAATTGAAACCTCTGAAATTGTTAAAAGATCATTGACCTTTTTAAAAAGCGCAGGTAGAATTACTGTACAGTGTTCAAAACAACTATAAGAAATTACTCTTACTACATTGCGTTTTCACAGTTCAAGCCGGTCTGTACCCACAAGTGATCCCTTGGATCTTGCTGAATATTTTCCAGCGAACGACTGAAGTCTAAAGGATCCCTTGCTCATTTAAACTGCTCAAAAGTTGAGAGAAATGGGGATATGATGCAGTCACTACAAGAGTCCACAAGATGGTGCAAAGACATCATCCCTTTGTACAAAAACTCAAATGCTTGTTTGCTAGACAATCAACTAGTAATGCATGGAGGTAGCTGAAACTAAATTTATCTCCCCCCCTCCCCCCCAAAAAAATCAAAATTCCATTTAGCTTATCCTGGTTTTACCATTTCAGCCTAGGTGACTCTCTATTTGCCACGTTTCCCATATGTCTATTAAATATACCCAACCGTTGCATCCCAGGTTATTACCTTAAGAAACATCGCTCAGGTGTTCCTTTGCAACATTTTAGTGCATTGTAAAAACACCATCTGTATCCCCGAGGCATTGGGAGCTTCTATGGCACCCAAAGGAATTATAAATTAGGAGCTCTCTGTTTATGACCCAATGGCTCTTCCATATAGATGGGATTAAAAAGGTAAAGGTGTGTGTGTGGGGGCTAACCGTTAGGTCCAGTCGCGGACAACTCTGGGGTTGCGACGCTCATCTCGCTTTACTGACAGAGGGAGCCAGTGTACAGCTTCCTGGTCATGTGGCCAGCATGACTAAGCCAGCATTACAAAACCAGAGCAGCACACGGAAACGCCTTTTACCTTCCCACAGGAGTGGTACCTATTTATCTACTTGCACTTTGACATGCTTTCGAACTGCTAGGTTGGCAGATGGGATTAGCACACTGTTAATGCTTTAAAATACTGTTATGCGCCACCCCAATTTCTGCTGAATGGCTGGACAAGATTCCAGGGGTTTCAAATGCTCACCCAGAGTTGTATTTCCATTGGGAAATCAAAGCACAGCAAAGACTAGTGTCTTGAAGAAATATGGTTTCTGGTACACATATTTACACCTGGGTCCACTTTGGAGAGAGTTCAGAGCCTTACATCACAAGAGGGGCTTGCTCCCCACAGCAGTGCAGCATTGGAGTCCAAGGACCCAGCACACTGTCTCTGTGCCTCTGCCCCAACCTGCCTAGATGGTTCTGCCCCACATGGCATCTGCCTGGACTGCTAACTCTACCCTTCTCCTTCCCAAAGACCTGTGCCAGAAAATCCAAGGTTCATGAAAAACAGCACTCCCCCCCCCCCGTGGGCACCCCCTGCCCCCCACCTCTCACCTTCCATTCTTCTCAATTCACTACGCCATAGCTGTGGCGCTCCCTAGGCTTGGCGCCCAATATGGCGGAAACTGTCATGTTGCCCTAAATCCGCCTCTGCAGCCTGCCGCCTCCCCTGGTTTCTTACGTCATGGAAGCTGAAATCCTAAACATTTCTCCTTCCACAATAACCATGGGGTGGACACCCACACCCACACCAAGCTGTCAACTTACAGATTTGAAAATAAGGGATCAGCAGCCTCAAAAAATAAGGGATCAGAAGCCAAAATAAGGGATTTTCCCAACACAGGTATGTTCAACTTCTGAGCCCCTCCAAGCCAAAGGCAGAAAGCCCAGCCAGCAGCCAAACGAAGCCTCAAGCGGTGGTTCCCACAGCAAAGCAACCCAGCAAAGGGGATGCAGCAAGGAAAACCACCAGCGCTGAGCAAAGGGGAGTCCTCAGGCAACGCGGCCGATTTGATCAGCACAAGGCATTCAAGCTCCAACCCCCCAGTCATTCTTAGACTCCTTATTGGGTGAGCAACGCATCCAAGCAACACAGTTGGAGCCTCTCTCCTCCCTGGCTGGCAGGCAGGGAGGGAGAGGAGCTGTTTCCTTTGAAACCTGGGAAATTTAAGGGACATCATCAATAAAGGACATCAGCGGGACACAGCGCTGGGATAAGGGACTTTCCTGGCAAATAAGGGACGGTTGACAGCTATGACCCACACCCCTGTACCTCTGTTCACCAGCAGAGAATCTCTTGCCCTGCAGCACCTTTTGCCATTCTTAAGGACTTCCATCCCAGTTGAGGCCCTGGCCTGGCATCTTCCCTTCGCTAAATCAAATATTATCGAAGTTTTGCCATTTATTAATTTCTAACACTCACTAACTCCAGAGGTTAAGTCTTTGCACCCCCAAACTCTCTTATCCCAGTTCTGTAACAATACGATCGAGGGCAGTGAAAGTTGTAGCAATAGGACTAAGCAAGTGGGATCTGTAATGAAATATTGCACCATGGATTGCCGCTATTTAGTCTTCCAGCCATGCCCTTCTTCCAAGACAGTCCATTCTACTTCCCGTCACCCAGGGTTTTCCATCCCCCTCCCCCGCACCTGCCAGTCAGCATTCTGTGCCCGCTGAGCATGCTCAGTCCCATTGAGTTGTTTTTTAGGTGTTCCCTCCACTTTTCGCGGTTTCTCCCCTCCATTTTTCTTTGCACTGCAAACCTAGAGTCTTCCCATAGCCTACTCATCCCACTTCCCTTTGCATAAATCAAAAAACCTGTTGTCAATGTCCAAGCTGTGAGATCACAACGATCCATTTGCAAGTTAAGCCGCTGGTTGTAAACACCCTGAGCCTTCCTTCTGTTATCCAGGAAACTTTGCAACTTCAAAGTTAGCTCATCCACCTTCCCTAACCCATCCCACAGCTTCACCAGAAAACACCCCACATTTCTCTTTCCTGCTCAGTGATCCCTTATTTTTGCAGAAGACCTGGGGGTGAATTAAACAATCAGTTCCATTAAAGGTGGGAGTAACAAAAATGCTCATGCTAACGCCCCAAGCAGATGAGACCTAAACAGAGCGGTGGCTGTTTCTAAAAGGATATCAAGATCCCTTATTCAAAAGATTCCAGGGTCGGATTGCCATCTTTCTTGCTGGCCCTGCTTCTGAGCCTTTAACAGCTGCCCAGGCACAAAAAAATTAGGAGCTGCTGCTTTGCCTGGCAGGGCAATAAAACCATTTGCTGTTTAATTTATGCATCTAAGGATACTGCTAAAAGCACAAGAGAATGGCAGCAAATTCCATTTAAAAATCCTCAGAATTTCAGACAATTACATTGCTATTTTTAAAAAAATACATTGATTTTATTCTACAAAATCCCATGCTTGCAGTTCAGTCTTCCTGGTGTTTACAATATTCTGGCCATGCTTCAGTGCCAGGCGGAGGACAAAAATAACCCAAGGCACTGGCGATTTCAAAAATCTGAGTTTTTCTTACATTTCCTTGATCCTTGGTACTGAACCCATTAAACAAGGCCGCACCACACACGCACTTGTAGTTAAGTGCTGACATCATGTGGAATACTAATAGCGAACTCAGCCTCCAGTGTGCTCCCATGGCATTCTTGTCTCGAGGAATATTCCCCATTACTATCAGTGCCTGGATCACTGATCAATGAAAAGCAGATTAGATCCATCTGGCTGAGGTGAAAGACCTCTTTCTCGTGCTTTCCCCACCGAAATGAAAAGGAAACCCGTGGTGTTTGTGCTTTCCTCTGCACGGCCTGAACTGTGACCTACCTGTCTTTCAGCAATACCAGCCGCAGCGCTTTTAATCATCTCTCTGCGGGGACCCTGAAAAGAATGTCCTAATTGCTGCCCCCAATTCCTCCCTGCAATGGGGGGTCTCCCTCTTAATGACTGCATGATGCAGTTCTGCTTCAGAGAGCTGCTCTTGTGACCCGCTGGGCCCGTCCCTTTCAGAGCAGCTTGCACAGCGCACTGCAATCAATAGCTTGACAGAACTGCCGAAAAGGTCCCGCAATCATATTAACAGCAAGGAGGAAAGACTTGTCTGTCACAGTGCTTTTGACAGAGAGGGAAGTATCGTGGGGCGAGTTCCTCCCTAGCAGCTTCCAACGTAGCGGTATCTTGTCTGACGGTGGGAATCCTTGTTTTTCCTGCAATTCAAATCCAAAAACATTCATGTTGCCTTATAAGAGCGGTGAGGAACCTCAAAGCAGCAACGCCCACCTTTCCCAGGTCTAATGTATATGATGTCAGGGGCCGGAAATGGCTAAAAGGATAAGGAGCACACTGCTGATTCTTCCTATGTCATGAAAAGTTGATGCTTTTTTAAATTATGCACCTTTTCCTGTCACCTCGCCCATGTTAAAAGTTCAGCTGAAAGATTTAACTGGCTAGCAGAGAGAAAAATGCTCATTTCTTTTACTTTTTACACAACACACACAATAAACACAACAAAGACTCTTGTGGTATCTTGATGTAATGCACCTTAAAGACTGTTTTGCAGATTTCCATCCCTAACCACGTGTAACTCAGGAAAACACTTCAGTGCACCTGATGCACCAGTGCACTTCATTGCAGCACTGTCATAGCTGTCAACTTTTCCCTTTTCTTGCGAGGAATCCTGTTTGGAATAAGGGAATTGCCCTTTAAAAAAGGGAAAAGTTGACAGCTATGAGCACTGTGATGGGCAAAAACACAACAGGTGATGTTTTTCATATCTGTATTTTTAAATATATAGAAGTCCCTGCAGAGTTTGAACCTCTTTTATGCAAATTTTCTTGGACAAGGCTAAAGAGTCATGCTAATAACTCTGTAGAACAGGAACTCAGCCAGTTCTAAGTACATGTTGTAAGCTAACTACTGTATTTAGAACTGTCCCTCATGAAAGTGTGACCCTCCTGTTCCCTGCACTGAATTTCTTTAAAACTCCCAAAATGGCCTCTGGTCTCCCATCAAGACAAGAAAGCAGCGATCCTTTTTTCTACAGCAAAGTTAAAAAGCAAAGGGACATAAATATTCTCTGTGCTGCAAAAGGACACAATTCAGGGCAATAAAAAGACAGGTGAGCGGGGCAGCTGGATGCAAAAGATTGGTGGAATTTTCTACCTTTATGAAGGGTTTTTGTTTTTTTGCTGTTGTTACATTGAAATACGTACAAGAAACACTACCAGTTCAGATTCCTTCTTTTGCAGTTACACCTGTCCCTTTGCTTCTCTTCTTCCTAGAAGTGAAGTTATGCCCTGTATATATCTTGTAGTGTGGCAGCATCTACACTGTGCAACTCCCAGCCTATTGACACCAGGCAGGCGCTTTTACTGTACTCTTTTCAGTGCCTGCTTAAAAAGGGGGCTTGTTTAGGCAAGCCTATTCAGACATGCAGAAGTTACATGCATTTCATCTCTTTTTAGCTACTGCTGATTTTAATCATCTTTTGTTTTTAAATACCTGCTTTTTTAATAAGAATTTTAACATTTTAATATATACTCTTGCAAACAGTTTACAGGCTGTCTTACGATTCGTTATTTATGACAATCAAGCAGCATATAGAATATTGTCTTAATTAAATAAATAAAGCAAAGAGCCAGCAGATGGCGTAATACAGGTTATTGGGCCCAAGGCAATGGGTGCCTTCTTTCATTGCCTAGACTATTATTTTTGTTTCGTTTTGTTGTTTCGATTCTTATACCAACCCGCTTCTTTTTAAAATAAATCAATCTCATTACAAATTACAACCAGGGCAGATCATTTGTACTATTCATTGTCATAACCGCCACTGAGGACTTAACAATTCGTCTGCAGTTGTTTTGTTACATCCATTCACATTAAGTAAGCGGAAAAGTTATCACAGGCTGTGGAAGTTCCTGTTTCTTTAAAGGTCTACACAAACTCTCGAATCCTATTGATTGCTCTCTCTTGACATAAAATTAAGTATGTGCATATATTTTTTGCAGAGTCACAGAATTAACTTGCTTCTGCTAATGAAAGCAGAACTGGGTGGGGTGGGGTGGGGGTTACATAGGGAGATTCCCTACCTGATGGGAAACCCCCAAGCTTACTAAATTTTGAGAATTTTATATTTGCTTAAACAAATCAGTGAGTAAGCAGTGCATGCAGACATAGACACAGACGAAATGTAAATTGCTGAAAGACAGCCAGGTCACAATGAAGCTGAAATTAGGATAAAAGCCAGTTTCTTAAGCTACTGTCTAACAGTCATTCATTTGCACCACCTCCATGTAGTGAATGCAGGTAGAAGAAACAGAATCACATTATAGAGTTGGAAGGGAGCAGGAGAGTCATTTAGTCCAACCCCATTCATGCAGGAATCTTTTGCCCAAAGTGGGGCTCAAACCCACGACCCTAAGATTAAGAGACTCATACTCTACCAACTGAACTATCAGCTGACCGCACATTCAGCATCACTGAAAAAGGGATCCAAACACCTGCTGCTATATTTACCTGCAGCTCTTCCTAGCAATTAGGAGCCCCGATTGTCCTTGTTCAATTATATAGGCCTCTAAAAGTGTTTTTTTTCCTTCGTAGGAGCATCCCCAATACTTGCTGAAAGAAAATTGCTCTTTGGTCTTCAAGGGGTGGCATGGCAGGAGTCTTTAAAAACAAAACAAACTTGCAAGCATTTTTGGAATCCTAATAAACCCTTTTGGGATGTTTCCCATTGGTCAATATTTGCCACTAGTGAGGCCACTATTGCTGAGATTTTCTATGAACAGTTTTTGTTCCTCCAGTTTTATGTCTCTTCACAGTTAACTTCTGTGAATGCCTCATTAAGGAGGAAGGCTTATCTGAAGGAATAGACTTCCCTCAGGCCCCTGTATGTATTGGTTATTTTTATTATTTTAAAAACCCTGTCATACTTCAGTGCAATATTTTTGCCTCTCTGTGCATCATTTACAGGTACATACCTTGCATCCCATGTGTCATTTTGCAGCCCCTTTCAATCACATTGGGAGATACTGTACCTTCGGGGAGCTCTTCAATATCTGCTTTGGTTTCCATCTCCGAGCAATTTGTCGTCATGAGCAAACTGGGCCATCTCACTGCTCAACCCTCCCTACTTCCAGATAATGAATGAACAAGTTAAAAAATCTGTCCCAATGCAGATCTTTTGAGTGTCTTCTTCCTTTCTTCCATCCATCAGGTAAATACGTGTTTACCTTAAGTGAGAGTAACTGAAGTCACTGCATGCTACACTTTTTCTTCCAAATGTCCTTCTCCCTTTTAAGATCACCTTCAGGATTTTGGTCATAGATGAGATAGTATGCTTCCAGTACTAAATTACTATTTGAGTCCAGAATTACTACCCAGTGATTCTGTGGAGGCAAATTTATTCCATCCGCTCACAGTGTTACCCCATCCCCCCCCCCTTGTGTGCCCTTTATTACATAACGTCTTATCTTGCAGCTTTCACTGTCCCAGCTGTTCACATGTGGATGTCTGGGATGTGGAGTGTTGTTCATATTCAGCATGCAGAATGCAGAGCTCCGTGCCAGGGGAGTACTGCTGGTGTTACTCTGTAGGTACAAGAAACAGCAGAACACCTCCTCCCAGTCCAACATCTTTTCAAAGCCAGCACAAAGGTTTGGAGTGGAGTATCAGCCATTAGCTGTATTGCCACTGTCTTTGCTGCATGCACAACATTGCAAATTGGTTCCAATCTGTTTTATTCAGTTTGGGGAGTGTGAGAATACTTTTAATGGTTTATGTCAGGTTTGGTCTTAATCTGGAGTATGTGTGTCAGGTTTAAGTATACTACCCTTGTAGCAGCCCTGCTCTCAAACTTGTTACAGCATTTTCCACTGGGTAAATGTGAAAAACCAGAGAGGAGAAAGACTTTGTTAAAATATAAAGATGAAGCTCTTGCAACATTCTTATTCTACTATGTGAAGTTTATTATATTAGATGCATATAATGAAAGTGGGCAGATAACTCAATGTAAAAGCATTTTTTTATTCTTCCACCGGAGACCTCATTTTCAGATTCACCACTGCTTTTCTGATTTTGGTAATAATACTTCATTCCACTTTGCTGAGAGCTCAGATTAATGTACACAAAGAAAACCAAGCATCATTGTACTGGAGCTTGTGTTTTGATGTGCTGCATGTGGCTTTAGAATGTGTAAAAGAAAATAGTCAGCTTCCCCACAGACTGAGGAAGCAACACGAGCACAATTGAGATATTCATCTAAAAATTCTGCTCTATTTTGGAGGAAATTTTCTGAATGCACCATAAAGACTCTTCAGTATTTATGGAAAAGTCTTGTCATAAACCACCAGTAGTTAGAATAAGTTACAAAATAAAGAACCATACAATGGCAAGAAGCCAAATGAGCTCTAATACAAGATTTACTCATATTCTACGGGAATATTTTCATTGGCCAAATATGCTGGGCTCCCTAGCTAAACTGGGAGTGAGGAAAGCAGAAACTTGGAAGTATAGTCCCAATGATCTTTCAACATGCCACTCACAAGTAAATGGATTTAGGATCGAGGTGTTAAAACCTCCCACTTGCTTCTAATTTTATTGTTGGGGATTTTACTAAAAATGCTACATCCTATGCATACAACATTCCAAATAACATTAAGAAAAAGCCGTATTTCCATGGGCAACAACCAGTAGTCAACTGCATAATCAGACATGAGAGGTTTTGTTCAGATTTTATTGAAGCAAGCCTGCACAACTGCACATCCAAACATTATAAGAGGAAAATAACTCCACAATTCTCTTCAACCACCTTTGGCCATTTCGAAGTGCTCTTTCATGGCTTGGAGACAATATTCACATTTTCCTATCTTTTGTTAGGAATATAGTCTGCTTCTACAAGAAACTTAGGTATTTAGCACAGCAGGAAGTTGAATTTCACTGGATATCGTCATCATCAAACATATCTTCAAAATCTAACAAAAACAAGGCAGTGAATTAACATCATGCATTTTAATTATTCTGATTTTTAAAAACAATTCTGAAGAGCTAAGCAACAAAGCAAATTTCCCAGTAAAGTGAGAGACCTGAATCCAATTATCAAACTGTACAATAGATTCAACTGAAACCAGGAAGGAGGTTATTATTTATGGGAAAGTCTCCCTGCATGAGCGTGATTCTCTGGATACAACCCAGTGAGTTATGTTGTAAGCCTTGATATATGGCCAGTTTCTTAAAATGGCTTTCTCCATCCCACCCTGTTTTAGATATTCAGGTTCCCACAAGTATGAACTGATACCACTCTCTCAGCCACAGTCACTTCTGGTTTCCTTACCATAGTTATTTTGCCCTCTCTGTAGCTACTATTTGTACAAACGCATATCTCTTCCATTCCTTAACTGCCTTTGCAGGTGATGCACTTTGAAGCAAGCAAAGGAAACACCAAAGCTCAGTGCAACACCACAGAAAACCTCCCCTATGACCCCTGCAATTATGGAAAGCCAAAGGAAGGAAACTGTGTGCTGCTTGTCAGCAGACTTTAGGGCACTTCCCCAGAAAGTGGATTTGTGGAAGCTTGCCCCGCATGTTCATTATAAGGGCTACTGAAAGTCACCAAAAACAATATACTAAAATGGTTACCATATGGAACCCACCAAGTCACATTTACTAAGTACCCCTGGGTTGTATTCAACTAAGTGTTATTTATTTATATCCCACCTTTTTCTCCAAGGAGCTCAAGGTGACGCTCATGGTTCTACCCCAGCTCATTTAACCCACCAAATAACTCTGTGAGGTAGTTTAGGGTGAGAAGCAGTGACTGGCCCAGAGTCACCCAGTGAGCTTCATGGCCGAGTGAGGATTTGAAGCCTGGTCTCCCAGGTCCTAGTCCGACACTCTGAGTTGGCACACTGAAACAAATGGTCCTAAGTTAATCATGCCCATTCATTTCAATAGGTTTACTCTTGAGTATGACCAACATTAGATACAATGGAGTGGATATTCACCACATGGACCCCAAATTACAGTCTCATCACAAAAGCTCTGGGGATTTCTGGAATAAACAGCTATAAATAAATGCAATTTGAGGGATCAGCATACATTCTCCATGTGTTACTATCACCATGCAGAAGCATTTCCCAGTAGTTTCTATTTAGATGGCAACCCATTTAATAATAAAAACTCCCCCCACCCCAAAAAACCCCCAAGACACACAATTGCCCTGGCACATGTGTTTTGAGTTTAACAGATAATTTTTTAAAATGTCTCCAACTATGGCTTAACCCTCCCCTCCTGCTATGGAAACTTCGTTCCTCAGACAGGTTTTTGGCTTTAATTAAGGGAAGAAGACCCTATGATCCTCCAGACACTGCTGACCTCCCACTTCTACCATCCCTGGCCATTAGCCATGCTGGCTGGAGATGATGGGAGTTGGGAGTTAGGAGTCCAACAATTCTGGAGGGCCACAAGCCATACATACTTTAACTTCTAAATGGAAGCTTTTTTCTAAGTACTGGTTAGAAAATCAATTTACAATCTGCTGGACAGTGGCGAAAATAAACATGATGGGTTTAAGAATTAAAAAATGTAACTAATACTTACTATTAAAGAAGTCTGCATGTACTGCCTTTTCATTGGCAGCTAAATCCATCAACAAACCTGTACTTCCACCAGCCTGAGAAAGAATAGTATTTAATCAACTATAGAAGCAATATACAGGGAATCATTATTGCACTGTTTCATATAACCATTCATCTTGGATCTCAAACTTCCAAATCTGACTGCCTATGATTTTCTACCTATGCCCCTATACACTTTCATCTCCTGCAGCCCTTACTGCAGTATAGTAGTTTAATCAGGCTTGACCCTCATTTTGTCCCTTTCAAGTGAAAGGATGCAAATAATCTTTTCATGCCCATGGCTCCTTTGGCTAAAGGTGCGGGGTAAATAATAGCAATAATGGGAAAGCACCTGCCCAGAAATAATAATGGAAAATGAATTGCACAGAAATCCATCAGTGCGCCAGGAGATGCCCTGCTGGGGAGATCTGCAGAACAGCAATGGAATAGAAGAAATACCAAATGGACCAGATGCAAAATTTTCAAAGTTGACACGATAAATAGCTGACTGGGAAAAGCTACTTGCCTGGCTGATGCCATTTTGGTACCAGGCAAAGATCCTTTTTATCTTCCCCATCTTTTAACTGTAATTTCTTTTGTTTCTGCTATGTGTTTATGTATTTAAATATTTATAAATCACCCTTCCTCAAAAGGAGCTCAGGGCTATGTACAACACACCCAAGTCATGATAGGTAACAGCAACAATCAGAGGAAAGGAGGGCACACCATACATGGGCAGGAAAAAACATTATGGAAGAAATAATTGTCACACCCAGGAAAGAATAATGATAACAGAGTTCCTCACTTGAAGTTTTACTAATTACTTAGTGTAACAACATGAATAGAAATCATCAAGAATGCAGCTGTTCTATAAGGGTTTATAAATTTAACTGGAATGTAACTGAAATTAATAAGATTTTGGAATGCAGAAAAAAACATTGTTATAATGGGGCTATTATTGGAATAATATTGGAAAACTAATAACAACTTATTTGTTTTTTTAAAGAGTAAAAGCATAATGTGAGGAAGTCTCATTATTAAAACTCTGATCCAAACACTGATGATGATGATTATGTTAGGAGAGGCTCAGAACTTACAGGGTTAAGAGTTCTGAGTGATGACGCCTCACATTCTGAGGGCGGGCGTAGAACACTGAAGGGAGTGGTTTTCTGTGTCTTTCAGTGTGCGTGTCAGCTCCGTGGAGAAAGGAGCAACATGGGCGAACTCTCGCCAGGAGATTTATAGCTGTTGTGTTTTGCTAAGGAATAAAGACTTTAAGATAAGGAGACTGCTGCGTTTCAGCCTGAGTTATTACCACACGACAGAACGTTCCTGCTTCTGCTTCCGCTGTGTTTTACGCTCTGCTGCGTCAAAGGTCCCAGGGGGGAAGACCAGAGCTGCGCAAGGGAAGTGTGCCGGACCCCTGGACGTAATTGACCCCGAACAGGTTATGGAGGTCAGCAATAAAGATAAGCAACGTTCGTGCGTGTGAGAGGACTGCAGCCAGAGGCCAGCCGATGAGACGCTGGGAAGTGAAACTGCAGGCAAAGAGGCTGAGGAGCAGCCAAAGGCCAGCTAAGGAGTAGCTGGAGCCAGCCAGGAGTTTGCTGGGAGGAGCTGAGATCTGCCGGACCGGGAGGTACCTGTAAGTAAGCTGGGCCCCCGGGGGAGAGATGGCAGACAGCCAGAAGTCGTCAATTCCTTTTGATAAGGTGGACGGGAGCAAGCCCTGGGCCGGGAGAAGGCAGGCACTGAAGAAAGCAGTGGGAGCCAGGCGAGAAAGGGCTGAGAATTGCTCTGAGGAAGCACCAAGAAGCCCAGAGGGGGCTGGAGGCCCAGAGGGGGCTGGGACTGTGTTGGAGGGCTGCCGGAATGCCCATACACGTGAGCTGCATGCTGGGGAGCAGCTGAGAGAAGAGAGGAGCTTTGCACCAGAGAATGGGGTTGCAGGCCATTCCAAGGGTCTTGAGAGTGCCCAGGCTGTTTGGCAGGAGCTGGAGGGGGTTTGCAGAGAAACCACAGCAGAAGCCAAAAGCCATTTTCCCAACGGCAGAAAAGCCTCAAGGAGGAGTGCTGCTGGAAAGGTTGGGGGGGCAGAGAAGACCAAAGGCAAGTTTGCAAAGTTTTCCACTCGGAGATGTTTTGTTTGTGCCTCGGCTGAACATCTGCGTCGCAACTGCCCAAAGAGAGCAAGGGAGCCAGGGCAGGATATTTCCAAGGTCGCTTCCCATGGGAACCAGCCGGGTTTCCATGGCAACAGAGGGAGCAGGCGTGTGAAAGCTTATCAGCTGACTGCCTCTATGGCGGTTTTGGACAACAACAACACCTGCAACGAGAGCCCCAAGGTCGGGGGCAGCAGGAAGTCAGTTGCTAAGGCAACAAAGAAGGACAACTCCGGAGGGGGGAGAGTCCTACGTTGGGTTGTGGACTCGGCTGCGAATGCCCATTTGGTCACAGCGCCACCTGATGGACAAATGTGGAACTGCAAGGCTGTTTCAACTGAGAAAACAGTTCAATTTGCTACAGGTTCACAGGGTCGTATAACCCATGTTTCTAACATGTTTGTCTCTTTCTTACAGGCTGAATTGAAGGTTTATGTTCTCCCTGAGATAAAACATTGCCTGCTGTCTGTACCTTGTCTTTTACAGGAGGGATATTCTGTGAGTTTTGAAAAAGATGTTTGTACAATTTCCAGAGATGGGAAGGAGCTCGTAAGTGTTGGAAAGGATCAAAACAACCTCTTTGTTTTGGAAACACCACTGGAGGGTGAGGGGAATATTGGGAAAGCCACTGATCACACTCATGTGTCGTGTGCTTGCGTGTGGCACAAGAGGATGTCACATGGGTCCTGTGAGGACGTCCAGATGTTATCAGAGTGCACCAAAGGTTGCAAGGTAAAAGAATGTGGTCAACCTTTGAATTGCAAGGCTTGCAGGAAAGCCAGAAACAAGGGATTTAATAATCCCAGGGTGGAGAGAGTAACCACAAAGCCTTTTGAGCTTGTGCATGCAGACCTTTTTGGTATGCCACAGCCAAGTCTGGGCAAGGCCAAGTGGCTGATGGTGCTGACAGATGATTATACGCAGAACGCATGGGCGTACACGCTGAAAACGAAGGAGGAGGCAACGCAACTGATCAAAGATTGGGTTGCAGAGGTGGAACTACGGTTCTCCACCAAGGTGCAAGGGTTCAAATGTGACCGAGGTTCAGAGGTCACTGGGTCTGCTCTAAAGGGTTTCTTTCGCCAGAGGGGGATACGTCACAAGGTGACTTCTCCTCAGGAGAGTGGCGTGGCAGAGCTTAGGAGTAAAGCTCTGGTTCGAGCATCCGAGATTCTACTGGATGACTCTGGTTTGCCTCACAGTTTTTGGGGGGAGGCGGTAAAAACGGCCAATTTCACGATGAACAGGTGCTACAATGCAGTGGTAGGTGACACCCCGTATTTCCTGCTTCATCGGCAGAAGCCGCTTGTGCATTTCTTTCGCACTTTTGGTAGCAGAGCCATGGTGCCTGTACCAAAGTTTCTGCAGCAGGAGGGTGGCCCAAGGTACCAGGAAATGATCTTCTGTGGATATGAGCCTGCGACAAAAGGGTGGAGATTCGCATACCCAGAAGGTGATCAGACCAAGCTTCTGGTCAGTAAACAGGCTGAGTTCTTTGAGCAGGATGGTTGGGCAAGGCGCAAAGCGAGCTCTGACGCTCACTCAGATTGTCTGTCTGACTCTGAGGAGGAAGGAGAGCCAGAGCCTGAACCTGCTGGTGGAGACCAGGTCCCTGAACAGAGTAGGGCGTCTCCACAGGTTGTTAAGGGAGTGTCCAAGAGTGAGCCCTCATCTCCTGTGCGCATAATGGAGAAAGCTCACAGACGTGTCAAGTCAGAGGGGGAGTCTTCTGATGAGGAAGACGCACATGCTGGCCCCAGTGGGTCGGGAGGAGCACCCCAGTTTGTGCCCAGGCGGTCATCGCGGGCTACAAAGGGAATTCCACCTGAGAGGTTTCAGGTCACAAATGCGTGGGTTGGTTTCGCACAGTGCGAACCTAAGGTGTGTGAGGTTCAACAGGTGCCTAACAACGATGCCAGGAAGGGGCAGAAGGCAATGGGGAAGGTGTTGAACACTCAGAGGTCCTCTCAGAACGTGATTCGAGAGGGGGTGTTAGGAAAAAACATTTTGGTACCAGGCAAAGATCCTTTTTATCTTCCCCATCTTTTAACTGTAATTTCTTTTGTTTCTGCTATGTGTTTATGTATTTAAATATTTATAAATCACCCTTCCTCAAAAGGAGCTCAGGGCTATGTACAACACAGCCAAGTCATGATAGGTGACAGCAACAATCAGAGGAAAGGAGGGCACACCATACATGGGCAGGAAAAAACATTATGGAAGAAATAATTGTCACACCCAGGAAAGAATAATGATAACAGAGTTCCTCACTTGAAGTTTTACTAATTACTTAGTGTAACAACATGAATAGAAATCATCAAGAATGCAGCTGTTCTATAAGGGTTTATAAATTTAACTGGAATGTAACTGAAATTAATAAGATTTTGGAATGCAGAAAAAAACATTGTTATAATGGGGCTATTATTGGAATAATATTGGAAAACTAATAACAACTTATTTGTTTTTTTAAAGAGTAAAAGCATAATGCGAGGAAGTCTCATTATTAAAACTCTGATCCAAACACTGATGATGATGATTAAACATCAAACTAAAAAATGCCTTCCAACTGTTTCTGAAGAACAATGCAGGTGACAGATGTTCATACACTGCCTTTATATGTTTGATTGCCATTCTGTTTTACTGCATGGGTTTTTAGTTTGTAACTTTTCCATAAGGCATCCTGAAAACTTGACAATGCATCCATACTTTCATTTTCTCCTCCTAAGACTCACAGACAACTGGATCAAGTTGCTGGGGGGGGGGGATAAGCAACAAAAGGCTGAACCAAAGTGCAAGCATGGGAGGTGGGGAGCAGAACACGGGGGGGGGGTGAAGGTTGGCCAAAAAAACCCAAAAACCTATCTCACCTTCACACATATTATCAGCGCATTTTTATGTATGTTATATTCTATCGATGTTTAATTGTGGGGTCCCCCCCCCCTACGCTTTTATTCTGTTCATATTTTTGATCTGTAAGCCGCCTCGAGTCCCTGTCCGGGGGGGGGGAGGCGTGGCACAAAAAATAAAACACACACACCCAGCCACCCTTAGAAACGTAAGAGGTGCCTTGCTGGATCAGGCCAAAGGCCCACCTAGAAGACCCTTGAGAGGCGCCCCCCCCCCATAGCACCTCTCCCTTTACACCCGAGGAGGGGAAAGAACCAGAGAAAGAGCCCAGGCCGCGCGGGGTTTTTAAGCAAGCGGCAGCCCCGCGCGAGACCCAGGCCTTTTGCACCCGGGGCTCGACCGCTCACCTCGTCGAGGTCCACGTAAGGCCCCGCGCCCTCAGGGAACATCTCGTCCACCGCCGGCTTCATGTCTACGACCCTCTGTAAAACTTTCCGGCTACCCTCCAACATCCGGTCGGAGTGTGAAGCAGCTTCCGGTCTCTCTAGGCGCGCGGGGAGCGCCGTCTCTATGGCGTTCTGCGCCGGGCTCCTTTGGAAGGGGGCTGGCGCTCCTCTCCGCGGGCAGCGGCGGCGGCGTTTCTTGCTCCCTCGGCGCGGCGCGGCGGGAGGAGATCCAGGCACCGCTTGGGAAGAAAGGGGAGCGACAGCAACGCCGCTTCTCCCCATCTCAGCTCTCAATTTATCCGGAGGGATAACTTTTACAAATTGGCCTGTTGTTAAAGCTTAACTGGGAATACGTCCCATTGGACTCAGCGGGGCTTGAATCAGAGAATTGAAATCAATAAGATTTTGGAAGGCAGAAATAAATAAAATAATCAAACCTTCAATTCTAGAACGCGGGGGCGGGGCGGGGACGGACCTAAATTATATAATTTGGTATTTGAATTATTGGTATTAGTGCTTTTTTTTCTTTAAAAAAATGTTTAGGAGTACAGCCATGCCTCGGGTTACAGATGCTGCAGGTTGTGTTTTTTCGGCTTACGGACGCGCCGAAAACCAGAAGTACCGGAACGGGTTACTTCTGGGTTTCGGCGGTCGTGCATGCGCAGAAGTGCTAAATAGCGCTTTGCGCATGCGCAAAAGCGCTGGATCGCAACCCGCGTGTGCACAGACGTGACGCTGCAGTTTGCGAACGTGCATCCCGCATGGATCACGTTCGCAACCCGAGCATCCACTGTACTTTCATTTTCCTACTCATATTGAAATACTGCCCCTCAATGAGGCCAAACTTAGATTCACAAAATGTTTAGGGGTATGCGTACCCGCAGATAAAAAGCACTGATATTAGTAATTGTATTATGAATTGGCATTGTTATAATGAGGCTATTATTGGAATGTAATTGAAAACTAATAAAAATTGTTATAAAAAAGAATCATAGAATTGGAAGGGACCACGAGGGTCATCCATTCTGACCCCCGGCGATACAGGACTCTTTGTCCCCACCCCTAAAGCAGGGCTCGAACTCACGACCTTGAGATTAATAAGAGGCCCATTCTCCTCCAACTGAGCTATCCAGAGGGTTTTAGAATTTTACTGTTGAAAAGCTTTAAAAAGATTCAAAGGAGGTAGACAAAGGCGTGAAAAAATGCCAGTGTTGTTGCTTTAAAATAAATAAATAAATCACTCAGCCCACCTTGTGGGGAACAGAGTGGCAGGGAGTTGGGGAGATTGTCCAGGATGGCATGGGGTCCCCAGATGCCACTTTGTCCAGGGCACCTCAGACCTGGAAGCATCACTGCCTACTGCTATTCCTCAGAAGCTGCTTTATACCTGGAAACTACAACTAATCCAGAATGTGGCAACTAGACTGGTGACTGGGGGCGGCCGCCGAGACCACATAACACCGGTCTTGAAAGACCTACATTGGCTCCCAATACGTTTCCGAGCACAATTCAAAGTGTTGGTGTTGACCTTTAAAGCCCTAAATGGCCTCGGTCCAGTATACCTGAAGGAGCGTCTCCACCCCCATCATTCTACCCGGACGCTGAGGTCCAGCACCGAGGGCCTTCTGGCGGTTCCCTCATTGTGAGAAGCAAAGCTACAGGGAACCAGGCAGAGGGCCTTCTCGGTAGTGGCGCCCGCCCTGTGGAATGCCCTCCCATCAGATGTCAAAGCGATAAACAACTACCTGACATTCAGAAGACATCTTAAGGCAGCCCTGTTCAGGGAAGTTTTTAATGTGTGACATTTTAGTGTATTTTTGGTCTCTGTGGAAGCCACCCAGAGTGGCTGGGGAAACCCAGCCACATGGGCGGGGTACAAATACTAAATTATTATTATTATTCTTATTATTATTATTATTATTATTATTATACTGAAATCAGACCATTGGTTCATCTAGCTCAGTACTGTCCACACTGCCTGGCAGTGGATCTCAAGGGTTTTAAGAATGAGGCCTTTGCAGCCGTACCAAAGTCATGGGAGGTTGTGGGAGGCAAAACGTGCTCCACCACTGAGCGAAGTCTTTCTGATCCTGGAAGCTGTACGTAGTCATCAAAACTAGTAGCCATGGACAGACTTATCCTCTACAAATTAGTCCAACCTCCTTTAAAAACAGTTTTAGCCGTAATATCTTGTCGTAGCAGCTTCTATACTTTAACCATGCACTGTGTGACAACCAATTCTTTTTATCTGTCCTAAATCTCCAACTTCATTGGATGACGCCTGGATCTAGCATTATTTGAAAAGGAGAAAAACTTCCTCCACATATGCATCATTTTATATTCTTCTGTCATGTCCACCCTCACCTTTTTTTTCTAAACTAAAAGGATTCAGTTTCTCATAGCACTAATTTGGTTGCTCTTTTCAAACTCTGCAACATCCTTTTTGAGATGCTGTTTCCCGAACCATAGGTAAAAAGGTACCCCTGACTGTTAGGTCCAGTCACGGACGACTCTGAGGTTGCGTGCTCATCTCACTCTATAGGCCGAGGGAGACGGTGTTTGTCCGCAGACAGCTTCTGGATTATGTGGCCAGCATGACTAAGCGGCTTCTGGCAAACCAGAGCAGTGCACGGAAATACCATTTACCTTCCTGCCAGAGGTACCTATTTATCTGCACTTGGTGTGCTTTTGAAGTGCTAGGTGGGCAGGAGCTGGGACCAAACAACAGGAGCTCACCCCATCGTGGGGATTTGAACTGCCAACCTTCTGATTGGCAAGCCCTAGGCTCAGTGGTTTAGAACCATACTGTGTTCCTAATCATAGATGCATGCAATGTCATCACACAGATTTATAGAACTATGGATACATGGGGCTCTAGAGAAAACAGCATTAGAATCAAATAATTTTTTATTCTGCTTGCAAAAAAGGTAAATAGTAAGTATATATAGTCTAGTAAAAAAGAGGCCACACTAAGATTAACATTAGAAGTACCAGGAACAGAAGTTACGTATTTGATACAAAAGAAGCAGTGGAATAACAGTTGTTAGAAAAGCAATTCTGGTGATCCGTTGGTATTGGAAATCGTTGGGAATCGCCAAGTGAGTTAGTGCTCATGATCCGGGACATGATATCCAAGAGTACTTCCAAGAGGTTGATGAGCAAAGAAGGTCCTGGCCATCTCATTGATTCTATGGTATGCTCCTAAGATCCGGAAGTATTCCACATATGCCCAGAAATCGTTGGTTGTGAAAGGCCAATAGGGCATGTTTGCAGGCTGTCTGTAGGGGTCTGAAACAAAATATTCATGAGGTTCTTTGCCCCCAGTAACCAAGACATTTGGGATTGAAGACTCACGCTACCTAAACAAGTACCTTTTAGTCGCATTCCCTGAATGGGGCTGGTGCTACGCTTTAGCACAGTTGCCTTAATAAACAGTATGTGTTTCCCAACATATTTATTCAAAGTATTTTAAGCTACTGTTTAGAGCTACGCCCTCGTGAAGCGAGTGAGAGAGAAGGTACAACAGGAAAACAGTCGCTGCAGAACGGATATGCTGATTAGTTATTATGAGAATTTGCTTTGGCATCACAAGCTATATGTGGCATCCGTTAAAGGTAGCCATGGAGATGAAGGAAGGTCTTCAGGGCCCACTACCATATTGGTCCAAAGATTAGCTGCCTTTGAATATTGGCCACAGATACCTTTAAAAGGAATAAAAATAGGCCCTAAATCTCTGGCACCAGCCAGTGCTTTTTACAATTTAAAGAGAACGTGGACCCTCTAGTGTTTTTTCTCACCAGGCAACTAGCACCACCTGTTGAGAAGGCTGGGTGATCCTTTTACCAAAACTATGAAGTAAATGGAAATTCCATGCAGTTTCCAAGGTCTCCTCTTAAATCACAGCTTCTCTATGTATAAAAGTGCTACCAGAGGCCACACTCCAGTTTTATACACACCAGCTTGGGGTGGAGGGAGTGTTTCTGCTACATGAATATGCTTCTCATTGTGTTGAATGCTGCTTTTCTCCTCCTCCTGATTGCAGCAAATGTTTGGGGAGAATGAAAGAAAAAGCAACCAGACCCCGAAACATTGAAATATGAAGTCAAAGAATCCATGGTGGGCCTTTGAAGCATGGTATATAAATCCAAATAACCCTAGGAGAGTGAATAGTGCTACATAATACTTAAATTTCAAGTTCAGCTGGATGCGGCCATATAATTTAGCTTTAATCAACACTGTGCTGCCAATTTGATTAATGTGCTCTGGCCAGGGGAATCAATGGCCATCTGTCTGACTGCAACTTGTTCCATGGAGACCCAATTCCGGGATGCAAACTAGCTTCAGAAACTAGATGGAGGCAGCACTGTTTCACATCTGCAACTCTGGATTCAGGAGTGGTGCAGCCATCCTAAATGTTATTAATTCAGTATCATTGCAGATTGTGCTATTTCATATGGTGATTTACATTCTGCCTTGCGAACAGTTTCTTAAAAAGGAAAACCTTTATGTGTGTTTGTAATTTTGGCATTTGCAGGTTTTAGTTCCTGTTCCTACTAAATGTTGAATTGATGTTTCCTTCGGGGTGTCTGATGCGGCTCAGTTTCTTTCAAATCTCCTCTGACATTTGATCAAACTTCACATTTGCAAGAATTCCCATTTTTAGACAAACTAGAGATGGGATTGAGCAAGACAACCACAAACAAACAAAATCCCTTTACCTTCTTCATCCTCGATCGGTCTGGCACCTGTAATTAGGGAAGAAATTCATCATCAGCCACTCGGTGAAAAGTCACAGTTTTACAAAGAGCTGCTGCTCCGTCACCACAAAACTAATAAGCAGCTAAGTTTCTGGTTTTCAAAATACTGTAATAAAAGAATAGTATGTTTCAACTCTCACTACACATCGGGAAATTAAACATTCATTATATTTGAATGCTGTATCATATTCCAAGCATATTGCAATGAAGAAAGTAACTGATGGGGGGGGTTTGAAACAATATATATCTATTGCAATAAAGTTACCTGTTTGTGTGTTCACCAAAATGCAGAAGCAAACTATGACCACAAAGATTAACTTCATCTTTCCTGCAAGGAATATTTGTGTCTGAAGTTTAGCCTGTATGAATAATAATAATAATAATAATAATAATAATAATAATAATAATAAAATCAAAATATAGAAAGGCTCAACCTACATATTTTCTTTCTGCATAAAATACACCTTTTTGTCTTATGAACAGAACACAACCCATTACATTATTAATTGCAAAACTTTTTTATTTACAAAGTACAATGCTGCTCTTTTGTTAAGCCCCCTGCAAACATCTACATTTTGCATGAAATTTGATACCTTGGAAACCACTTACTATTGGGGTTGGTTTTAACTTCAGAAATTACCTTCCCTTCTTTCTTTCAAAGCAGCGGACGTTTGTAGCTTTGAGTCAGCCACAAAATCCTGAATGAGCTTCTATTGCTGGAAAATAGCAGTACTGTTTTGAAGAGGCTGGAGGACTGTTTGTAAGGGAAGGAACGTCACTCACACAGCACACCAATCTGACTCTTTCATCCTAATCTTGAGATGTTTACAGTGTGCTGCTAATATGAATTGGGTGGTAGAATATCAGTGGTGCAAAACAGCAAATCTTGGAATTCTTTTATTTTTTGCCATTTCACTTGTATGGAATCCAGGATCCAACTTCAGTCATCTTTAATATATTGTTGCGTAATCTAGTGTACCATACCTGGTGTTAAGTGCTGTGTGTATGACTCTGCTGAGTGGACAGAAAATCTGAGTTAATTTTTAGGACAGCCAGATAATTCAGTTTCAGTCATAGTACTTGAATTTAAAGTAGTTTGTTCCTACTGAAGCATATAAGTTTAATGCATATAAGTTTAAACTCCTGTAGTAGCATGTCTGCCTTGGTTGTCTGAGGTAAGTCATAAATCATCTTAAATCCTAGCAGTATTTAATGGTGTTCTGGATTGGATTGTCTGACATTCCAGTTTATTCTCTGTAAGAGTAGATCTTTTCAACCAGAAGGCTTTAATGATGATGATGATGATGATGATGATGATACTGGCAGCAGGAATTGCTTTTGAGTTAAGTGATTATAACTTTCATTTTTTCACCACTATTTCAGGAGTGGGGGAACAGTTGGAACATGCTGTTCTGTGCTGTTTAAGCTGCTAAAGGTGCCGCGTGGATTTTAGTCTACAGCAAAAAAAGCTAAGAGGGAAATTGAATTCCAAGGCATTTTGCTGCTTCTACAAAGACAACTTAGAAGGTGCTGCAGATTTGTTGGTTCGCTTCACAACGATTCTATTGAAAGATGCAGAGGACCTACTTAACCCCAGTAAAATTAGCAAAAATGTATAGAACAAGTACCAATATATGTTGGAAATGTAAAGGAAAAGAAGGTAAATGGAACTGTAATGCAACAAAAAAATTCTGGGAAATGATATATAATGAAATGAAAAAAATGTTTAAAATAACCTTTGCTAAAAAACCAGAAGTTTTTTATTAGGAATTATAGGTACCACGATCCCAAAGATCAGAGGAAACTGGTCACATATGCTACAATGGCCGCTCGGATGCTACTAGCCCAGAGACGGAAGGAAGAGGAAACCTCGACCAAAGAAGAATGGCAAATCAAGCTGATGGACGATGCCGAAAGTCAGCATGGTGCATCAGTGGAGCCAACTGCCACTGATCCTGCCTACTTTTGCCACAGCTTCTACCCACCACCCAACCCCCAGACTGAAAAAGGTTCTCTGCTCCTGATTTAGGTGGCAGTTTGTGTCTTAAAGATGCAGGTCACTAAGTGGGCCATTATCTGCCGTGGTTTGTTAAACCTTCCAAGAACCTTCAAAGCCAATAGCTCTGTCCAGCAGTACAGTGGTACCTCAGGTTAAGAACTTAATTCATTCTGGAGGTCCGTTCTTAATCTGAAACTGTTCTTATCCTGAGGTACCACTTTAGCTAATGGGGCCTCCCGCTGCCGCTGCACGATTTCTGTTCTCATCCTGAAGCAAAGTTCTTAACCCGAGGTACTATTTCTGGGCTAGCAGAGTCTGTAGCCTGAAGCCTCTGTAACCTGAAACGTCTGTAACCCGAGGTACCACTGTACTGCCCATTCCATGGAAGCTGCCATGTAAAGCTCAAGATATACAACAGCACTGTTCCTCACAGCTCTTCATACCTTCCTTACACTCCTTCTTAACTAAGGAAGAAAATTGCCTCCAGGGGTTTGATCAGAACTGCATCCTATTATCCTGAAAGATTTATAGTAGCCACCACTCTTGTTCCAAGCATTAGAGCAAGCCATGGTTGTTCATTTTCATAAGCTGAAAGAAAATATGCCTCCCTCTGAGCCCTGTATCAATGATTGCTGACCAAGTTTCAACACCACATGCAGCCCTAAGTAATTTCCCCTTCACTTCTCAAACAATTCATGCAGCCTGACAAAAAGCATCTGCAACTGAGGCACCTGCTAGGGAACACTGGGACCGAATTAGCATTGTAGTCTGTAGTTCTCATTAACCAGCATATCCCAGAATGAATTCCCAGCAGTGTAGGACACAGGAGCTAGTCAAGCACCAAGGTGTATCACTTAATCTTATATCCACCTATTTGCCATCTAAGGGAAAGGTTCTCCCCGCTCCCCACAAACATAACATGCTGAAAGTATAACAGAAATGCAATTTAGTAATGCTCCCCACAATTAACTTTTTAGTGACAACTAAAGTGAAGTACTTAATATTATGTATAAATGATTCTGGATGCATGAAATAGTTCTGTAATCCACACTATAATTTATTTTTCAGATAGGTATATTTTACATCAGTATGCACTGGTGAGTTACGTCTGTTACAACAGCCAACTATGTACAGTGGTACCTCGGGTTAAGTACTTAATTCGTTCTGGAGGTCCGTTCTTAACCTGAAACTGTTCTTAACCTGAAGCACCACTTTAGCTAATGGGGCCTCCTGCTGCTGCCATGCCGCCGGAGCATGATTTCTGTTCTCATCCTGAAGCAAAGTTCTTAACCCGAGGTACTATTTCTGGGTTAGCAGAGTCTGTAACCTGAAGCATATGTAACCCGAGGTACCACGGTAACAGGTGAATGGTTACTATCTACCCAGGAAAACATCCACTGTGTTGTGGTTGCACATCGAGCAGATTCAAGGCAGTTTACAACCGCGGCCGTTTTCAGTGGATTCTGCTGCCTTTGTTGGCCATCAGGACTGTAGCAAAACGCCTTCCCCAATCCTGGGAAAGGTAGTTTGTTATGGGTGCTGGAAATTCTAACTCTGTGAGAAGCAAACTACAGTTCCCAGGATTATTTGGTAGAAACAATTTGCTTTAAATGGGATGTGACAATCAACAGCCTCTTGACTTATTCTTTGCCCTTTCTTTGTCAAGGAGGGTTACTCAATGCATGCTCCAATTTCAGACCGAGTTTTCCAGTCCCAATGGAACCGCAACATGGGTGGGAAAGCACAATGACATCACCTGCTTTTTTTTTTTAAAGATATTTATTGAGATTTTACAAAAACATAAGTTTACAAAATAGAAAAAAGTCATATAGAAAGAAAAAGATACAAAAAAGAGAGCATACAAAAATACATAAAAAAGAAAAAAGAAGAATAAAAATACGAAATACAAAAAACCAATAGATAAAAAAGAATTAAAAACAAATCCGTTTTTTGTAACTTTAAACTCATTAGCTTGTTTCCTTGGCCTCCTCACACCTCCCCTTTTTGTATTCCCATTTAAATAATCAAATCAGCAAATCCTTACCCTCTTTCGTTTATCTTAACTCTATATCTTAACATATTATAACTATATTTTCATCCATTATCAATTCATTTTTGCATATTCTTATTAACTTTGTTGCTAATGCCACTTATTTTCAATCCAACATCATTTTAACATTCATTAATTTTACAGTGTTTCTGCAGATAGTCTTTAAATTTCTTCCAGTCTTCTTCCACCAACTCTTCTCCCAGGTCTCGGATTCTGCCAGTCATTTCTGCCAATTCCATAGAATCCATCACCTTCATCTGCCACTCTTCCAGGGTGGGTAACTCTTGTGTCTTCCAATACTTTGCAATAAGTATTCTTGCTGCTGTTGTTGCATACATAAAGAAAGTTCTGTCCTTCTTTAGCACCAATTGGCCGACTATGCCCAGGAGAAAGGCCTCTGGTTTCTTCAGGAAGGTATATTTAAATACCTTTTTCATTACACCTGCTGAGTAACTCTAGATGTGACAGGGAAAGGGAAAGGAGGGGACATGAGGCTGATGCTAGGTGATTGCTCCCCATCTGCCAAAACATCTGGCTCCATGTTGGTTCCCATATAACCAAGGAGTTGTTGGGTGCAATGTTTTCCTTCCTTTTCTTTTTGTAGTAGAACAATTGTTTCAGGGCCTGTGCATCCATGAAGTGGTATAGTTGAATATAAAAGAGGGAAGATTCAGCTGCTTCTTCTTTTTTTTATCATCTTTATTCATTTAAAATACAATTTAAAATACAATCATACAATAAAGGTAAGTACAACAGAGTTTAGCACAAAAAAGAAAAAAGAAAAGAAGGACAAAAAAGAGTTTAACAGTAGCAAGAAAATGTCAATGGAAAAAGAAAGCCAAATATTTATACAACATCATGTCTTATCCAATAAAGTCTTCTATAAAAAACTTCCAATCGTTTTCATTATACTTTTTCTATTGTCTTGATTTTATATTTCAGCTTCATCATGTATAGTGTTCATGAATGCACACATCAGTTCCAGTTCGAAAAAGTGTATTAGTAGCCTACATACGATTGACAGGCTTTAGGTAAAGAGAGTCTGAGAAGTTATAAATAAAGTTGCATAGGTAAACGCAAACCACAACAAAAACAGGAGACAAGGGATGAGTGAAAAATGGCTCTTACATAGAACAATTGATCAGTTTTATTTTGCTTCTTCATTCTGAACCTCTTGAGCAGAAGCCTCAACTCGGCTTTTTGCTTGCTTGGCAAGGATATATGTAAATTCCTCACTAGGCATGCCAAATCAAATTCCACACTGGTTGGAGCCTGTCCAGACAGTACCTTCTGTACTTTCCTGAACCCTCTAGCACTTTCAATATGCTGAAAGCACACACGCTTGCTTGTCTCCCAAGGATCATCTGGAGAAAGCAGCAGTGGTGAGGTGTCTTGCTCACAATCCATACAGTGGACAATGTCCCTATATCACAATGTGTATTGTCCCACGACCCAGTAAGGATAGGAAATTCCAGGAAAACGCAAGCCAGGCAATGCAGCGATCATGGTCTCATGCAGACACTGAAGCATTCAATAGCACAGCATCCACTGAAAGAACTTAGTATTCCCCCTCCTGGTATCACCTACAAAGCAGTTTCTTTGTTTAAAAGTTTACTTATAAATATTTCAGCTTCATTAGCTGAGAAGCACATTAATCTGCACGATGCAATGAACTGGGCTCAGTTATGCAGTTGCAAATTTGTAAAAGCAGAGTAAAAAAACAGAGAAGACATTGCAATCGCACAGGAGAACAGGAGCGATATTTTCACCGATGAAGCCCTTGGGAGATGTCTTGTTCTGATGATTAGATTGTGAGCCCATCCTTTCAAATGGCTCAGAGAAGGCAGCAGTTTATCTTTTCTTCATGTGTGTGTGTCTGAGAGAGAGAGAGAGAGAGAGAGAGAGAGAGAGAATGAGAAAAATTCCAAGCCACTTATAAAATAACTGCAACACAACATGATCAACATGCGTCAACATGATCAATATAATCTGAAAATTGCTAAAATCAGTTCTTTTGTAATGAGCCATGTTTGGGTTTGGGTCTGGGCTTGGGGGCTTTGGGGCGGGGAGAAGGCGGATTGGTATGTAATAAAATAATAATAATAATAATAATAATAATAATAATTATTATTATTATTATTATTATTATTATTATTATTATTATTATTTATACCCCACCCATCTGGCTTGGTTTCCCCAGCCACTCCCCAGCTACATGTAGAATGTTGAGGGTAGGTGATGGGAGCCTGGGATGACAGTCAGGATAGTAGTATTTGTGAGTTGACAGCTGGAATAGGGAAAGGGAAGAGAGTGGAGGATAGAGGGTCAGCCCAACACATTTTGCTGCCAAAGCAAGGGATTCCTCCCCGCCCCCACCAACACCACTCTAGGGATATAGCATCTACAGCTGAGTTATTTTGACACCTGAGAATTGAACAATTCATTGCTCAATTCATTGCACAATTGTTCGATTTTTATTTTTTTTAATCGTTTTATATTATCCTATTGATAATTTCCCAATATGGCTGAAGCTGGGACATGCCCTAGAATTTATTGATGAGTGTATGGGCCCATAACCCCCCCTTTTTAAAAAACAGCAAGGAAGTAACTAAATAAATATTCTTAAATGTGTTGGGAAAATAGGGTTGGCACGCATTGCTTAATCATCTGTACAAGCTAAAAGATCCACATAATCATGCACATCCAGAATCAGGGAGTAACTCTATATACAAACAGCTGGTGTAAAGCAGGACAGTGTAAATTAATCCCAGGTGAAGTTACACCAGATCCAGATTCTGTTCAGAAGCGGAGCTACTGCTGTCTAAGCTAGCCTGACCCTAAGCCTGGCAGAGGGAAAACAAGCTTTTTAAATAGTTGTTACACCAACCTTTCTGCCAGCTTAATTTATGCTGGGTTGCTGCATCACACACCGAAACTCAACTGGCTAAGGATTCAGCCTGGGTTCCCCACTCTCTGGTCCTGCCACACCCCCAGAAAGCCCCCTTTTCAGGGCTTTCATCAGCCTAAAATCCACCAGGCTCAGTTCAGCCTGAGATACACCGGTGTATCTCTCCTTCCTCATCTCAACTGGGATCCAGCAGCTGAGCCAAGCCCAGCTGATTGCTGATTGTTACTATTTTGATGTGGCAACCTGATCTGGAGCTAGAAGTGTAATCGCAGCCCTCAAAATAAATCCAGGCAACTCATCATCTGAAAAATCCAATGCTGCTGCTTTAGATGTTTGTGATTCTTCCTACACGGAAAGTACTTTGGTGGTGCATTCCGTATTTTGTTTCGAAATGTCTCAACACATGAGTTTTATGTCTTTCCCCTGCCCATCAGTGTTTTCCCTGCAGAATGATCATGACGGCTGAAGCAGATTTAAAAAATCCCCTTTTCTGTAGGGCAAGAGATGGTCATAGACAACAAATGTTTTATGCTGTCTGCAAGCGCCACCTACTGCATAACTTGTGAAAGGAATGGCTATGAACTTGGCGGAAGACTGCTGTAACCCTGATGGCACTTTTGCTCAAGTTCTGTTTTGTGCTGTGTGACCAACATCCTATTGTATCTCCAAAGAAGTATTGTAAACCCAGCCACCATACTCCCCCCACTCTTTACATACTTTCACTCTGCTTCATCTTCAAATTGAACCACCATGATGGTGGTGGCTATAAATAGCCGTTTTGAACATGCTATTGCCGCATCCAAGGGACGTGGATGGCGCTGTGGGTTAAACCATAGAGCCTAGGACTTGCCGATCAGAAGGTTGGCGGTTCGAATCCACATGACGGGGTGAGCACCCGTTGCTTGGTCCCTGCTCCTGCCAACCTAGCAGTTCAAAAGCACGTCAAAGTGCAAGTAGATAAATAGGTACAACTCCAGTGGGAAGGTAAACGGCGTTTCCGTGTGCTGCTCTGATTCGCCAGAAGTGGCTTAGTCATGCTGGCCACATGACCCGGAAGCTGTATGCCAGCTTCCTTGGCCAATAAAGTGAGATGAGCGCCTCAACCCCAGAGTCGGTCATGACTGGACCTAATGGTCAGGGGTCCCTTTACCTTTACTTATTGCCACATCCTAGCAGACTTGTCAGTGTCAGCTCCCAACAGAGCCTACCTGGTTGAGCCCTGAAGCATCTGTGATGCCTGATCTATTTTGCCTGTTACTCTTTGGCATTCAGGGGACAATAGGAGGAATAAAAAGTGCCAAAACAATGTGAGTAGTGTATTCTAGCTCTGGGAAAAGTAGCCTTCAGTAAACCAATGGCAGGTTTCTTGTCTTAAATTTTGCCTGCACCGCTAGCAGATTGTAATCATCCTTCCTGTAAAATCAAGACTGCACTCCCTTCAGCTTGTAAATCCTTGCTTCAAATTGCTGTTTCATTGCAGCAATTCTCTTTACCTTAAAACCATAACAAATCTGCTTAAATATCTCTAATAACTCCCTGGAAAGTACCTGGATGTTTGACAAAAGAAATCCATCTTTGGTTTAGAGAGATAGCATACCGTTTTTCATTAACATATTATTATACCCTCTACGGTACCCAGTCGTAGAGTTCTTGGTACATAACAGAAAGTGGAAAAGGCTTGATAGTGTTGAATTTTCCTCCAGTAAGCTTGAGCAGACATTGCTAGTAAACAAAGCTGGTTAACACCAAATTTTTAGGAGAAATGTTACGATTAGGGGAACTTCTGGGTTAGCGCCATCGCCTAATGGCGGATTCCCTCCGAGCTCCGGAGGGAATCGGCTCAGCAGGGGTCGGGTTCTGCCGCCGCGGCAACGCGGGGACCCTCAGAAACCACAGGCGCTGAAGCCTGTGGACCTGGTGACTCGGCGGGCACCATTTGCGCCCCCCCGACCCGCAAAGGAGCCTTTTTAAAGGCTCTGGAACGGGGGACGGAGAGCGGCGTGGTGCTGTGAGTCGACTGCTTCCCCTGCTGAGTGAAGCCGCATGCCATGGACGGAGAGCGCTGACTTCTTTCTCTGAACATTTGGATTAAAAGCAACAACCCGTGAGTAACACGGAAATTGGACTTAAAAGGGAAATTTTCTTTGGGAATTAGGCACGACCGGGTAAGGTGTAAAGAGGAAGTCCGCCTACCCGCCTTGTAAACATCGTAAAGCAAGAATTTTATTACTAAGGTTGTGAGAATACCTTTCTTCTTTGTGGAGAAAAGCAATTAACTCTACGTTGGGGCAATTTAAGTGATTGTGCTGGAGGATAAGAGCTAACATTGAAAACGGAATTCACCCCCCCCAAGACCCGGGAGCGATCGGTGAGAGAGCCTGCGGAAGAGACATAAAGACCTTGATAGCTGTCAAACTAGCTGTCAAAGTTGGAAAAAAAGGAGAAATTTGTTTCTGCTGTCTTTGCTGGTTATATTCGTTACAATTTGGTAACAAATTGTTAAAAATAAAGAAGAAAAGGCTAACTTGACTTTTGGGTTGGAACTGGAAGACATTAAGAAACTAGAATCCCTCTAGAGGGGGTTTAGGACATTACAAAAATGGCTGTAAGTGGAAAAATACTGGCTGAACTGGGGAAGACTTTTTCTATCTTGGGAAAATTGCAGGAACAGACTGATGTTTTGACTATAAACGTTACAATACTGAAGGGAACAGTAAATAAAGTTGCTGAGCCTGGGAGGGACTTGACTCAAGTTCTTGCAGATGAACAGGAAAGTTTTGCAGTTGACCTAAAAATCTCTGCAGCCGAACAAGAAAAGAAATTTGAGAAATCTGAAAATGTGATGAAAGAGGAACATGATGATTTGAAGGAAAAAGAAGGAGGAGCTATAATGCCACAGATGGTTGAGGAGAGCCAGAGGCCGGTTAAGATGGATATAAAGGAAAACAAGATCAGGATGATGGAAATTTGGTTTGAATTGAAGAATGGAAAATGGAGAGATCTCCCTAGGTGGAGATCTGAAGACATATGGAATACAAACCTGGCTAAAGTGGAAACTGGAGCTTTTGGGACACTTGGACTTAAGAGAAGTAAGAAACAAGATCTTGGCTCCATTTTTAAACATGGAGGCCTAGCTGGAAGAAACATGAACCTTATTGGGACAGAGCTCCTTCGAGATTCGTAGTTTAAAATAAAGGACTATCAAAAAAACCAGCAGAGAGGAATTGAGAGAGAATTGAGAGCCTCGGACGTGAGGTCGCCAGGCTGACTGCAGATGGACTAATGGACTTTTTGTTGGGGTTCGAAACCGGGAAAAGGGGATGGTGGGGCCTTGGGAATCCAAAGGGTGTATAACTATATTCTGTTTTAATTAATTTGGTTTTGCCACTAACATAAAAATGGGGATTTCGGGCAAGGGAATTGGGGCCGACCTTAGAAAAAGACTTTTAAGAATAAGTATTGACGTATAAAGATTGAGGTTTTAAAGTTAAAATTGGTTAATTAAATTGATGGGGCGAATCTAGAAAAAGATTTTTAAGAATAAGTATTGATGTATAAAGACTGAGGTTTATAAGTTAAAATTGGTTAATTAAAATGATTTAGCGAAAATAAGGTAAAGTGTGGGGGCAAGAATTTGCTGAGCTAAAAATTGGAACTGGAATACAAGAAGGGGAGGTGTGGGGAAGCCAAGGAAATTGGTTATTGAAAGCAAGAAATGTAAACTTTATGAGTTTTTGATTGTTCTTTTTTATTTTTTGTTTTTTTTATTTTTTGAAAATTCCAATAAATATCTTTTAAAAAAAAAGAGAGAAATGTTACAATTAGGGACTGAGAACACACTGCTAAGTTCCCAGAGCACTATTGCAGATGGATACCAGCCTGCAACTGTAGCATCTAAAGAATCACATGGTGTGAGTACATAACCTGGTTCCTTCCCATCTGGAAGTCACCATCACTAGAGCAGGATGGGATGCAGCCACATAGAAGCAAGTCCAATGCCATTCTTGTGATGCGAGATGGGAGACCCAATCAACATGTAGTGAGGAATGGAGACAGGGAGTATGGTCCTCTTCCCTTCTCCATGTTGTCCATCTGAGTAGGAATGCATATATAGGGTTGGGTCCTGTCTAAGTTACTTGAACACAGACTTTATTGAAATCAGTGTGACAAGTTAGTCTTCTTGATGATTAACCTTATATCCCATTACATTCAAGGAGAACTAAGTTCAACTAATTTACTCTGGATCCAGCCCATAGACCAACATGAGAACAGGCCTTCTCTGCCGTGGCTCCCCGTCTGTGGAATGCTCTCGCCAGGGAAGTTCGCCTGGCGCCTTCACTATACACCTTTAGGCACCAGACAAAAATGTTCCTTTTTAACCAGGCCTTTGCCTGACTTGATCCTATACCCTTTTTAAAATGCTGGCTCTTTGGGGGTTTTTTTATTGGGTTGCTTTTGTTTTGATTTTATGTATTTGATATATTATGTGAACCGCCCTGAGACCTTCGGGTATAGGGCAGTATAGAAATATATATATATATAATAGACCAGGGTTGGGCAATTTGCAGCCCGCAGCCTAATTTTGTGCAGGTGGCAAGAAAAGAAAAATCAGGCGATAGAGGGAGAAAGATGTCCCACCTATCATTGGTTCTGAATTCCATCCACTGCCTGTATGTGGCCCCCAACAGAAAAAAGGCTTGTCCACCTGTTATGTACTGAGCTGAATCCTAGAACAATAGGATCCAGAATGCAGCAGTCTGACTGGTCTGCAGGAGCCACCCAATCCACCTCCAGGTGGAAGTGAATCAGTGACCTGATTGGCTGGCAGGAGCAGCCAATCTGGCTCCTGGATGAAGTGAATCTGCAACCTGATTAGGCTACAGGAGCAGCCAGGAATTAGCCAATCACGCGGGGCCCATTGTGTAAATAATGTATATATAGCTAAACGTTTTGGAGAAAGTTTCATTCATTGCTACTATGAGCTGAATAAACAGCATGAAATTCACACTCGACTCCGAGTATATTTCACCACCTCAGCATAGAAATATGTCGTAAGCAGCAAAGGAAGATGGGATGTTTTTGTCCTTATACAAGTTTTGCAACCATCACTTTCTACCAGTACCCTGAGTTTTCGCAACTGCTTGTGTTTTCCTTCTACCCTGAACAACATGGCAAAATGTCTAAGAGGATAGCCACTAGACAGATGTCAAGGCGGGAGTCGGGAGCAAGTCAGCAATACTTCACAGAGTGTCAGTGAAGTTAACTCTCTATTCCAAGAAGCAAAACAGCTCTATCCACAAACTCTTCCCAGCAGGTCTTGCCTAGTGAGGCAGTTGCGAGGACCTTCCCAAAGCTCCCTAAGTCTTCTCCTCTCCCAGGTCTTTCCCAAGCAACCTGAGATTTCTCCACTTTGTCTGTCTCTGCTCCACCCTCTTCAGGAGAGGGGAGCTGGTCACAGCAGGAAGGGGAGAGTCCCTGGCTTCTTCCATAGCCTGCCTCCACTCTGCCTCTTGGCCCCCCATCTCTCCAGCCTCCAGTTTTGCCTTGTATTCTGGACAGCCCTCTGCATAGCCTCACTACACCCTGTTACGTTCAGCTTCCAACACCTCCTCCTCCTATTCTGCTCCCTTTTCCCGCTCCGGCCACTCCTCACTGTCCCACCACCAATCCCCTGGCTCTAAATCTTCCTCCCTTGGGGGTTCCTCGGCTGGAAGCTCCCAACACCCCTCTGTATCCAGCAGTCCATGGCAACACACTGGCAGTTACCTCAGTTCCTCATCTGTCATGATATCATTCCATATTTTTTGTGCCAGCAATTTTTTCATCTGCTTTTAGCCTTCACACAGTGAAATTGGCTATGCTTTGAGGTTCTTTTATTTCTAGCATCTCTCCTTCTATATTAAATTCCCAACAGCGTCATCTGAAAGCCTAACCGTTTCCAGATATCCATGGTTCTTCAGATCGCTTTCTGGTTAACAAGCTCATTGAAATAAATAGGCCACGGGGTTGCTGGGCTGGAAACTGCAGCTGAAGGTGTGACAGCTTTCCTGCAGGGTGAGAAAATTCTGAGACAGGAAGCTGGTTAGAGCTTCCAGCTGACTGCAGAGCAGACCAGGTCCTCCTAGAGACCATCAGGCACCCGGCCCTTTGCCTGCTCTGACACCACTGACAGCTGAAGCTTATACTGCTATACCATTGGGTCCATCTAGCCCAGTACTGTCGACACGGACAGGCAGTGGCTCTCCAGGGTTTTGGACAGAGGACATTTCCAGCCCTAACCAGAGATTGAACCTGGGACCTTCTGCATCCAAAGCATGTGCTCTACAAATGAGCTGCAGCCCTTGGCCTCATTAAATACTAATTTGCATCTTGTTGTCCTGCTTGTTATCAAGCTCTCATTCTGCTGGTGGTCTGTTAAGAATTGTTTTAGAAAGAATTGGACTGATCTTAATGATAGACTTGTAAATATTGATAGTAAGTAAAGGTAAAGGGACCCCTGACTATTAGGTCCAGTCGTGACCGACTCTGGGGTTGCGGCGCTCATCTCGCTTTATTGGCCGAGGAAGCCAGCGTACAGCTTCCCGGTCATGTAGCCAGCAAGACTAAGCCACTTCTGGTGAACCAGAGCAGCGCACGGAAACGCCGTTTACCTTCCCGCCAGAGCGGTACCTATTTATCTACTTGCACTTCGTGCTTTCGAACTGCTAGGTTGGCGGGAGCTGGGACCGAGCAACGGGAGCTCACCCCATTGCGGGGATTCAAACCGCCGACCTTCTGATCGGCAAGTCCTAGGCTCTGTGGTTTAACCCACAGCACCACCCGCGTCCCAATATTGATAGTACCACGCCTTAAATAGATGATGACCCAAGATAGTCCTATTCCATCATGTTTATCCTTGGTGGTTGTTTTAATTAGCTATTCCTTTATGCAAAGCTTAATCCAAATCATGTAGGGCCTGGCATTCAAGCCCTGGATGAAAAAGTGTTTGGCCCATTAATGTGAAGACGGGGGGTAATTTGGGGAATGGGAATGGGCCATTTCATTTCATACCAAAGTATCTACTAAAAATGAATGGTTTGGCAAGTGTAGGGTCTCTTTTACCGCTGCAGCTATGTGGTTTTTTTCTAGGAGGTAGCTCCTGGTACAATTTTGTCCTATTCATGGCCACAGGAAACTGTCTCTTATCAAGTTAGACCAGTCTAAACCAGCCTTTGCCAACTTGGTGCCCTTTAGATGTTTAGGATTGTAACTCCCATCAGCCCCAGCCAGCACAGCCAATAGTGAGGGATGATGGGAGTTGTAGTTCATTATCTGGAGAGCCCCAGGTTGGTGAAAGTTAGTCTATTCCATTCGTTCCCACTGCTCAATTATAACCAGAAATATTTCATTGCAGACAGTTCCTGTAATTTATCTATTATTTTACTAATGGAGGAACTTCCTCCTTTTCCATCCCCTGACTCATTGTTCACATACTTATGGTCATCTTTACAACCATGAGAAAATCAGATGGATGACTGCAATTGCTAATATTTATCCAAGGTAGACAGGGATACGTCTCAAAAATACTTCAATTGCTTTCTTGAAGCCTCAAGTGATCACAGCTGCTGCATTTATATCCCGTGCTTAAGCATCTGGTGTATATTTGTATTAAGAATTAACAGACAAGTCCTCCCAACCTGTGGAGAAATAATAATTTCCTCTACTGCTGATGACCAGGCTCTGAGTGCCATTGCTCATGTAGTCAAATAGTAACACACACACACACACACACACAGAGAGAGAGAGAGAGAGAGAGAGAGAGAGAGGCAGGCATCAGCAAGCTTATGAGGAATCCAAGGTTTGCCAAAACACAGAATATTTAGAACTAGCGACTGCACTCCTGCTGGCTCTACTTGCCACCCTTAACCCCCTTAAGACCTTGTCATCCCCTCCTCTTACAGCTCACCCAAACTGCCCCACATCTTAGGCCTCCTACTCATCCCTATTCATATGGCCTGCCTGTCTCTGATGATGCCACTTCTGCCTTAATAGTGGAGGGCAAGGAGGAGGAATGGTGGCAGAGCAAGATAGTTGCTGAGAAGCTGTCCTGCTGTGTCATTACCATTCCATCGCAGCTCACCTGGATTACCCACCTATGTCGCTTACCTGGGTTGCTCATGCCACTCACTTGGGATGTCTATGCCGCCCACTTGTGCCAACTGCCTGCTTGGCCCACCCACTCATCTCCCTCTTCCTTACCCTCCAACCCTGCTGCGATGGCCCAGCAGCATCTCTTGTTTGACCCCACAGGCTACTCCTTGAATGGATAGAATGAGAAAATGCATTACATTCTCTCAAAGAACCTTTCATCGGTCAACCTGTCAGTCTTTTAGAGCTATATTTGGAAGGTTTGGTTCTAACAGTGATTCCCTGGAAGATACTCCAAAGTCAATTGTGCATAGATACTGTTTCTGGAGGTCTGGCATTTCCTACACTAGAAACTGTCGATATAAAATGACCCACAGAACATGGACCCTTTTGTAGACCCCTGCATGGTAATGTTAAATTTGCAAATCCATGCAAGAGCAATGAAGAGTCTCGTGGCATTGTGGCGATCACACAGGGTCCCCGGACGTTTGACGGTCTATTGATCCCTGTGCCACCACTGTAATCGCTTCCATCGCTGCCACCAACCCGTTTCTCTCGGGTACGCACTGAGTCCAGACAGTTGTTAACATTAAACCAAATAAACAAGTTTATTTTATAAGCATTAACAAGTTGATGGTTTCAGATAATTTTTCTTGTCAGTTTCTTAGCCTTAGTTTCTTTATCGGCCTATACCTTCCTAATACCTTCTAACTGATTATCCCAACTGTTTAACTGACTCCTCTTAACAGATTCTCTCACTCTCTCACATCAAACTAGCCAAACCCACAGACTTATCCTCCCTCTCCCTTCTCTAACTCCAGACTGACTTTTTAACAACTCTAACTCTAACTCCTCCCCTTGGGTTCCAATGGTTAATCCTTTTTACACTTAGTTAACCCTTTCCTTATGACCCAGTATGATGTCACACACCTAGGAGGGCAAACACCATAGGCATCTTAAAGATGAACAAATAAGGAACCTCCAGACTAATTTGGTACAACACAGGTCCCAGTTAGGACTGTGAGGCTATTTCCCCCAAACCACAGGCCCCTCACACCAGATGCCCTGTGGGGAGCTCAACTGAACAGCCGCTCCCTGCAGAAAGAAGGGTTGACGGCGCCACCCATCAGCTGATAAGTGGAACCTGCTGGATCCTTGCAGAAAGCAGCTTTGCCAGCCCTATGCCTGGTGTTAAGGAAGTGCTAAGCGCAGGTCTTGCAAAGCGCATTGTGTGGTGCTTCCCAAATGCCAGCTGATACAATCTGCTGGAGCCGATCTGGTGCTTCCACCAGTGTGTTTGCCCCATGCCAATCTCAATATCACCTTGTGCCTCCCTTGAATGCAGCAGTAGTGCAGGCAACCTGAGGTCCGGTGAGCACCAGCTCCCCAACCTGTCATTTGCTACTGGAGAAGGAAATAAATACCTATGGATGTTGTTTGTATAAATCTGCACTATTACTCATCTCTGCAACTCCCTCTTCCTCTTTTGTCCGGTGCTGCTATTCATGCCTGGTCATGCCTCCACAGGGATGGTTTCAATGGAAGGAAATGTGAGAGTTTAGGACTAGGAACAAAGAAAACATCTGAAGAAGGGATATTTCTAAAATTATAAAAGGATATGAAAAATGAAACACTTATGAGAAAACTGCCAAATCACCCAAGCACCCTGTGGGCTTCTCAAGTAGAGGTACCCCTATATGAAAATAAGGTTGTTTCCATGTAAGCACAGTCTGCAGGAAGGTTGTGTTTATAAGCAGAAAATTGAACTTCAGCTTAATGAAGAACATTTGTCCCCAGCGGAACATCTTGTCAGCTATAATAACTCTCCTCAGCCTTTATGACAACCCAGAAGAATTATCTTCTAAGAAATATGATCAAAAGACCTATAAAAAACCAAACAAGGAATTTACTGGGAAAGATTCTAAAAGTAGGGAAATTAAGGGGGAAATACAAGGAGAGTGAACCTACCAACCATGAGATATAAGTGTGGCTCAGTCTATTGAGTCTGACGTAAGTGACTTAAAGGCAGACTTATGAAAAACCTTCACAATGGGAAGACTATCTGCTTTTCATTACTTGGTTTAGTCTCAGGAGCAGATTGACCATCTTGCTAACCGCAGCTGATGCAACTCGCAGTTGCTTTGGAATGGGAAATGCCAACCCAGGTACAATGCCAGTCTCCACATGGAGCAGGGTTGTGCAGCTGTATAGAAAGGAAGGCTCAAGTCTGTTGGGGGGGGGGGATTCAGCATTGTTTGTTATTTCAAAGCCATTTCGAAATGGCATGTAGTGGGGGTGAACAAATCCTCACTCTGAAATTTATTTGAAGTCATAGTACTGTAGAAGAAGAAGAGTTTGGATTTGATATCCCGCTTTATCACTACCCGAAGGAGTCTCAAAGCGGCTAACATTCTCCTTTCCCTTCCTCCCCCACAACAAACACTCTGTGAAGTGAGTGGGGCTGAGAGACTTCAGAGAAGTGTGACTGGCCCAAGGTCACCCAGCAGCTGCATGTGGAGAAGCGGGGAAGCCAACCCGGTTCACCAGATTACGAGACTACCGCTCTTAATCACTACACCACACTGGCTGTAGTTTTAGTATGCCATGCCCTGGTCCTAACTGCACTACAAGGAAACAAAACCAAGTGCTTTCAATAGAGCTTCCTTCCATATAGGAGATATGACCAAGAGAAACCCTAAATGGATTTTAATAGCTCCCTGTTTCCAGAACGTTCTTCCCAGGAAAGCTAACCTGGTGCTGCCCTTGTCATTGTTTCAGTGCCAGGCAGAGGTTGTTTTCCCTGTTATTTTGCCAGAAACAGTGGGTATTATTAGTAGTGGATTGTAATTTGCTTTTTTAGTAAGAAGTGATACATACATTTGATAAACCTAAACCTAACCAATAGTCCTATAGAATGCTTGACATCTGCCAAACTGCCTTTTATAAGCACACACAAGACTTATGTGGTGTATGCAGCTTGGTCTTGGGACAGGGAACAGCTGGAAAGCAACAGCGCATTCGGTACAACCAGCTGAATCACGATCAATAAGTCAATCATGGCTAAATTAGACATAAGGGCAAATATATAACTTCCATCACATTGAGGAGCATAAAGGAAATTGACTTAAATTGAATTAAGACTGTTGGCCCATTGATCTATCCAGCTCAATACTGTCTGCATTGACAGGTGGCAACTTTCCAGGCAAACGACCTTCCAGGCCAGGGATTGAGCCTGGGACCTTTTGCATGCAAAGCATGGGATCTTGCAGTGTGGTGCTATGGCATCACACTGCCCTGTGTTTATTTACCCCTGCTCTGCATCAGTGGAGATGGGGAGATGCAGGACATTGTGACATCACAATAACGGTGTATGCTGGAACGGAACGGAACGGAGGAACTAGATGTGTGGTTGCCATGGTGTGTGTGTGTGTCTAGCGACACATTTACCATCATGTATTGTTTGACCCTAAGGCTGGTTTTGATTGTATCCATTTAAATCAGAGTAGACCTACTGAAAGAGGGACACGGGTGGCGCTGTGGGTTAAACCACAGAGCCTAGGACTTGCCGATCAGAAGGTCGGCAGTTTGAATCCCCGCGACGGGGTGAGCTCCCGTTGCTCGGTCCCTGCTCCTGCCAACCTAGCAGTTCAAAAGCACATCAAAGTGCAAGTAGATAAATAGGTACCGCTCCTGCGGGAAGGTAAATGGCATTTCCATGCTTAGTCATGCTGGCCACATGATCTGGAAGCTGTACACCAGCTCCCTCAGCCAATAAAGCGAGATGAGCGCGCAACCCCAGAGTCGGCCATGACTGGACTTAATGGTCAGGGGTCCATTACCTTCACCTTTAGACCTACTGAAATCAGTGGCCTTGAACTTATGCACATTAACTTAATGAGTCTACTCTGAGTACGACTTACCCAGTGTGCAAACTTCCTTGTTCACCTGGACCTAGTAACTCATTTTTACAGCCAGATCTTCCAGGATTTTCATTTTGCTCTCACTTAATGAACATATTTGTTTGCATTAAAATAGAGCTAAATAGCCCTGATTGATACCAGGCATTATGCAACAGCCAAGAAGCATTTATTAGTTGAATAGCTGGTGACTTGCTGATCAAACATTACAATTAAAATCAGAGTTATTTAACTCAAAAAGTTATACCGAACATCGAATCAATTGACAGTCATAACAATAATAATGAATGATTAATATACAATTACCTAAGCTCATTACCCAGGTAATGTCAATTAGCTGCCCGAATTAGCTCAGGAGAAAAGCTTGCATTTGTTAAAAAAAGGTTCAATAACTTCTTGCAGCAATGACAAATTGCCCCCTGTGCAGGAACATGGATGGGAATCCAAATGAGGCCAAGATCCCTGCTGAGGTGCCCTGCAATTGCCTCATAACCATTTCATAACTTACTCTTATGCTGTGTCATGTCAATCAGCTTAGATAAATAAACATGGGGAAAACAATCCGGGTATCTCTCAGAATACCGAGCTGGGAGACGCTTACCAGTGTAAACATGGAGGGTGGGAAAGCCTTTAAAGGTCTGACCCTGATTTCCAGGACTTGGGCCCAGACTAGGACTGGCTACAGAGGAGAAACTGTGACCACATGGCTTGAAAGCACACACTACAAAACACATCATTCTTCCCTTCCCACCGCCGTTAACCAGAAAAAGATGAGAGACGGGATCAACTATCGAAGGTCAGGCCCTGAGGCTAAAGTATCTTAACAGGGGGAGGGAAATGGTTTTCAGTTTGAAAGAAAGAAGTAAGTAGTATGGGGATTCTTCTCTGTGGTTCTTGAGCGGTAACACAGGCTACATGCACACTGCGCATATTATTGAACCGCTCTGGGAACTGTAGCTGTGTGAGGGACATAGGGGTCTCCTAACAGCTCTCTGCACACTTAACAAACTACAGCTCCCAGAATTCTTTGGGGAAAGCCATGGCTGCTGAAAGTGGTTTCAGAGTGCTTTAAATGCATGGCACGAATGTGGCAACACTCTTTAGAACTTTTAAGGAACATCAAACACAGACCTGATTGTTCCTGCACATCCTATTCCTTGCTGTTCATCTGGCTGCTACACACCAAATTTTAAAGTACATGGAATCCTGGAAACTGTAGTTTGTCAAGTGTTCTAGGAATAATAGTTCAGTGAGGGGTAAAGTTATCAGGATTCTTGTGTGTATGTTTGGATAAATATCAGCAAGCCTTTGGACTGCATGCAATAAGCCTCTTTGCTTTATTCAACTAGCAAACCAGGAAGTCTTCCATTAATTATAGCTTCCCATATAGTCTGAGCTGGGAAGCGACACTTAATGGCTTTGGAACAAGTCAGGATCATATTAAACCAACTTCAGACCAGAAGTTTAATAGCCTGGCTTGCTCTAAAGCTTTTAACCATAGTTTCCTGGTTCGGATGAAATGGGAAACTATAATTAATGATAGCCTTCCTTATTTAGCTCCCCGGGAAAGATTGAGGGCACAAGGAGAAGGGGATGACAGAGGACAAGATGGTTAGACAATGTTCTCGAAGCTACGAACATGAGTTTGATCAAGCTGCAGGAGGCAGTGGAAGACAGGAGTGCCTGGCGTGCGCTGGTCCATGGGGTCATGGAGAGTCGGACACGACTAAATGACTAAACAACAACAACAACATGTAAAGGGAGGATTGAAGTGGCTGCATATAGAATGTGGACAAAAGCTTTGTTTATAACTTGGGTTATTAAACTAAGATATGATCATTCAAAATGGTCTTTATATCGTTGTGAGAAACAACACCCTTAAAAGCTATATAAAAGGTAAAGGGACCCCTGGCCGTTAAGTCTAGTCACGGACGACTCTGGGGTTGCGGCGCTCATCTCGCTTTACTGGCCGAGGGAGCTGGCGTTTGTCTTCAGATAGCTTCTGGATCATGTGGCCAGCATGACTAAGCCGCTTCTGGCAAACCAGAGCAGCTCACGGAAACGCCGTTTACCTTGCCGCCGGAGTGGTACCTATTTATCTACTTGCACTTTGACGTGCTTTCGAACTGATAGGTTGGCAGGAGCTGGGACTGAGCAACGGGAGCTCACCCCGTTGCGGGGATTCGAACTGCCAACCTTCTGATCGGCTAGCCCAAGGCTCAATGGTTTAGACCACAGCACCACCCGTGTCCTTTTAAAGTGCCTAAAAACCCTAGTTGGGCTATAGATGCCTATTAGAAGCACACAAGTGTTTGCGGTGCAATCCCTTTCATCTGCGAGGCATCTCTGCACTGGTATTTTTCACAAATGCAGCTGCTGTTGCTCAAAGGCCACACTATATTTCTTTAGCATGCAACTCTGCAACACTTCACTGCAATTAGTTATAATTATATGGGGAATGGGTGATGTTTGAAAGGTCACACATTGTTGGTTTTTTAACCCATGTAAATAGTCAGAGGCAGTAATGCTTCCGAATATCAGTTGCTGGAAACCACAATTAGGGGCCTGAACCAGCAGGCTCTCTTATGCTTTTAAATGTGTACACACCTGCACACTTATTTGCACAGAGGATGTGGTTGCCTTTTGCCTTTCTCCTCTCTAGGCACCTGCATAACTATTAAGGGCAGGGTTCGCCTAACAAATCCCATCAGCAGAAGCCCTGCACACGATGAAAAGGATCAAACATATTAGGGGTTTAGGGTGCCCTGCAATGATATGCTGCAAGTCACACATGTAGATAAATCTTTTATAATTTTTGAAAACAGCTTTATTTTCCTTATGAGTGAAAGTGCCATCAAACTTTTTATACCACTGTGATTAAAATTTGGAAGCATTGCCAAGATATAGAACAAAATTGCTTCAGGGACAGCCAGCTGGCCACCCCTGGTTTCATCAAGGGCAGTATAATTTATCTTCTGAGATGCTCCTCATTATTTTTATTTTCTTAAATAAATTTGTTCTTGTTTCAAACCTAAAATTTGCTCGGCAGGCTTTGCAATGTTTATTGTACCCCATCCCTGAGATCTGAATATGTTTCCCCATTCACCAAATTGGCTTCCCCCCCTCCTAAGATGTCTTCCTGTCTCTGCAGGTATTCAATCTTCCCTTTCTTCATTTTTGATCAGCCCGTTTTTTGTCATGGATCGGTAATTTAAAGGGTTTTCCAGATGGTTAAATGCTATTCATTGAAGAAGCTCAATAGCATGTTAATATATATGTATGATGCTCTCTAGCCTCCAAATCTGTCATTTATTGAACTCAGATGGGATGCGATGGAGAGAAAAGTAGAAATTCTCTAGCAGCATAATGCTGAACAGCTGTGCTTGGAGTTGATAATTACTGTCCATGTTCAAAAAACGGTCAGTTGCAGTCCATCATTTAGGAAGGTTTTCACTTTTGGTAAAGGAGTATTCATTTAAATATATTTTTTATTATTTTCCTTCTTAAACAACATTTTCAGCATTACAGCATTACAATACCAAGCACAAAAACTCTCTGCTCTGCCAAGCATACGACTTCCCTCCTTCCTTTCAGCAGGTTTTCCATTTCAAATCCAATCACGCAATTTAAATCTTCAACCTATCGTCCACATTGTAGGATTTATTTCAATCCTGCTAGTGTCTTCAAATTTTTGCAATTATTATTCAAATATACAATAAATTTACTCCAGTCCCTTTGGAATTTCTGATTGTCCTGGTCTCAAATCCTGCAAGTCAGTCTGGCCAGTTCTGCAAAGTCCACCATCTTCGCCTGCCACTCTGCAATGGTAGGTACCTCCTGTAACTTCCACTTTTGGGCCCATAAAGTTCTCGCTGCCACTGTGGCGTACATAAATAATCTTTGGTCTATCTTCGCAATTTCCTCACCCATCAAACCTAGCAAAAATGCTTCTGGTTTTTTGGGGAAGGTGTATCTAAACATCTTTTTTAGTTCATTATAGATCAATTCCCAAAATGTTTCTACTGTATCACAAGTCCACCACATATGATAAAAGTCACTGTCTGATTCTTTGCATTTGGTAAAGGAGTATTCAGTGAACAACAATGACCTAAGTTGAATTCCATATCATGTAACATCCGTATTTGTTTTCAGCCTTTCTATAGTAGTCATAAAACCATTTTTGAAAAATTGTCTTCATGCCCCCTACTCTCTTGTTGCTAAAAACTTAGAGATGTTACTGAAGCTCATAATTACCTTGGATCGACATGCAAATTTGAAATGTGCATCTGCAGTGCGAATTGCAGATTTCCCACACAAGTTCTTCTCTGGCTTGGAGTCAGAATCGTAGCTTCATGGTGGAGCACATGCTTTGTGTGGAGAAGACCCAGAAGATCCCTGCTTCAATCCCTGACATCTCTTTAGCCATCTTTAGCCATCTCACCCCTTGCTTTTTCCTGTAAGACCAATTGCAGTCATTAACAGTCACCAATAGGTTTACCACACCTATCAGCCAATCACCCATTCCCACCACCCTTCTGAGTAATACCCCTCCCCACCCTCTCACTATATATAAGGGTCTAGTAACTTCTGTTTCAGTGTATCTGAAGAAGTGTGCATGCACACAAAAGCTCATACCAATAACAAACTTAGTTGGTCTCTAAGGTGCTATTGGAAGGAATTTTTTTATTTTGTTTTGGCATCTCTAGTTAGTATTTGGAAAAACCTCTCTCTGTGTCTGAAATTCTGAAGAAACACTGACAGTGCAGATCAGCTTTCCCCAACATGGTGCTCTCCAGATGTTTTAGACTACAACTCCCATCATCTCTTAGAATTAGGCATGCTGCGGTAGTCCAAAACATCTGGAAGGTACCATGTTGGGAAAGGCTGGTGTAGACGATATTGAGCTCAATGGGCCAATGATTTGACCTGGTTTAAGGCAAATTCTTATGTAAAATGAGATCCTGAGCAGGAACAATCAGTGAGTTGTCAGCTACGGCTCAAACATTCATTCATTTTTATCCAAGTCATGGACACAAATTACAGCTCAGACAGGTCTATGATTACCTTTGTAAAAGGTGAAGACTGGATGGAACTTTGAGAGGCAATTGAAAATTCACTGGAAAATGGAGTTGCTTATTGCCAAAACAAGGTGACCAATTAAAAGACCTGATCCATCATTATGAATCAGAAGACATTCTCACAAAGCAAATGAATTGTTCCCAAAAGGTCACCAAGGAAGCTTATAATATACCATGCTGATTCCTGACTGAGATGAGGTGAGTTTGTCCATCACTACGTAGCACATATAAACATGGGAGCTCATGCCTCATGGCAATTCCTCCAGTGCAGACACGCATGCCAGTTTTGTCCAATTGCAATTCCGTTGATTTAGGTTTGAGCTCTTTTTGGAGAAAGGGTAGTCAGACTCAACCCCTTTCTTGCCGTTTGGAATAAATTTCAGGCCTGGGGTACATTGATCAATGGCTACTAGCCATGACAGCGATGTTCTACCTCCACTGTCAGAGGCAGTCGGCCTCTGAACACCAGTTGCTGGGAATCACAGATAGAAAGAGTGCTTTTGCACCCGGCTCACTTGCTGGCTTCCCATAGGCATCTGGTTAGCCAACGGTAACAATAGGATGTTGGGCTACATGTTTTTTGTCCTGATACAGCAGGATCTTCTTACATCCATACAACTGTTCCTTCTGAGAAGTAGTTGATTCTGATTTTATGTACCAAATATTTTCTCACTTCAGTCTTTGCCCCGAAAAAGTTGGAATTAAATATTTCCAGGAAGTGCTGTATAGCAGTTAGTACATTACATACAATCACCATGCCCAAGAACCATCACTTGACTCCCACAATTTTCTGGGTTAATAGAGTTGCAGGCTGATTTTTCCCCCTGTAGGTGATTCACATTGAAACGAGAGCTAAATTTCAACTAGATTACACTAGAATCCCATAAGTGGCTTTTATGTTGTGTGAAAACTCAAATATAATGCGAAAATTAACAGGGAAATGTTAGGGAAACAGAATAAACTGCCTTGTGAAAGAAGCCAAGGTATTATAATATATATATATATTTCACTCTTGACTTTTGGCTGGTCCTCCTTCCTGGTTTGCCCTTTGGTCCTGATTTGCTCTTCAGTCCTGGCTTGCCTCATGGCTCCAGGCTCACCGCAGACTGGTGCCAGCATCCCAGCCCTGGCACATCCCAAGGGGACTGGGAAGATCCCACGAGACGGCACTGATGTACAAATAGGAACAACTTTCTCTTCTGCTGACATGGAGATATCTGAGTCAAACTTTAGACAAGCTGTATTGTTTGACTAGAGGAAAGATAATTGTAGCTTATGCTAAAGGCCACAGGGAACTGGAAGGATTGAGGTTGGAAACACAAATATAAACAGGAGTGCTTTTAGAGCAGAGGAATTCTTGGCCATGAGAATAGTTCCACTGAAACAACACAAAAAATCAACCAGGGAAAAGAACCAATTTTGAAGCCAATTGTACGCAAGGATCAGCAATCCTCTTCCGATGACCTCCTGTCTGCTTCCTTCAAAAACCTTATGAGATGACATTTTATCATGTATATATATATATAGGACCCCCATCTTCAGGCTATGGGATTTGCCACCGCAATAACAAGAAAAATTCTTAAGAACCAAAAATGTTATGGAATGCCAATGAAGCAAATACAGCATTTTACTAGTTTCACGAAGCACTTGAGGCTGCCTGCTTTACTCTGAGGAAAAGCCAGTATTTCAGCTGGCTAGGCAACAGCCACACAGCACAGTGATGAATGTCATGCTGATGGAAGGATCTCCATTCCTGAAACTAACAGACCATGGAATTACTATCCAACCTCATGACCATCATATAAACTGGGAGGGGGGCTAGCCCATAGTTCAGGGGCATTGATCAGCTGAAGTTACCCCCCTCCCCATTTTCTAAATAAATAGATGCTGAGTTTTGAAGGCTATTTCACCAAAATGGGACTATTGAAAAACAAGAAAAAGATACAGCAATGGAATATTCATGTGAACCCCAAGGTTTGCAGATGTGGGTGGGGGGACATCTTCAAGGGGTGGAGTCTAAAGGGGCAGAGGCTCTCAAATACACCCCAGTGAGGACTGAACATGATCAGTGCACACAGAAAACTGAGCTCACATCTGCACAAAATTTCCACTCTTATACCACTTTACCAGTCATGCCTTTCCCAAAAGAATCACGGGAACTGTACTTTAAGGGTGCTGACCTCACAGAGCCACAGTTCCTAGCATCCTTAACACACTAAAATTCTCAGGATTTCCCACAACTGTTAAAGTAGTATACGAGTGCTTTAAAGAGAGTCCTGGGAGACCTGCTCCCAGCCTTGCTGGTCTTTTCCTACCTAGCCTGGGAGGACAGGGCCCTGACTGACTTCAGGTACAAAAAGCTGAGGCAGCTGAACAGAATTTTGGGCTAGGGGTTGGTTAATTGTTTTTAATTGGTTTGTTGTTGCTGCTGCTGCTGCTGTTTTTATTGAGGGACGAAAGATGTTTCTGGGAGGAGAGCAACTGAGAAGAACTGCCCCCCCCCAATCACAGTACAGTGGTACCTCAGGTTACATATGCTTCAGGTTACATACTCTTCATGTTACAGATTCCGCTAACCCAGAAATAGTGCTTCAGGTTAAGAACGTTTCTTCAGGATGAGAACAGAAATCGTGCTCCAGCGGCGCGGCAGCAGCAGGAGGCCCCATTAGCTAAAATGGTGCTTCAGGTTAAGAACAGTTTCAGGTTAAGAACGGACCTCCGGAACGAATTGAGTACTTAACCTGAGGTACCAGTGTATAAAGTAATGCAAGTTGGTACAAAAAAAATATCTTAATTTCGCACACTTGTGGGATCTGAACTAGTGGTGAGTGACCATTTTATCTTTTACATATCTTATGGCCTTGTTTGCATGTTATGGCAAGCCATAGTCACTCTGTATAAATTATGGTTTACCACAACAAGCAGTGTGCTGGTGCTTGCTGTTCCATTGCACCTGCTGCCAGGCTGGCTTAGCATTATGCATAAACCAGCAGTCATGGTTTGCTTCCCTCAACCAAACCACAAGTAGTTATCCAAGAACGTTGGATTCTGCTTGTGGTTTGTTTGGGAGATAAACCACCAGCCCTGGTTAACACAAAATGCTAAGTCAGGCACTCTGTGGTTTGTTTTGTGGCTAATCAAATGGAGGGGCAAGACAGGCATGACTGTATGGTATCTACCAGCACCCTGCACATTGTCAATAAACTACAGTTTATACCAGACTATAGCTTACTGTGATGTGCAAACCAGGCCATTGCATCTCAGTGGCTCTCGGGAAGCAACAAAGGATGAGTAAACCTCCTCAGAATTTTGCCTACATTTTCTCTCTTATATTATTATACTGCCCATCTGAATTATTGAGAAGGTCACCAGAATCGATGTGATAGTTCCACCTCCTGCTTATAATTCTCTACAACATCACCATGAGGCCACAACATAAAATGTTTTGTTTTCTATGCATAATTGTCCTCTAGAGTAGAAATTGATTCAAGTGGCTGTTAGTATGATTACAAAATCAAACCAATTCCCTTGAAACCTAGTGACTGTGCACTTAACAATATTGACTATCTACATTTAATGGTGTAAAAGGAGCTATGTGGCCAATAACCTCTGGAAAAAATCACCATGGAACCAGAATTTAATTGCCTAATGATTTCTATTATAGTTATGAAACTTCAATGCAGTAATCGAAGGAGTCATCATATAGGGAACATTTCTGAACACTGGTGACCTAAGTCTTTAATTTTAATTTATCTCAACTGAACACTGTAGAAGTAGAATTTAATTGTCTAATGATTTTCACTGTGTTCACGATAATTTAATGTGGCAGTCTTAGGATTCGTATTATAGGAGAACGTCCCTGAACAAAAAAAGGACACCTAATTGTTTTATTTGTTATGGAGGGTTTTGCCAAACCCAGTTCTGCAGCCCAAACAACACTTCTGCTGTAATATTGTTACATATATTTTCCATCTTACTACACTTTTACTGTTCCCACCATCTGAGCTGCTTTTAGGGTTGTGCTGCAAAACGAGTGTATGGTTTCTGGGTCCAGGCTTCCATGCCCTTTGATTGAGATACTCCTCACCCATGATGAAAATTGAAGGGTGCACCAGCCCATTGTACAGGAAGAATCTATATGCATGGCAAACACCAAACCCAAGATCTACCGGTATATCTCAATAGTATCACCTTAACCCATATATGCCCACTCCAATGCTTTGATCTGTGGAGCCAACACTTTTACCAGTGCCACATAATATTTGTCCTGCCACTGTGAAAGATTGATCTTTTAGCGTGGGAGCATCTATTATCTGAACTCAAAATGTTCTGTTTAGATAAGCCTACCCAGACATTATTACTTATTGCCGGTTGATTGATTATAAATGTTATATTGATTTTAAATATCATGGGTTCTATATCCAGCAAAGTCAACCTATTTGCATAATGATTTTGGCTTCTGCAACAAAATTTCTCCCCTCTCTCTCCTCAGCCTGCATGCCCTTTAGTTCTGTTCTGAGTTCCCCACCCCCCAATTCCCCAGAGCAGATTCTGACTTTATATATCAAACGTTTTCTTGCTTCAGCCTTTGTCCAGGGGTGGGGGGGTTACAGGGAGCACAGAGAGAAAAAAATAATAAATAAGGGCGTGGGAAGTTCCATTGTGCATGTGAAAGTCTTTGTGCAGACAAGACAACTTCATTGAGTACAATCCAACATAATGAATTTAAAATGTTATTGTGTTTTCAAGCCAGCTTGGGAATGAATATGTGTTGATGGATGGCTGTAGGTCTGGTGAAACGGTTGCAATGTCAGGCTAGAACCTGGGAGACCAGGGTTTGAATCCCCAACCATCCTTGAAGCTGACTGGGTGACCCTGGGCCAGTCACTGCCTCACAGCCTAACCTACCTCACAGGGTTCTTGTGAGGATGAAATGCACATCACCTTGTGCTCCTTTGAGAAATGGGTGGGATATAAATGCAAGAAATAAATAAGCTTAATAAAGTGACTACAAGTAACTACGTAGTAGCATTTTTTGAAACAACAAGAACACTTAATGGACATAACTGGTGGAAGTTAATTGTTAAAGGATTGGGGGAGGGAGTTAATATATATTTTAGCCTTGGGAAGCAGTCATTTAAAAATCAACAAATGCCTTGTGAAATATTTTTCAAATGATAAAGAAAAATGTTTTCAATTATATTTCAGTCATTAAATAATTTCAAATGATTTGTCACTGCCCTAGGTGCCTTTTTGCTTGGACATTAAAATGTTTAAATAAAAAACTCCTGTACCACCCACTCAAATTCCAACGTGACTGAAATGTCCTGGGGATGTTGTATGGGAGTCGGCTCCCTGTGATTTTAACTGTGAGGAACAAAGTATACAGGCAAATATTTCTCACTGGAGACTGAGAGCAATTCACATTGTAAAGACCTGCATTAAACATGGGATGTCTGGCGTTACGTTTTTTTCTCAGATCCCAGTGCAAAAAATAAAAACAAAAGTTTCAGTGCACTCACCATATCCCCTAGCAAACTCTTAACACATAATCCCCTCTCCATCGCTCAACAAGGGTGGCCTTGATAGGATCTGAAAGAATTTCAAGGTGTGTGCTGTGGGTTTGCATCTAAGAAAATAGAAAACAGATTGTCTTGCCACTGACTCCAGGTTCCCCTGCTTCAGTCCTGAATGCTGTATTGTGCAACTTAACGATTTCTCATCTGCTGGTTTCAATCAACTACAGATTGTATTTGAATATGACTCTGACTAGCAGTCCTCGCTTGATGTGCTGCGCATCAAATCTCAATTATTTTAATATTAGAACCTGCCTTCAATCCTGTGATTGATAGTGGAATAAGCATTTTGAAGCTCGAAATCATGCAAGCATGTGGCTGTTCAAATTCAGTACTACTGCTCAACTCTGGTCAGTCCAAATCCTTGCAGAATTCAGGAAGGGAAGGGTTGGCATGTGATGGCTTTAAATATTGGTAATTTAAACACATCTGTTTCATACTATACATAAATATAGTAGCAAGGGCCCAAATAAATGCATGACTAGATCCACACACCTAAGGCGGCTATGGGCTTGTGTTTCTTGGATAGCAGGTCTACCATGGAAGTTTTAGAGCAGTACTACTCAAAGTGGTAAGGGACGCGGGTGGCGCTGTGGGTTAAACCACTGAGCCTAGGACTTGCCGATCAGAAGGTCGGCGGTTCGAATCCCAGCAATGGGGTTAGCTCCCGTTGCTCGGTCCCAGCTCCTGCCAACCTAGCAGTTTGAAAGCACGTCAAAGTGCAAGTAGATAAATACCACTCTGGCGGGAAGGTAAACGGCGTTTCCATGTGCTGTTCTGGTTCGCTGGCCACATGACCTGGTAGCTGTACGCCAGCTCCCTCGGCCAATAAAGCGAAATGAGTGCCGCAACCCCAGAGTCGGTCACGACTGGATCTAATGGTCAGGGGTCCCTTTACCTTTACTCAAAGTGGTGGTCAATGGACTGGTGCTGGTCCACAAGCCATTGGCTACAAAGATGATCACTATCAGACAAGAGCAGAACAGTAACAGGAAACTTCTGGCTACATCTTGTGATTTAATATGGTGACATTATCCACATAGCATCCCTATACTGCATTGCAAATTTGTTGGTTTGCAAGCCCCCTCCATAGAGGCTAGCCCCTCTCACTGTACTCGGAGCTTGCTTACCGGTAACCTCCTCTGGCTGATATCTCGGACAGACCAGGGAGATTTTGATAGGCGACATTTTCCCAAGCGTGGGTAAAATGCACAACCCCTCCTCCTGCTTTCGCAGGGGAAAGAAAATAAGTCAGAAATCTATTTACATGATGTTTATTTCTGACATTACAGCACTAGAGAAAAACACGTCCTTTCAGTTCAGTTCTTCCAGCAAGTCTGACAAACTTCCTGAACATGCGCACACAGAAGGTTTCAAGTTACACTCTTCACAAAGACTTATCCAGCCTGTGAACGTCCTGGGAAATTCTTTCCCACAGATAAGCGCATCATGTGGTGTCAACAATCTGGCTGTCTGCAGCGGTGATGTTTCCATATACTGACAAAATTACCATATCTTTCGCTCCATAAGACACACATGACCATAAGACGCACCTAGTTTTTAGAGGAGGGAAGGGGGAAAGCCCTGTTTTAGGGGGGGATCAGCTCACAGTTATGCAGCTAATTTTGCAAAGGGGAAAAGCCCCATTTTTTTGAGGATCAGCTCAAAGTTGTGCAGTTTCTTTTGCAAAGGGGAAAAGCCTCGTTTCTTTAGGAAAGGAAAGGGAGCCATTTCTACAGTTTCCAGACAGATAATCTAACCAGCCAGTCACATGTCGCTAGGGAAACAAACAGCCTCCGTCTGCAGAACATTCAACAATGGATGCCTGGGCAAAGGGGCGGGGCCGGAAAGGGAGCCAGCGATCGACCACACATTCGCTCCATAAGATGCACAGACATTTCCCCTTACTTTTTAGGAGGAAAAAAGTGTGTCTTATGGAGTGAAAAATACGGTACTTTTGAACCTGCGAGGAGTTCCAAAAGCGTTTTGTGATATAAAAAAGGAAAGCAGGAGCAAGCATTTTAAATCTCAGGGGCATGACAGTTGGGATGCCAGCCGTTTTACAAGACAGAATTTGGCAATAAAGAAGGTTCTTCAACATGAGGTGCTTTATGCTAGAGATGCGAGAATCTGTGACCCATCCAGTGTTGTTGTACTCCAGCTCCCATCAGCCCCAGCAAACATGGGCAATGGTTAGGGATGGTGGGAGCAAAGAAGCCCAGCAACATCTGGACAGAAACAACATCTACATGGGCACTTGATACTTACTAATAAGTTGCTGTTGTGTGTGGCACCAACCTTTCAATTGTCTACTACTGTGGATTAATTACCCAGAAGAATTCTTAGTTAAAAAGTGTACGCTGCTCCATTTTGAGATAAAACTAATAGTGTCAGATTTCAGTCCCCAAATAATATCTTGATAATAGTGATAGAAAAAAACCTCAATTTGTTTTTTAATTATCTATTTATTTATATAACAAAATTGATGTACTGCTTGTCTGTAAGAAAACCTCGGTTTACAAAATCATAAAACAAAACATCAAAATTCGCCATAAAAGCCTGTTAAAAAAAGTATTTTTAAAAATTCAAAGGATAATTAAAATTAACAGTAGACTCTGTTCAACTATTTTCTTCTATTTTTCTGAATCCTTAGACCCATTTCTACTCCTAAAACTTGACTCCTCATCCTTACCCTGTTGCTATCTAGATGCAAGTCCTGCCTCCTTTCTTTTTAATGTATTAAATAGGCATTTGGGGAAAACAATCCACTCTCAGCTTACTGTGTGCGCGTGAACTTCTGTAACGGGCTTTGATTTCACCCCTGCCTGAAATACACACCCTTCGCTGTTGAACTGTCTCTGTGGGCCTTCCTTGCATAGCTAGGAAAGTTTACTGCAACAGCAGGAGGAGAGAATGTGAGCAGCTTGCACCAAATGGGCCAGATTTCTTTTTATAAGGTTTTCTTCCCAAGACTCTCAACTGTTGTTCTGAAAGGAACGGAAGACTTTATGAAGCAAGAATGTTGAGTGTGAAGGGTTCTGAGGAGCAGGACGTTGTTTTTCTTTCTTTCATGTTTATTTGCATGGAAGCAAGGATATCTTCACATAAGGAAAATAATGTCCTTTCAGTAACAAGTGGGATTTGCAACAAAAAAGGTTCTACTGTGGAATGTTCCTGTTCAGGATTCCAGTTACTCTCTTCCATTCACCCTCCCCTTGTTTTCTGTTTAATAATAATTTAATAATAATTTTATTATTTATACAATGCCCTTCCTCCCCCAACCCACAAAGCCCCACAAGCCCTCCTTTGGTATTTCGGCAAACCTTGGAAGTTCGTATAAGTCTGCCGCTCCTTTCCTCTCATGGTGCTGCCATTTTAGCTATACAGTGGTACCTTGGTTTGTGAACTTAATCCATTCCAGAAGTCCGTTCTTAAACCAAAGCATTCTTAAACCAAGGCATCCTTTCCCATAGCAGCGGGGGACTTGATTTACAAATGGAACACACTCAACAGGAAGCAAAACTTGTTCTTATTCCAAGGCAAAGTTCACATACCAAAACACCTACTTCCGAGTTTGCAATGTTCTTAATTCAAGTTGTTCATGAACTAAACTGCTCTTAAACCAAGGTACCACTGTATAAGCATTGTCACCCACACTCTGAACATTGGACATAGAGGGAATAAACATGATGCTGAAACCAGTTGTGAACCAACAACAGCAAATAGTTGGATTCTTAACAAAAGGACATTAGGCGGGTGGGACATGGAAAAAACTTACAGAACAAATCATGAATTAAGGTGGGGCAAAAGCAAAGAGACCTATTTAGAAAAGGGAGGCATTCCCATCAGGCTAAAAAAAAAAAAAAAGCAACACATTGATACTGAGGGAGACTTTTCTTCCAATATCTTAGGACTGAGCTACACTAGTAAAGAAAAAAAAATGTTTTATATGTGTTATAACACTGTGACACCAGATGAAGCTGTGGAGTCCTGTCTTTTGCCAACCTTTTTTGATGTGTCTGGATCCCGGAATGAAAGCCAAGTGCTAAGAAAGGTGTAGAGGGATTTTTGACCTATCTTAACTGGTCATCTCAATCTTCATCTCTACAAGCAAACCAGTTTTGATCTGAACTGAGAGAAAAACAACAACCTTGCTATATTTTAAGTTTGTAATGTGTGCACAACCTTTTCCCCCCCACATCAATTCTGTTACCACACCATTCCATGGCGAAGAAAACAAATGAGCACCCAAATCTGTGGAAACAAAGCATGTTATTCTGAAACAGCAAATTTCCAATTCAGTAATATATTCTGAGTGTGGAATGTCTCTGTTCTTGGCATAGAATCTGGACTTTCTTGTTGGAACATATAAACGGCACTCCACACATAGAACTCCACAGAGATCCACTTATTAATGTTCCACACACGTATTGATGCTGACTTTGCCTCTTTCCACAGCTGCATTGAATATCCCATTGCACTGTGCATAAGTGACTTAGAAAGCATTAAGAATGATTTAGTTGTCGATGACAGTGTTCTAAATAGTAAAAAAGCATTTTAATGCTGTATTACTGTGAGAACATACTAGTGCTTTTCCACGCTAGTGGTAATTGCAACATACTGCCCGATATGTGAGAAACATTCAAACTATTTATTCTTGTAACACCCCTGTTATTTCAGCGATACGGCCTCAAGAACAAATCTTTCAAGGATGGCAGCTTCAGTCATTACAATGCACAGTAACAATTGCACCGCCAATACATCAGCAATGATACTACTGCAAGAGTAAAACTACTACATGTGTGAAAAGAATCTGGTTTTTCAAAAATCAGAACTTGTAGAGAGTGCCAGCTACCCACTGTAGCTCATGAATGACAGCACTAACATTCAAGCCAGCTTTTCTCATATAGTCTAATAATAACAGGAAGCAAAGTCTGTTGGGGAAATATATGAACAAAGATGTGTTGTCAATGTACATGGTACCCTCAGCTTTACCCTTGAACATGTGCAATTAATTTGGTGGTAGCTGGCCAGACTTGCTAGCTGAGATCCACCTTATGGAGGGGTGAAATAAGACAACGTTCTACCCAAAGCTGCCTCATGAGTTTTAAACAGGAGTGTGGGACCTTTGGCTATCCAGATGTTGCCAGACCACAATTCCCATCATCCCTAATTATTGGCCATGCTGGCTAGAGATGATGGGAGTTGGAGTCCAATAACATCCGGAGGGCCACAAATTCCATATCCCTGGCTTAAGAGATGAATTCAGGATCCCCACCTTGAAATTCAATATGCAATTAGTTACATTTCTATCCAACCCCTGTGTTATCCTTATACACAATGTCATTTTCACAACTACCCTGTGAAGTAGGTTGGGCTGAGAGATAATGATTGGCCCAAGGTCACATAGCTGAGCTGCATAGATGAATTATTTGAACCAGGATCTTTTTGCTCCTAATCCAACATACTGACCACCAAACAACATTGGCTCGCCTAACAATGGTCCAAGGTGTTTCAAACTATAGGTCTAAGAATGCTTGTTTCCAAAGATTTGGCGTAGTGGTTAGTTAGGGTGTTGTCCTAGGCCCTGGGAGACCAGGGTTCAAATCTCCACTTCGCCATGAAGATGATCTTGGCACTGTCACAATCTCTCAGGCCAATCTTCCTTACAGGATTGTTGTGAACAGAAAAAGTGGAGGGCGAGAACCATGTACACCACTTTGGAGGGAAGATGAGATATATGTGTTTGTTCAACAACATAGGGCTTTATTATGAGCTTAATCATGAAAACAAATCAGGCCAAAGTTAAGGAGATTTCCTTTTCAGGTTATCTAGTGCTGCACAGTTGAGACCTAGGGTTTCTAAAATTATTTTTGTTTGACTTTCCTAAATTGGTTTACATGGAGACAAGCCTCAATCAACTGAACAAGGCTAGCAAGTGTGTTTAGGATTCCAGTGTTTAATTGCTAATCATATTCCACCATCCTGGCTCAGCTTGCTCCTCAAATCCCAGAGTATCTAAACTTGTTTCTTCTTCACTTAATTTATAATCATATTACATGGGAACATAGGAAGCTACTTTGTGTTGAGTCCGAGCACTGGTCCATCTAGCTCTGTCAGTCCATCATCTACAATGATTTCCAGTGATTCTCTGGGGTATCAGATGGCGGACATTCCCAGTCCTATCTGGAGTTGCCAGGAATTGAAACTGGGACTTCTCTACGTAAAGCGATCATCCACCTCTGACCTACCTCCCCAAAGGATATTCAACCATTTCAACTCAGTTCACTCTCATAGAATCATAGAATCATAGAGTTGGAAGAGACCACAAGGGCCATCAAGTCCAACCCCCTGCCAAGCAGGAAACACCATCAGAGCACTCCTGACATATGGTTGTCAAACCTCTGCTTATAGACTCCTGTTACCTTGTATCATGCAGTCCAGATGTGTGTGTGTGTATATGTGTGCGCGCGCACACATCCATTATTTTAATGGGTCTTTTTCTGAGAATAACTTGAATATCATCCATAATTTGGATCTTAGAAAGTGGAAGCATAAATGCATACTCTGAGATAGTGCTGCAGGGAACATACCAGAAGAGGGCACCAAAGAGTAGTGTCAGGCACAAACATGGTGTCATTTGTCTTGCTTTCTGAGAGTATCCTATGGCCTTGAACAACAACGCTTGGGTGAAAACAAAATGTATATATCCATAGGCAAAAAAATGAACCACACACGTGTGAGCAAGGTATAAGCTAAATGCCATGTTCTAAGGAAAGAGATAATTCTTATCAGAATTCAAGAACGTAAAAGGGGGCACATGTTGGGAAGAGGATTGCCTCAGACTTCAATGGGGGTTGTGGTCTCAACCAGCTACATCTCAGAAACTGAAAGAGAAGACATGTTTGAAGGGACTACTGCATATGGCTGTAGGACACCAGAAGTCCCTGAGCTGCTAATCTTCCAAGATAGTCCCCAAATATCATGGAAAAAGCAAAGTTTTACCTCATCCATGTGGCACAGCGCTCACCAACTACAGTCCAGCACAGCACCCCCTACCCTACCCAATAAGAGCCTGGTTCCATTCAGGGGCTTGATGACCATGTCTAGGTCTCATTTACTGAAACTATATGGGAACTGAAACTCAGCTATTGAAATTCACACTTCCCTGAATTTTGCAGTGCCCTTTTCCAGCCATGTAACATTGAGAAAAATGAATACTGTACCCTAAGACAAAGTGTGCCTAACAATCCATACATTCGTAAAAATGACAAAAATAAATAAATACAATGCATTATGTTGGGGGGGGGGATTGCTTTGCTAAGTTGTGTAGATTCGACAAAATTGAATATTAAAATGTGTATATCTGGTGAATTTTGCATTAAAATCCTGATGAATTTTTGCGAGAACTGAAAAATTCTCACACTGATGTGGAAATGTGAAGGACTGAACTTAAGGCTGGAAAAATGAGAAACTGAGAGAAACTGTAACTGACCAATTCACCCATCCCTACATACATGGGAGAACCAAAATATTCAGAACAGGAATCAATGGCCAGTTTTCTTAGACTGAGTTATACCGAGTTTTGTTATCCCTGAATAATTCTCGGTATTTAAAAAATTGCATTGGTAATGCCATATCCTGTAACTTTCTTTTACATACTCAAATATATATTTTGTTTTTCTGTGAAAAACTATGGCTACAACTCTAGGTTGGGACCCTTGCAGGAGCTCACTCACAATATACCATAATACAATTATTTCACGCTATCACTACAATCACAGAGAATTTGAGGATCCATTATCTCCCCACATATTTCAGTGCTTAGTCACAAGGCAAGTTCCCCTCCACACTTGCAGGGGAACAAACGTTAGCTTTTGGAAGACTGAATTCTTCAGCTCCATGTGTTACTGTGACTTTAGATGAGATGCAATCTCTGCAAATGTCCAACTAAGTCTGGAAGCATCACCTATGGATTCTGTAGTCTGTAAGTAATAAACAAGGATTCTTAGCTCTTAAGTCGTATGAAACATTGCACAGCGCACCTGCTGAAAGCCAAAGATGTGCAGTTTGTTTAGGAATCTTGCAACTGGAACCATAAATTAAAAATATACAGCTAAGCAGGAAGAGAGGAATTGTAAATGCTATAAATAAAAACTAAGGTAAAAATAGCATTGAATGCAAAAGTTCTGTCTAATGTCAGTGTCTAGTAAATATCATTCGGCTCAATTTTTCAATCAGGGTTTTATTAGATCAGATCTGAGTTTGGGTTCAGATGGGTTAAGTGGCTTGTCAAGGAAACCACTCACATTTCATCCTACCTCTTTGTCAGGAAGCAAGATGTCCAGGAAAGTCTCAATAAGAAAGATTACCTTTGGAAGAGAGTACTGGAGACTTCGGTGACTTTTGTACTGATCTGCTTATTTTCAAATACAGTGGTACCTCGGGTTAAGAACTTAATTCATTCCAGAGGTCCATTCTTAACCTGAAACTGTTCTTAACCTGAAGCACCACTTTAGCTAATGGGGCCTCCTGCTGCCGCCACGCCGCCGGAGCACAATTTCTGTTCTCATCCTGAAGCAAAGTTCTTAACCCGAGGTAATATTTCTGGGTTAGCGGAGTCTATAACCAGAAGCGTCTGTAAACTGAAGCGTATGTAACTCGAGGTACAGCTGTATATAGATGAAGCGGGTGTCACAAAGGTCCAAAAACACTGGGGATCTTCTTCCAGTTACCACAGCAATATTAGTTCAGAAACAGCACCCAATATCCAAGCCAGCTCTTAATTCAACAAACTCCAGATACTAATTTTCAACTCTCCATGCTGTCTAGCAGACCCTGCTGGGTCTACATTGCAGTTCCTTGTGTTTGCGAGGCAGCATTCTACTGGAATTTGCCACAAATGCAATTGCTGTCCATGGGGCATATTGTACAGAATACCACACAAATAAGTCCCTTGTTTACAGTCCATACTGGATGCCTCTGGAAAATGCAAAAAGTAGTATTTTTTTTACTGTTCCCACCAAAATAAGACCATGCTGCTGGTACATGTGCCATGGGCAGTCATAGCAGAACACAATAACTCCAAAAAGTTGGCATGAAACTATAACTCCAAAAAGTTGGCATGAAACTAGTCTGAGAAATCCTGGAATACAGGATCAGAACTAGCAGTATCAACACAACTGGAGGGTGAGCACTGGGAGCATTGCAAGGGGGCAGGAAATGACAATACCAGTTAACAACAACAAAAACTGGATTGGCCCCAGACAAAACTAGTTTAAGCCTATTAGGTTGCCATGACCATCCAAGTCTGTTGAGGCTATCTGACTACACTGGTTACCCATTGCCGTCTATTCCCTCTTTGCCTCCAGGCTGTGGCAAAGCCTAAAGCACAGTGGGGAACCATTTTTCTTTCTGAAGCCTTCAAAGTGATTTGTTGAGGGACACACATCAGCAGTGGGCAATGTCGAATGAAATGGTTCTGCTAGCATTAGGTGTTTTAGCTGCGCAGTGGAACTTCCTCGCCCTCTCCTCTCCCTGCACGTTCCCTGCACGCCCTGCAAATCTGCTCCAGAGGATTGGGGTTACCCACAGAACAGATTTAGGGGTCACAAAGGGAGAGGAGAGGGTGTTTCATTTTGCAGCTAAAACTCCTTGTGCTAATGCAACAGTTTCATCAGATACCATCCAATGGGTGCAGTCTACAGTCCGCAGTGCATGGGCCAGTTCCTTTCTCTCCTTCTCCCTTCCTTTCTACACAACAGATTGCCAAGGGAGAGACACATAACTCTTGCCAAAAGTTGGAACTGATCACTTGCAGCGGGCTCCCCCACCTCCCTCCTTTGCTCTATCTGTTTCAGAATTCTCTCCAATGTTCCCCAACTCCCTCTCCTCTCTCTCCCACCCCTCCCAGATTCCCCCACCTGCATGAAATTAAGCCAAGGGCCACACACAGGCCTTGGGCCACAGGTTGTGCACCCCTGGCCTAGAGAGAGAACCACATCTCAGTTTCACATGACATAATGGCACGGCAGGGGCACCATGACAACGCCATGAAGAGAAGGCAGCCTGCACTCTTTAATCCTTTCCTCCAAATATGACATCATGTCTTTACAAGTCCACTTGATTGACATAAGAAGAGAGCTGTAGTCAGCTCAAACAACTTGTAGAATTGCTGCAGTTCTTGTCCAAATTTGTCTCTGGCTTCCAGTGTCCTCCGTCAATGACACTATGGTGAGCTGATACACACAAAACCACAAGGGAAGTGACCACTTGTACCTCTGGACATGAATTCTTTACCCAAGTCTTATCCAACAGCTTTTCAGAGAGACAGCCTGGCTCCTGGTTTCCCAGAGGAGCTCACACCCATCTAATACTTAATGGCTTATTATGACTTTTAAAAGCTCTGTTAGACTCACCAAATCCAGCCCATTAACTTGCTGAATTCTCCTCTTCCCAAAGCAGGATGTAGCCTAGCAAATATTTGCATTTAACTGTTCAATTCTTATATGGTTTATTGTGATTTTTAAGGCTGTGTGAGGTTCACCAAAGACAACCCACTAACTCATTGAGGTCTCTTCTTCCCAAAGCAGGAAGCAGGCCTGCAAATATTTGCATTTAACAATTCGAAGCGCAAGCTTTGTCATAATGGCCACAAATACAACAATTACCACAAGACCTCCTCAATTCCAATTCTTCTCCCTGCACATCTGGCTGGATCAGCGACTACTGCCTGGAGCATAGGCCATAGCATCATACTCCCGAGGCCATATTTACCGCACAGCAGCATATCAGTATCAGGCTTAACTCTTTCCTTAGAGTCCTTAGAGCTCCTTTGCACTATGTCAGGTTTTCCTAACCTTGTGCCTTCCAGATGTTCTGAGCTACAACTCCCATCAGCCCCAACCAGCCTGGCCACTTTTCAGGGATGAGGGGAGTTGCAGGCCTTGAGGGCACCAGGTTGGAGATACTTCTCTATATAGTTGAGTTGGGGCAGGGGATGGCTGTGTGCTAAGACCCTTCTAATCTGTGGATCCAGCAGATGTTAAAATCAAGGATTCAAATTCACAGAATAGCCAGACTAGTTTCCTGGTGAGGTAATGGACCATCAAAGTAACAAAGGAAGGAGCTCAGTGTGAGACAGCAGATGGGTGGGGGCTCCATCCCTCAACTTGTGGGTACTTAAAAAGTTTCTGAGCACATTTCCAAGCACAATACAAAGTGTTGGTGCTGACCTTTAAAGCCCTAAGTAGCCTCAGCCCAGTATACCTGAAGGAGAGTCTCCACCCCCATCATTCTGCCCAGACACTGAGGTCCAGTGCCGAGGGCCTTCTGGGGGTTCCCTCACTGTGAGAAGTGAGGTTACAGGGAACCAGGCAGAGGGAGTTCTCGGTAGGGGTGCCTGCCCTGTGCAATGCCCTCCTGTCAGATGTCAAGGAAATAAACAACTACCAGACTTTTAGAAGACATCTGAAGGCAGCCCTGTTTAGGGAAGTTTTTAATGTTTGATGTGCAGTGATGTGCAATAATGTTCTATTGAGAGCCACCTGGAGTGGCTGGGGAAACCCAGCCAGATGGGTGGGGTACAAACAAACAAACAAACAAACAAACAAACAAACAAACAAATAAGTCAGAGTTGAGAGGGGAGAGCTGAGTGATGTGACAAGAGGAGCTGAGTGATGTGCAAGGAGCTGCATTCAGGCTGTAGGCTGAAGCCTGCGAGGCAGAACAATGCTCGATCCTTGTTTGAATCCAAGGCTGCAGCTATGGACAAAGCAAGGCCCTCTTTGCTGTGAACCCCTCCTCCATAGGATCAGGTTGTATATATGTGTAAGTAAACCATAGACCATAAAGACACCACCATCTCCTCTGTACCTTATTCCAAAGGAAACACAAACCACGAATATGCGCCTAGAACCCCTGGAATCTCAAACCACTCAGAGATTGGGGCAGCGTGCAACAATGTTATTCACCTTTATTGAAACAATTTTATGCAAAATCTATACAAAGGCTGCTTGGGGGGGGGTTAAATGATATTTTGTTATTAAAGATGCCTCCTGCAGCTTTGCACACGGTTCTTCTTGTGTGTATTTTTGGGGGCAACCAACAGATCTCCCAGGATTACAGTCCAATCCTATACAACCCTCTCCAGAAGCAAGTTTCTTTGTGTTGGGCAGGACTTACTCCCAGGTACAGGATTCTATTATTATTTTATTATTTATTGAATTTATATACTGCCCTATACCCAGAGGTTTCAGGGCCTTGGGTTGCAGTCCTGTGCATGCTTCCCGGAGGGCAAGTGAATGCTGTGGGACTTACTAAACATGTATAGGATTGCTCTGTTAAAAGGGTTAAGCTCATATTCGATGGAGTTGCTTCTAATGTGTTACCCGGATGATGATCATGATTAAACAAAAAGCCACAAGGGTTGCTTCCAGACTACTATTGATCATCCTGATTCATTTGCACAATGCTTGCAGGGAGGTTAGACAGTGGTGGATATTTATTAAGCATTCAGTCTGATTGCCAGCTTCAGATTTGGGTAGCAATTTTCCTGCTCCCCCATCTTCCACCACAGCTTGTGTGCAGATACAGCAGTGGCCCTTGCACTCCAGCAAGCCCTGCCAGGCAGCAGCTGGTGCCTGTTAGGTAGAGTTGCCATATTTCAAAATGGCCTGCAAACTTGTTGAGCTTTTTTAAGGAAGACCCACCAAAATTGTTGAGCTATTTTGGGGAAACCTCCCCCCAAAATAGTGATTTTGGAGTTGTTTCCACTGCTTTTTCCATCGCATTGCCGTACAGCTGTGTTCCCCCTGACATTTTGCCGATTCAGCAAAAATCTCCCCTGACGCCATTTTTATACCTAAAAACCAGGACGTGTCAGGAATTTTCCTGATGTTTGGCAAGCCTATTTTAGGGCACCCAAAAAAGTGAAAACCAGAACTCTGAAATTGGGCTCAGAGATGCACCAGCAGCCAGAGCAAGTGATACAATAATGGTGTTACAGTGGCCAGCTACCTCGCCCCAAAATCAAGACTCTGGCGGCCACATTTGGGAACTAGCTGAAGTTTCCAGCCCATTTTATTAGGACCATCACTAAAAAGTATACTGCGTATATTCCAAGAGTTATCCTCACCTACAGGGCCATCTTAAGCATATCCGGCACCGTGGTGCAAATATCTCTCCGGCGTCCGTCCCCCCGGTTCCCAGAGTTGTCGACCTTTTTTAAGCAGGGGATGGGGTGGTGGACTTTGGTCCGGCTCATTTACAACTGATGGTCTGAAGCGCGCTCAGCGTTGCACATAAGTAAGAGGCACCCGGATCACAGCCCAGACGGCCTCCTGCGCAGCCTCCCTCTAAGCGCCCGGTGCCCCTTACCTGCCCCCATCCAGGGAAGTCCACGTGACAGGAGGGCCAGCAAGCAGATAAAGTGGCTTGCCAGCTGCCCCATCCTTGCACGGTGCCAGGATTGCACAGGGCACTTCCCTACTCCGCTCGCAGACTCCACAGCGAGGCACACAGGCAGCGACGTGGTCAGAGAGGGGTGGAAGAGACACTCCCACCCCACCCCACGCCCACCCCTGATTGCACCTGCCAGGCGCCCAGGCAGCCCTGGCAGGAGGGGATGCAAAAGGGCTTCCCTGAGCTGGACACAGAGCACTCCGATGGGCGGCTGAGAGGAGAGGAGTGGGCTGCCCCAGAGTGGGGGAGGGAACATGCCCTGACTCTCCTTCCCAGACACTCAGCCTGTGGCGTCCTCCAAAATCTGGCGCCCTGCACTGCTAACGTCTATGGGTAAGACGCCCCTGCTTACCTACCAATAGACTCTCGCGCGCTCTCTCTGTAAAGCGATCCACCGAAATCACGTCAAGCAGCATTGCAACAACAATGTTAAAAATGCAGGGGAGGCAGGCGTGATTACAGTAAAGGGGGAGAGGGTAAGGTGGTGTCAAAATCCAGTAGTTATACAATCTTCATATCAAAGGCAGATTCCAGGCAGTGATACAGTGGAAGAGCATTTTGCTGGCCTGTTGCAGGCTGCCCGCAGGCTCTAATAATATTTTAAGTATGTTGCCCTTGGTTTTAGTTTCATGGATAATTTTAGAAAGCATATGTCTGGGTCTTTCATTTCCACACTAGCACTGCTGGTAACATGTGTCCAACAATATCTGACTCTTTCCCGGCCAAATTTTCTCATCATCATTACTGACACCCAATACCTTTGCTCAAATGTTGGTTACTACTTTTAGGGATGGGAAACCTACTGTGCTTTGCATGACACCTACAGTTCTTCCAGTGCAAACCGATAAGAATAGAAGCAGGGAGCGTTCATGCAGGATGCATTGCGTACAGTAGGTCTGACTCTTTGCCATTCCCATCCGCAATGAAATACTGCCTCTGATCCTAACAAGCTGGGCTTTCAGGCTGTTGAAAAAGTAAGACTAAAGCTGAAAACTAAACAAATATATGGTCCTCAGAAAAATCTACCCAATGAAACCAAAGCTACATGGGATAACGACGAACCCTAGGAGATGTCAAATCCATTGCCAGATTGTCTCATAGCGAGTCCTTCTTAATATTCCCTAATTATTAATCAAGTCATATTTATTTAAACTAGGGGCTTGTTTCCTGTATCCTGCTGTCTATCCTAGAGTGAAGTCATAAGGCTGACATTGACCACACTTCCATGGCAACAGACAGCAGGGCTGTACACAATGGTTATGCTTTCCAGTCCGTAGGAAAGGTGGTTTTGGAAAACAAGCACTCTTTCTTTCTTTCTTTCTTTCTTTCTTTCTTTCTTTCTTTCTTTCTTTCTTTCGCTAGCAGGCATATCTAATAACTAGGGAGAAAAAGGCAAACATACATGAACATTAGAAGGAAAGTTGGGTTCTTGCTTTCGGCAGTTTTGACACATACATTTCTACCTTTGAACTGCCTTTACAAAAATAACACTTATTCAGCTATACTGCAATGTAACCCTTGGATGAATTGGGCCATTTATTTCTAGCACAGATAAGAAAAGTTCAAATATTATTTTAAGAGGTTTTGTCTGGAATGCTCTAGCCCGCTTTAGGTTGCCCATGTTCAAGAAGGAGGGGTTTAAAATGAAACCAAGGCAAAAATGCGCAGCTAAATTCACTGGAGATTTATCCAGTCTTGCAACAGCAGATGTACAGACCAATCTTATGCAAGTTTTCACTTCAAAGGAGGTCATGGGACTGTCTCCAAAGCAGGGAGTGGTTTTTCTCCCTGTCATAAAACTAGAACTTGTGATCATTCGGTGAAGCCAAATGTTTTGGGAGAGTCAAAAGAAGGTACCGTATTTTTCGCTCTATAACACGCACCCGACCATAACACGCACGTAGTTTTTAGAGGAGGAAAATCCGTAGGCATGCCACCCGTAGGCATTTCCTCCATAACACGCACAGACATTTCCCCTTACTTTCTAGGAGGAAAAAAGTGAGTGTTATGGTGCAAAAAATACGGTACTTATTCACACAGCACATTGTTAAACTGTGGGATTGGAAGAGGTTATCATGGCCACCAACCTGCGTGCCTTTAAAAGAGGATTTGACAGATTTGTGGAGGATAAGTCTCTCAGTTGCTGCTAACCATGATGGCTGGTTTCTGCCATCACCATTGGATTAGGCTGCATTTTTAAAAATTAGGCTGCATTTTAAAGAGGACATTTTATTTTTATTTTTTTTGTACAGATATTTCCATGCTACTCCTCAAGGGTTAGACCTTCACAAAGCAGCTCAGGATGCATCAAATCAATATAAAAATATTGAAAACAATTAAAACTCAGGGAAAAGAAAACAGATGTCCATTTAAGAGATGGAAGCTTTAAAGAGCCCAGAGATACAGAATGCATCATAAAACAGTAACAGAACCAAAAGATGAAAAAGAAAAGCCTTCAACGCACATGGAATATAAATAAACATGAAGTTAACTTGAGGGGCAGTGACTTCCATAGACAGGATGTCACCAGAGAAAATGCTCTCACACATTCCCACCAAAGGTACCTGAGAAGATAAAGGCATATTCACCTGAAGGTTACATCATTTGATCTTGACAGATGGGCAAATTTGCCTGGAAAGAGACAGTCCCTACACATAAAATGTGTGTGAGCAGCACCTTGAAGCAGAATCATAGAATTGAAAGGGACCACAAGGATCATGTAGTCCAGCCTCCTGCAATGCAGGAATCTTTGGCCCAACATGGGACCATGAGTTTAAGAGTCTCATGCTCTAACGACTGAGCTATTGAACTTGGATATTGATATTGAACTTGGAATGTGCTCATATATTAAGAGCTGGACATGCAGCATCCACCCTAAATTTATTCTTTGCCTTTTCAGAGTGGGTTTTTTTTTATAAAAAAAAATAACAACTGTCCATGTGCAGTTCTTCAAGTGAAGAGGCTTAGAATTAAAAACCACCCACAACTGGTTCTAGAGCCCTTTGAGAAAGGATTGAGTGGTCCTGCGGAATGGTTTTGAACTGGAGCACTTGGAAGAGCTTGAAATGATGCCTTAAAAAGGGCTAACTTTCAGAATGGTAGCTGGGTGGTCCACAAGCTCTGAAAGAAGCTCAGATGCCCCAGCTTCCAGAGCTGCCAGAGTGCTCTGAAACCAGCCAAGGGATTTTCGAAAAGCAGCTGCCGGATTAATACTGCGATATTCCACTTACTAGTCACCTGTTCTGCAATGCACATATTGCTGCCTACTGGAAGTGAATGGACGTATCTTTGGACTTTGGCTCCAGCTGTGAAGCTCAGCGCCCAGTTGGTAATGAAGGGCGCTGGGAATTGTAGCTCCGTGAGAAGCTCTCCTCATCATTCTCAGCACCCTACAGTTCCCAGGATTCTTTGGAGGAAGCCATGATTCTTAAAGTGATATAAGGCTGCTTTAAATGTATGGTATTGATTGTAGCCTATTTCATAATAGCTTCCAGGAAGAGCAAACATTGCTCTTCATCTCTATCTAGCTATCTTTCTATTAGTCTGTCTTTCTATATATCTATGATTTACTGCCTAGGTACATGCAAGCCACCCTTTACACTACTTTTATTAAACTTTTTGAGGAGATATTGGGGAAATATTATGAACATCACCTCCATAGCAGATGACGTTGTGGAGTGGAGGCACTTAACTGACCTCTCAGCAGGTGTATTGCTGCTTCCTGGAGGGAGAGGGATGTGGCAGTGGTGCAAAGCTGCAGAGATAGTGCAGGATAGTGCGCACCCCGGAAATGATCTCTTTCAGCTTCTGGAAGAAGGTGCAGGGTTATAAAGACTAGGACAAGCCACCCGAGAAACAGTTTTTATCCAAATGCGATTTTGGTTTTAAACGCAGTGTAAGGTAGTTTCTATGTGAGTACAGTGGTACCTCAGGTTAAGAACTTAATTTGTTCTGGAGGTCCATTCTTAACCTGAAACTGTTCTTAACCTGAAGCACCACTTTAGCTAATAGGGCCTTCCGCTGCTGCTGCGCCACCACAGCATGATTTCTGTTCTCATCCTGAAGCAAAGTTCTTAACCCGAGGTACTATTTCTGGGTTAGCGGAGTCTGTAACCTGAAGTGTCTGTAACCTGAAGCGTCTGTAACCCGAGGTACCACTGTATATTGTATTCAGTTATGGGGTATCAGAGTTTTTAGGGGCTAACTAGGCTGGGATAGTTGGGATAGTTGTTCTGTATGGGACAATGACAATAGAGATTACCGTATCGTAAAATACATTGGCAGGAGAACCACCAGATTGGCTCAGCTGGTGCATTTGCACCACAAATGTGCATAATCTTATGAAGCTAAATGCAGAGCGGACAGGAAATGATAGCAGCTCTTTTTTAAAAAAATAAAAAATTGTTTGCCTGTTGTCATTTGGTGAGAATCAAGGAATCAGTCGAATCAGTGGCCATTATTGGAAAGCCAGCAGGGACTTGAGCAGCAGAATAGAATCAAGGACAAGGGTCATCAATGGTTCTATCTGTAGTTCCTATGACCCCTGAACATCAAATGCCAATTAAAACCACTTTTGGGACTTGAAGTTGTATTCAACATTAGTCATAATCAAAGTTTTTTCCCTCAACTCAGTTCCGGCACCTCTCAGGTGGGCGCTATTGCCATTCTAAGAGAACGAGGGAGCTGTTCGTGGTGAGTTCTGGCATCTCTTTTTCTAGAAAAATAGTTCTGGTCATAGTTGAAGTAGACCCATGGAAATGAATGAACACAACTACTTGTGGGTTCTTAATTTCAGTGGGTCTACCCTAACTTAGATACAACCCAGGGAATGCTCATTGTCAAGAAGGAAAGCTGAGAACAGAATGAAGTTAATTCATCCTGACAATACCAAAGAGAGCAATTGTTAAAGCGTAGCAAAATGACTAGAACTGGAAATATACAATTTTGGGCATGCATTTGCTAAGGGTCAAACGTTTCATTGGGTGGAATTATATGTAAAGCCAGAAAGCCCATTTTTGTGCCGCTTTGCTGTGCTTTCCCCCAACATATAAGACACAGGATTTCAGAGATAAACTACTCCCCAGGATGAAATTGGCAGAATGGGATGCAGCTGGCCACCTGCCGTGTAAAAACCAGGTGCATTAGGAAATGCGGGCTTCTCTTTTTCCTGCATAATGAATATTTACCAGGGAATCCATTTCTGTCAGGCTTTTATTACCAGGGAAAATTGGTTTAAACTTCATACCTGACTGAAATCCTGTCTATAGTCTGAGGACATGACAGTGTTAACATTAAGGCACAGATCATGAAAGGGTATGTGAGATTCATGTCTAGGCAGAAAAAAAACATCTATAAGCTATGCCAAATCCTGGGAATTGACTCAGGGGTGAGATCATACATTGAGTTATTCGCATAATAATTGCAGACATCTTGAACATGTGAAATTGCTATTGCTCGTTATCATATGGCTGTTGCTATATTATCTTAGTTTTTGCCTCAAAATCTAACATTTTGGCAACCAGCCATATACCCTAGTTTCATTTCCCACTGTTCTCTTAAGCTCTTTTCTTCATTAAAAACATACTGGAAGGTGTATGTGTGCATCTCTGACACACATACACACACGAGCCAGGAAGAATGTCATGATAATGGAAGAATTCTCCCCACAAAACTGAGAGAGTCTTTTAAGAGTTTTATCTGGTCCGGTCTCTCACATGGAAGGACATTTTATTGTGTCTATATTTTCTTTTAAAGGTAAAGGTAAAGGGACCCCTGACCATTAGGACAACTCTGGGGTTGCGGTGTTCATCTCGCTTTATTGGCCGAGGGAGCCAGCGTACAGCTTCTGGGTCATGTGGCCAGCATGACTAAGCTGCTTCTGGTGAACCAGAACAGCGCATGGAAACGCCATTTACCTTCCCGCCGGAGCGGTTCCTATTTATCTACTTGCACTTTGACGGCCTTTCAAACTGCTAGGTCGGCAGGAGCAGGGACCGAGCAATGGGAGCTCACCCCGTCGCAGGGATTCGAACCACTGACCTTCTGATCGGCAAGCCCTAGGATCTGTGGTTTAACCCACAGCACTGTTAGTCTCCTCACCTGTATCCACTCTTGATACACTATTTACATATGTCACCTCGCTCCTAATTTTTGCAGGTCTTTCTAGGGTCATCAAGTTACATAAAAATGTTTCGTTCTTGAAATCATCCTTCCTTGATTAGTTCTCTTTCCATTCCCCCCCCCCAAGTGGAAGTCACACAGGGGACCTAACTAAGCATAGCTTTCTGGGTTAGAGGATATGGGGGTTATATGATTTAAAAATACTTTTCTGGTCCAATACTCCATCATATGCACTTTGTTTTTCCCTTTCAAAGAGTTGCTTTGTGGGTAGTTTTTAGTCATTATGGCCAACTAAAACCATCATGCCTCTTCCCACATCAGTCATTTTCAGCTGAATTCAGGAGAACTTGTGAAATATTAAATACACTCATCTACTTAACCTCACATTTTACACTGTTGAGCTTGAATCCCATTTCTGATATTCCTGTTTACATTGCAATCCAATTAACCTGCAGTTTAGCAAAGTTCAATTTAATTTTTAAACATTGGACAGAGTCACTTATTATTAGTTTCCAGCTAAACAGCAGAATTTTAAACAGATAATTCATAATCCACCCATTCACTGAGCAATGATCTATCTGATTAACAAAGTTAACAGGGTTTCTTTAAGATCATTTATACCTGGCATATTATTTTCAAGGGATCAGTCACACAATTTTGCCCAACGTGATTGGGATTTCATGTACAGAAGTCATGTTTGCAACACATTTTTTGATTTTGTGGTTTCATGATTTTTTAACAGTTTTATTGCGCAACACCTTGATTTTTTTTAATGAGTTTGAGGTTTATAAATACTCTTGTAAATAATAAATATATAATAAACATTTGGATGTGCCATTTCTGCTTGGAACAATTGGGGCCAGAGAAGGTAAAACCTGTGCATGCAGTGGACAGGGAGAGCTCTCCTCCACATGAAAGGCCTGCTGTGGGTGGAAGAATCATCCAGTCTAGTCCTCTTGATGTTGAGCTAAAGTTTCTGCAAGATTCCTTTGGAGTTTCTGATTCATAGGAGCTGAAGAGCCAGCCGCCATGAAAGTCTACTATGCCCAGCTGTAATGATCTCAAGGGTCATGCTTACAGATAGTGGAATGTGCTTACAAATAATTGTGGCCAGGTTTGCAATCTTCGGCACCAAATATTTAAGTTGGCTTTTAGCCAAGGTAACTTGTACATAACTTTGCATGGCCAGGGCAGGCGGCTTGGGAGAAAGGCCGTCCATTCCCAACCTGAAGATGAGGGGGAAAGTGGCAAAACTCTGCATACGTTTCAACTTCCCATTCTTCAGATCTGAATGCAACTGTATCTGCTTAACCTCGGCAGCTGAAGGTCTCTGAGAGAGCTAAGATGAGTCTTGCTGTTTTATCACAAAAGAGTTCTTTGAAGTTTGTCTTTGGCCCGTGCTTCCAGGTGGTTACCTGTGAAATATAGGTAGCTGAAATGGGCTTCAGGGACCAGGAAAGTGTGCAAATAACCTGGCTTTACTATCCCTATCTGGCATTGGGGATTCAGCATCTGCCGCTTTTTGTGTTAAATATTCTGCAGGCACTCAATTTCAAGGTACATGAATGTTGACATCCAGTCCCATGCTTCTAAAATAATGGGAAAGAAATATATTGTTCCACGGTAGCTTCCAATGGCCAAGAGATAAAGAGGTTTCCAGCATTGTTTCTTCTACAAAAATATCACCAGTGTTCCTTAGGGAATAAAAACATTGCAAGGTGCTCCATCATTAAGGTCACAGAGATCAGCACAGACATGTCAAATGTGGAAATTGATGTTGATTATTTACTTAGTCTAGAAATTTTCAGGTTAGACACATAAAAGGTGTGAGACTTTTGAAGTCTACCATGCTTGCAAATGTATGTTGGGCTGCTCCATCAAACAGTGTTTGTATTAAGCTGCTTGCTACCTCTCTATAAACACTTTCAACTGATTTATCAGAAGATCAGACTTGTTACAGAATTATTTTATAAGAACTTCTGCATACAGTGGTACCTCAGGTTAAGAACTTAATTTGTTCTGGAGGTCCGTTCTTAACCTGAAACTGTTCTTAACCTGAGGTAAACTGTTCTTAACCTGAGGTTCCACTGTATAGGCACTGGGGATCCACACACCACTTTCTAAGTGCACCATTATGAAGAAGAGGAAACAATAGCTACTGTATATGTACTGATGGCTTTGATTCCTAGCACAATCTTGAGCATGTTTCATCAAGTTCAATGAGGCTTGCTTCCAGGGATGTGTGAATTGGATTTGAGCCTCAATTTGCCACTGAACAGAACAAGCTAAAAAGAGTTTGGAAAAACCCTACTGTCTTCTTCAATTGCTTTGAAATAGTGGATGTCAAAAGTATGCATCTTGGAAGAAAAGAAAGTATTTTCCCTCCTCCTATAAGTAAATAAGCATAGCTAGTTATTAATATGTGGCATTCCAACTCATGTCTATGCAACACTGTATATTTCATGGTATCTGGAACAAAAGCAACTTGGAAGATGTCGCTCACATCTGCAATTCATCTGCAGAAGCCTTTCTTCTACAATGAAGAACATGAGATAAGGTGCAAATCGACTAGAATTACTAGGTTAGGGCACCTTGTCCATTCTGGATTGCTTTATCAGGACCAAAAGAATTGTGGGTGAGCTAGTTCTCCTGAAGTTGCCTTGTGCGGGAATGGCAGCTCAGTGGAAGAGCATCTCCTTTGAATGCAAGAGGTCCTAGGTTGACTCCTCAGCATCTCCTGGCAGGGTAGGAAGAGTCCTGTCTGAAATCTTGGAGAATCATGGCCAGTCAGTGTAGAGAATACCGAGCTACTTGGACCAATGGTCTGAATCTGTGTAAGGCAACTTCCTATGTACTTCCATAACCTAAGAGTAATGGGTGCATCTCCATTCCCGTCGTGCTTGTGAAAGGCCGCACCAGCAAAATCTTATGATGAGGAAATAGACGACTTCTGAATGACAAGCATGCTAGAGCTGTAGCTCCAGGAACATTTAAAGCAGGATAATTACAGATCAGCCACATTTGTTTATTTAGAGAATTTATTACCTGCTCTTCAGCATTTGGTCCCATGGTGGGTGACAACAATGTAATTAAATAACGTCAAACAACACAGTTCCAAAACAAAATCAAAACAATTGGATCTACCCAATGCTGCATGGTGCAATGACTTTAACTCATGACAGAGAGTGTTCCAGTGTCCCCAGACACCCCCCAAAATCTTCTCTAGAGGATCCCTCAACATTTTGGAGCCGATTTTAGGGTTCTGCAGGGGATATGTCCATTATGGAAGTGGAAGTCTGTTGTGCAAGTGGAATGACAGCATTGGATACCACTCATGTATTCAGGTCTATTCAGACACAATGGGACTTACTCCTAGCTAAGTAGATATAGGGCTGCAGTCTGAATCAGGCAGCTGGAAGGGAAATGATGTAAGGGGAAAACACAAACACATCATGGAATGATGCAAGATTCTTAGCACTACTGAGTAGAAGAAGCAAGATGGAAGGTCTGGTGCCTGGAATGTCTTCTTGCGAAGAAATGTTGCATTTCACGCAGAAAGTTATCCATCTACGAGGCTTATTCATTTCTATCACTTATGATGTCCCTGAGACTGGAACAACAAGATTGTTGGTAGTAAAAGCTCTGCAGACAGGACTGGGAATTAATAGTTCCCCCACTCCTTGGTGTTCAAATGTCAGTGGTCATCTCAAGTGGTATCATAACAATGGGCCATTACATCCCAAATCATCATGTGTAAATAAAGTCAAGGTTTGTTCTTCCGCTGAGCACCCTACGAATTAGCCTGGTTTTCTCATGGCTTCCCATCCACAAATTATCAAAAGGTGCCTGCAACCATTCCCTATTCAAATGTTGACATTTCCTAAATCATTCTATTGATCTTTCCTGCCAGGTTGGCAGTATGTAAGGGATGCAATGTGCTATTAATTTAATGGATAGTTCTGGTAAATGTCAAGATTTTTAATGGCATATACTATTTTATTAAATATGCTAATAGCCTCGTGATAACGGAGTACACCAAGTGGGATTTAAGTTAAAAGGGCAACATTGGACCTTTCGTTTGCCCAGCTGCTCTGCTCTGATGCAGAATCCAAAGACGCAATGCTTGAATAGTAATAAACTGGATTGTATGTGCTCATGTTTCTAGCTGATGGATCATGTGGAATGCTCCAAAAGGGGCCCAGTTTGTATTTGGTTAAAGACTTCTGGGACAATGCTAGGGGGGTTATCCTGTGAACAGGATTATCTGTGAAGCAAAAAATGCAAGCTATGAAGGTGGAGGGGAGAATGGAATAAATTTGGATAACATGCTGGCATATTTCAATGCTGTTGTAGCTACAGTTATATCGCAGAAGTAATTTTTCCCTGCATGTATGGGGCTGGGTTGGGGCAGGAGGTGAGGGGGAGATGTAGAGGGCTGCAGTAAAAGGGAATTTATAGAAAACTCCTCTTGAAATATTTTCTTTCCAATGGCTACATTTCTTAAGTTACAACATGCTTGGTTCAGAGACCTGGACACTCTTCACCATTTCGCCACAATTATGTATCCATAGCTCCAGAAAACCTCAAGGTCTCCAAGTTTTCTTTAACTCCACTGTTTTCAGAAAATGAGATTGATACTTTTTGAGTTGAAGCTGCTGATTCCTGGCTGATGATGGCCCTCTCCCACTCAATCCAGCAAAGTCACAACAGAATTGGTTAAAGCAAGGATTGGTCAACAGCTGATGGATAGGGACCTAGAGGATCTATGGTGGACAGTCCCACTAACACTGCCACCGTTTGGATTTTGCTTGATTAGTTTTTGAAATATGCAAAAAGGAGAATTCTGGCACTGAAAGGAAAAGGCGTTATCCAATGCAAAATCGCAAGAAGCTCCATTATGACAATAACTGAGTAGAACAAAGGAATTCCAGCAGCTGCATAAACAACAACAACAACAGAAGAAGAAGAACAGTTGGAAGCCTGCAGGCACCCAATTGGTCACTGTAAGGACAGGATGCTGGATTAAATGTGCCGTTTACCTGATCCAGCAGGCTCTTCTTATGTTCTTATGTTGAATGTATATGTGAAACTAGAAGTCTTCTTAAGTGTCTGGGTTGGGGCTGAATACAGTGGAAACAAAGAGCTATAGGGCAGGAGGTGACTACCAGGAGTAATAGGTAGAGGCGGAGAGAGAAAAGTATGTTTGGAACCAAGACAAGACTTCCTAAATTGGTCCCCTTTATAAAACATCTGGAAGGCTTGCAATCAACCAAGTTTTACTGCGGAATACTTTCATTAAAGTATACAGCATTATCCCAAAGGATGTGGTTTGTGGACTGCATCCTTAGGCCACAGTTCCTTTGGAATGTGCCATTGCCTTACATTTTCTGATCCTAAGCACACTTAGGAAAATCCCCATGGTTTTAAATCTGGAACCCATTTAGTTTTGTGTTCATTTAATAACACCAATTGGACCTAGTGCTGTCACTGATCCACCACTTGGAGCCTTCCCCTACAGCAGCCCATTAGCTGTGATCTGCCCCTTGCATCTTAGAGATTTTTGAGATATTCCACATGCGTTCTGACGATATTCGTAATTAAACAAACATCAGTAACAGGAGCCAATATTCAATTTGATTTACAGAGTATGTAGGAAAGCCTTACTCTTCTTGGCAGGAAGATGATTGTTGGATTAGTCTGTGGTTCATCTACTTAAACATAATCTATGAATTACAATTGCAGGCAAATAGTTCTTTCACCAGAGTATGATGACATCCCAGGGAGTGTTCCAGTGGGTCAGGCAAGGGCTCAGACAAAGAAAGCTCAATGTTTTAGCTCGCCTGGTTTCATTACGATGATGGCATTCACTCTCCTACTCCTAAAATTAATGTTTTGAAATGCAATGCTAAAGACCAGCTTTCTGAAAGACTATTTTAATGCCTACCTTTCATTCAGTTTTTCAGAATGTGAACAAGAAAAGGTTGAGGGCATCCTTTTTTGGGGGGGTCCCATGGCTAAGCTGGACTAACTCTAGTAGGATTCTCCCAAGATAAGAGGCAAAATGGGAAATTAGACTGCTGTGGGAGGTGGGTGGTTGAAGAAATAAAGATGAGGTGGGAGGATACATAAAGATATAGCATAAAGTCATGTGCACCAGAGCAGAGGCACTAAGAAACATAGGTAAAGGTGGGAGCAAGTGAGGGGAAAAGACCAAGCTGCTAGCTATCAATGAGAGAAATTGAATGAGGAGCTTCCATTTCTAGGAACTAATCAGGATTTAGACTGGGAAGCTCCTGGGTAGAAGGCAAAGTTTCCAGTGAGCAACTAAACTGGAATTACCTTGGGATAAGGAAGAGTGGACACAGAGGTCAATTGCCTTATGTAAGGCAAGACTCGCCTACTCTGAAATAGGTAGGTAGTCTTGTTGGTCTGCTGTAGTCAAAACAAAATTTAAAAAATCCTTCCAGTAGCACCTTAGAGACCAACTAAGTTTGTTATTGGTATGAGCTTTCGTGTACATGCACACTTCTTCAGATACCTGAATCTGAAGAAGTATCTGGTATCTGAAGAAGTGTGTGTGCACACAAAAGCTCATACCAATAACAAATTTAGTTGGTCTCTAAGGTGCTACTGGAAGGATTTTTTAATTTTTGTTTCGACTACTCTGAAATGTAGAAGCATTAGAATATATCTGGTCAGGATGAATGCAGGATGAATGTTCATTGCTGTGTAACTCCCCCACAAACAAAACAGAGTGAATGCTCAGTGAAGATGAGATAGTATCTAATCTCCATGTAAGCTTTGTGCCAGCAAAACAGGATGAATGTAAGGACATCTGGATGAGCCCTAGCTCAGTATGTCTGTACTAGGAGTGGTGAACCGGTAGTCCAGATCAGGCTGGCATGACTGTTTGAAGTGGCCCACTAGCCCCCATCATGTGAGTCATGACAGTGGTATGACCCAGTGCTTTTTTCCTAAAAAAAAAATGTTTAGGGGTACTCTCATTCCGTCTGAGACTCGGAAAACACCATGACAGTAAATGAGGCCGCCATCGGAGGTAGCAACCGAATTGACGATTCACTGTGCTGTTCAATGGAACTGACAATTCACCATGCTAGAGAAGAAACTAAATTTATTTATTTATTTATTTATATTTTTAGTTTCTTCTCCTGTTAGATTCACAAAATGTATAGGGACATGCATACCCCCAGAAAGAAAGCACTGGTAGGATCTACTGGGGAGCAGGATCTATTGGAGAGCAGGATCTATTGGAGAGCAGGTGGCAACCCTCAGGTTTGCTATCTCTATCTCTCTTTAGTGTTGAGAGAGGTTAAGCTTAATGTCCTATAGTGTTAAGCTTTTCAGAAAATGAGACTTAAACATGAATTGCTAGGCAGTAGCTGATGAGAGTCTTCTTAATGGTGCTGATGTTGTCTCACATACTTATCCTGAAAGAGCAGGTGATGAAGCATACATCACGGGAGAAAAACCTCATCTTACTTTTATGGAATTGTCCCTGATTTACTGTCACATGTGTGGAAGGATTAGGAGGCCTTTCATCTTGATTTATTCTATTCTGCTGGCCTGCTGAAAATCTGGCAGAGCTTTGTTAACCTCCATTAGCTCCCTGCCTACAAGGGATGCTTAGGGCTTATAATGTTGCTGTTTTGTATTTTGGGGGGGAAGCTAAGCCTGCATAAAGGTGGTGTTTGTTGCCTAATTAATACTGCACCCAAGCATAAGATTAAAATGCAAACATTTGAAATCTCTAGGTAATTCAGTTTTAATTGCATTTTTCCAGGTGCCTTTGGCCATCTTCTCTTGAATAGAGAAGAGAATACAATGGCTAAGTTTGGATGATCATACTTTGACTTAATAAACTGAGTTGAGAACAGTTTATTAACCCTTTCTGTGCTCACTTCACTGTGTGCTGGAATGACATTTTGAAGTCTCTTATTAACCATAGCTTCTCCTTTCACCTGAACCCAGAAACTATGGTTAGTAGATTTGGAACAAGCCAGATTCTTAAGCTACAGTTTGAAGTTGGTTTAAGATCCTGGCTTGTTCCAAAAGCCATTAACCATAGTTTCTGGGTTCAGATGAAATGAGAAGCTATGTTTAGAAGCTTACTGGTTTGATGGCTTATGCCACAAAGGGAGAAGGGCCTACATGCATGGGCAAAAACCTTGTTGATATTTCTGCCTATTAAACAGAGACAATTGTATAAATGCAGCTGATGAATAGTGACGCTGGAAAATGGTACGCAAATTCTGTTCTTGCACATGTAGTAAGTCTGTTGCAGCCTGTATGATAGGATTGCAAGAAGAACCTTAGTCTAGCTTGGAATCCAGGTTCCAGATGCAAATACAGGCTCTTTTTCTGAACTGTTCTGTGGTGTAGTTATGAAAAAAAAATTGTTATGAGGAAGTTTGATATTGTGGGCAGAGGGGAGAGAAGCCTCAATAAAGCCAGGAGATTGTAAAGGAGACTCTGTGCCAATGTTTTTGGCAGGTCGCTGTCCAATTTACAGTTACAAAGAAGCCAGCTTTCTGTCAAAGTGCGAGCTCTTGCATTCTTCCCACACCCCCTTGCCTTTCTTTTTTAAGGGATGAATTCCTACTTGTCTTTCATGCACTTCACCAAGAGTCTTCCTTTTCACTGAACACCATGTTCAGCATCTAAGCTGTTCTGCTTTTGTTTGTTTTCTGCATTTGGGGAACATTTAACCAGAAAGAATGTTGCTTCTCCATTTCACAAACACTTCAAAAGGGGGAGAACAGAAGCCTGAATAATTTCAGGACGGATATAAACTCTCGGCTGGACCACTTTGCATCCAAGACTGGCGAAGTGGAGAAAGAAATACAAGCCGCAAAGCAAACAAAATACACCCTGGAGTTTCTGTATTTCTATGGCCAAAGAATACTGGATTTCAGTGGCTCTTAGCTATATGAAGAAGCCCCCTGATGAGTACGCACAGCCTCCCTCCTTCTACCACCACTGGAGCTAAATCAAAAGCACATACATACTCTCTCTCCCATCCCAATGAAGAGAGAAGCATTTCCTCTGCTGCAGGCTCAAGGGTGCATATGGCATTACCTTTTTCATAGAGACACAGGACACCATAGAGAGGAAATATAAAATCCATGGTTTCCCAATTTGCAGGTGGAAGGCTATTATTTGTCATCCTGTATAAGATCTTTCTCCACTCACATAACATAGTAACAGAAGGATCAGCAGAATACTTTTAATAAGCTAGGCACAGCAGTGTAGCGGCAAGGAGATTTAATGTGTGCATTGAATAATTGAGAACTGGAATTGGCACACATTTAATCTATGCCTCAATCATTGTCGATCTCATTTAGATAGGAGTTAACATTATACACAAGTGTTTGTTTTATGAATGACAAATATATCTTTGACAACACATAACATAAACCATGGTGTGCTTTTAAAACCCTGCAATAGTAAAAATATTGATGATCGAGGGTGTGCAGCCACCCAAGTTCAGGGAGTGAGGGAAAGGATAGTGAAATGAACAGCAAAGATTTGGGCTTACACTTAGTAGATATGAGTTACACTGATGCTACACCTGCATGTTGCATTTAAAGCACTCTTACACCATTTTAAGTCATGGCTTCCCTCAGAGAAACCTGGGGACTTTTGTTTGTTAAGGGTGCTGAGAGTTGTAAGAAGACGCCTATTTCCCTCACAGGGCTATAATTCTCAAACTCTGGGAACTGTAGCTCTGTGAAAAGAATAGGGGTCTCCTAACACCCCTTAGCATCCTTAACTGTTCCCAGGATTCATTGGGAGAAGCCATTGGTGATACTCAACTAAGTTTTTCTCAGAGTAGGCTTATTGAAATCATGGACCTAACCTAGTCATGTTAATTAATTTCAATGGGTCTCCTCTGAGGAAAGCTTAGTTAAATACCTGCCCGTGACTGTTAATGTGGTATAATAATGAGTGCAGATATGGCCTAATTCAGGGCTCTTGGCTAGATTGGGAGGTAGCAGTTTCAACCAGTGATCCCACTAAGCAATAATTTATTCCAAAAATATTTAGTCCATTTCTCTGTCACTTTCCTAACCCAAGAAGTCATGTTTTTAAAGTGTACTTGTTGTTCCAGAGTGCTTTAATCCACTTTAATTGTGCAAACCTAAATTTCCACTATGTAACTGAATACCTCCCACAAAATACTGATAGAGTTTTCCTCACTGTCAGTTCAACTGCTTCCTTTCACATCTTGAACAACAAATCAGTACCGGTATATGGGTTGGGAGCATAAACTTATAGTGGGTAAGGAATTCTAGCTATTTTTTCAAAGTAAATAATTAGTGCAATCAGAGCATGCTCCAGTTCCCATAGAAATGGACACCCCCCCCTTCTCATGAGGGAAAGACAGGGGGGTGAGCTTCTTACCCTCATTCTTTCATCAAGATCTTGTTGCTGTTCTAGCATCTTGTCCATGACATATTGGGGCTGAACGTGTGCAACAGGGAACAGGCTATATTCCAGCAGGTTCCCCATAGAATTAGAACCTTAATGATATTTGAAAGGCCCAGGCCTCCGGCCTGCGATGGGATCAGATGGACATCAGAGCACAGCCAGATTCAGACACTCATTGAGGGGAATCACTGAGCTGAAACACTGAGCGAAATCACTGAACAGAACCCGATTCAGAGCTGACCATACTGGCTAGAGCACTGTGTTCCATCCATCGCATCGGAACCATGGCTTTACTCGTGCCTCTACTGCCATTTGCCCCAGCCTATGAATCATGGGATTCCTACCTCGCTCGGTTTGCCTACTACCTAAATATACCCAGGCCTAAATATACCCAAGTACAGAAGGTTCCTCAGCTGTTTTGGACTACAGTTCTCAAGAGCCCAAGCCAGAATGATGACTGGGTAGATGGGGAGTTTTAGTCCAAAGCAGTTTGAGGGTACCAGGTTGGGGAACATTAGATAGATTGTATGGGGTTTAGAGGTCAATGTTCTTCTTCTCTGAGTATGGAATTGTATTCATACTGAACAAGGATAGTTACCTCCTCTCCCCCTTCACACACACGCCCAATTTCATTTTTTTATGTTTCATTCCATTGGTTATACTGATGTCAAAATATGAATTAATTAGGTCCTCTGCTTTGAACTTTGAATGTTTTTTGTTTTGCTTCATATTCTTAAATTGAGCCACTGAGCTTCTGGGAAATTCAATCTGCTTCTAGTGTGGGAGCCAACGAAACCGCCAATACCATATGGTAACAGTCAGATGGAGATTGTTATGACATGATCTCATCTTGAATATTTCTTCTTGATGTCTGTGTGTCAGCAAGGAGACAATACAGTAAGGAAAAGAAGGGTGGGGATCATCCAGCATTAACATTCTCTTCTCGTTTTAAACCCTTTCTACTCAGCGGTGCTGCAACATTAAGTGTACCAAGACTTCACTTATGGGAACAAATCTGGAAGACAATGAGTCTACTTTTTTGTATATTTTTATCAGCCTTGGCTGATCAGGGGTAGGGAACCTCAGGCCTAGGGACCAAATGCAGCCCTCAAGCCCTCCCTCTCTTGGCCTCAGAATTCTTCCCAAGCCATGCCCTCTGCTCTCAGGGCATGGCTGCACCCCTCATTGGCCCTTCTCCACTCTTTTTTTTTTTTAACCTGGCTGATTTTGTTAATGCCTCGTTTGTCTGGATGGAGGACACAGAGGGTTATGTGAGTGTATGTATAAAGTATCCAACTGTACAAAGTTAATATCTGCATTCATTGTTCCACCCACCTTTGTCTCTGGCCCTGTCTACTACTGGCATGTGGCCCCTGGAAGGTTTCCAGATGGATATGTGGCCCTTGGGCTGGAAAATGTTCCCGCTCCCTGAAGCAGATGGCAGGAACAGGCTACCTAGACGTAATGGCAGTCATTTTGACATTTCTCCAGTTAATCTACCCTCCTCTGTCTTTCCCATCTCACCAGTTCTCCCAGTGGTGAACACTCCAGAAGTGCAATGTGTACCCAGCATCCATGTTCTTTCAATGATCTTCCCAGCAAAGGGGAACGTGCCAAGCTTGTCCTGCCAGTTTGACCCTGTCTCTTTTTACAATCACATGGTTGAGATGTCCTTCAGACTACTCACCCACCCCACCCCCTGCATCCCACTACAATGTGAATACAGCCCGCAAAATAACTTTTATGGATTGGTAGAAGAGACAGAAATGCATGTTTGCCGTTGGCGGTAGTATGCTCATAGGATAGTAGCCTTGCGAGGTTTCCCCTTCCCCTTGAAATGTTATTTATCAATTAATCCAGCGCAGAAATACTTATCATTATATTTTACGTCAGGCAGAGAAATTCCTTTAAATTATTCCCTTCAGTATATAAGAAAAAGTGTTATCAATAACCCAATCCTCAACACATTCATTTATGTAATTCCACTGTGTTGTATCTAACAGTTCTTCTCTGCTCATGGAAAACTCTTTGATCCAGGAGATAATTCTGTTAGTGGAAAGGGGGAGATTTTCCTTGACTTCTTATTCCATCTGCCCTTCCACCAGTCTGTTTCAAAGGGTTGAAGGACCCTTTGGAATAGCAAAGGGAAGCAGGGACTTCAGGAGAAAGGGGAAGTTGCAAAAATGCCTCCCACTCTTTTCCATTCCTATGAGCCTCTGCTGGACCAAAGAGATTTCTGTGGGTAGTGAATCACAAATGGATGCAATGCTGTGAGTTCAGTGTTACTGAATTAATGCTATATTCCTATGCATATTTCTCTTGTAGAAACTTTGTCTTAAAGCAGTGGGATTTTTAAGTAAATATATTTAGGACTGGGATACTGGTGTCTCTAATTTCATTTTCTTCTCCAGCAAACTCTTCCCTGTAGCCTGCTGACTTGAGGTATCAACATTTCCATTACCAGAAGTTCCCAAACTTTTCAACACATTCAGCACACATTCATTCTTTCCCATAAGAACATAGTTTGCCAAATGCAATGCTACATGAGTTGGAATTCTATTAATACGCATCACCAAAACTTTACTGAAATCTACATTAGCTGTACAGCTTAGAAGTAACATGATTTACAAGCAGAAGACAAATGAACTCAAAACCAGTTAATATATGCTAAGATATGCTGCTTTTCCATAGTTTTCTTTAGGCTCCTCCATACGATCTGTTTATCGGACAATCATCCTGGTTTGTTTGCACATAGCTTATGTTGAGGTTCAACCATGTCCAAACTTCACTGAATAGTTATCCTTTCTTCATCTCACATTTTCCTATCAGTTTCTTAACTGCAAAATGTACTTTAAAAATTAAAATAATAATAAAGTGGACTTTGTGTGCCAGGGTGACAGAGCACTTCAATCTACTTTAAGCACTCAAACCAACTTTTCTGATATGTGCTTGAATGTTGACTGTCTGGAGGCAACCTATGCCTCTGCAAAGAATACACACTTCTCATTTGGTGCATCAGTCATAACTTGCTCTGAGTAGTGGTGTAGTAGAGCCAGAGTTAGTTTGCGGGGGGGGGGGGGGCACACAGCAGCAGTTTTCAGATCAAGGAAAATTGATGTAGTATGCCAGAGCATGAGAGTATGTGGGTTCTCTTCACTCTGGAAAGTGAATGAGGTGATAACCATCTACAAAGGAGACCTGGTAACTATACCATAGCTTGCAGATACCCACCTCACAGTGGTACAGACAAAGGCTTTCTTTGAGATGGTGCCTACCTTGTGGAATGATTTCCTTCTGGAGATCAGGTGGACACCAACAGTTGGGTGCTTCCAACAGCAATTAAGAACAAGCATGCCTCATCACGGGGACGCGGGTGGCGCTGTGGGTAAAAGCCTCAGCGCCTAGGGCTTGCCGATCGAAAGGTCGGCGGTTCGAATCCCCGCGGCGGGGTGCGCTCCCGTTGCTCGGTCCCAGCGCCTGCCAACCTAGCAGTTCGAAAGCACCTCTGGGTGCAAGTAGATAAATAGGGACCGCTTTCTAGCGGGAAGGTAAACGGCGTTTCCGTGTGCAGCTCTGGCTCGCCAGAGCAGCGATGTCACGCTGGCCACGTGACCCGGAAGTGTCTCCGGACAGCGCTGGCCCCGGCCTCTTAAGTGAGATGGGCGCACAACCCCAGAGTCTGTCAAGACTGGCCTGTACGGGCAGGGGTACCTTTACCTTTACCTTTTATGCCTCATCACCCAACATACCTCTTCACGCAAGCCAAATTCCAAAATGGTTAACCACAACACCACCCTTTGCCAGTTCATTAATCTATGACTGTTAGTTGATCTATGAAACTGGTGTTAAGATGTACTATTGCATCATATACATTCAATGAGCAAAAAACCCCTGCCAGTTTAAGCTCAGAATTAAGGGTCATGTTGGCTCAAATGCCACAAAGCTGGAAAATGTGAAGGTTAGGCTAAGGCTTTACCAGATGTAAAGCATGTTGTGCAATGTAAAGGATGTTGTGCAATGTCACAAACCGTGCTTGCTTACAACTTATGGGCCCACACTGTTCTTTCAGGTGAATCAGGCCCAAATCCAGATGGTGAGGATAATAGCACCTGGAACCAGCAGAGATGGTCCATGTTGTCCTAGTCCTATATTGCCTTACGAAGTATCTGAGTCTTCCTTGCTAGAGATATTCTTCTGTGGGTTGCCCCATGCCTGTTTGTAGCTTATAGTTTTCCACACTTTAACTTGCTGTGTCTTGTCAACAGTTGTTCCAGATAGGTTTGAAAACTTTAAGAAATCTCATCAGGCAAATCCCGTATGCCATGTTTACAGTTATTAGCCAAATAAATGCTGTTTGAGGCTCCCTAACGTCAGAACCTGGTGTGGTTTTTTTGCTCCTCACCTTAGCTATAGGAGCTCCTATATTAATGGATCAAAACAGCTGCCTGCATTTTTGGACTCTTTGGGAGCGTGGCTAAAGGGGCTGTCATGAAAAAATCCTGTTCTTCAACAAAATGTCCCACTAAGTTACTATCTCAGAGATTCACAGAATTATATACCGGGGCAGACTACTGCATCTATCCAGCACCCAGTTTATCAGGGGTGAAAGGCCATGGCTACCTGTCTTGCAAGAAGACAGATAACTTCATTCCAAATGAGATTCTCCCAACTAAGATTATGTGTGTTATGTCCCTATGCGACTTTTAGCTGATCAAGTTTTGATTCCCTGGTAGGATTGGTTCTGCTAGACACAAACTAACTGATTTTATTTTATTTTTTACAGTGCTATTAGAAAATGATGGATGGCCCATAGACTGAGCCTTTGGCCATGGGCAGTGAAATTCCAGGTTTTCACTGAATGAAGATGAGAGCTCCCACAATGAAGACTCCTAGGGAACTGAAAAAGCAAATGTTTTTCTACTAGGTTAGAGAGGATTTCCAACATATGTCAAAACCACCCTTAACAGCTTTATTTGTTGCCACTCTGCTCCTGAAGATTTCCATTCTATTGGAAATGTTGGCACTTTTAATAAAGTATACCCTGTCATCCCAAAGCTCTGTGCTATTGAACACAATGCCAGAGGACCATTTAAAGGAACATCACCACTACAGCTTAGATACTGAAGCCAAGTGACTGGCAACCGCAGCAGCAGAAAGCTCTAAGACCGGTCAGTGCAACCTCACAAAATGGGAGAGGAACAAAACAGGGGCTGAAAAACAGGATAATAAATATTAACGTGTCAGTCACGTGTTGCTGTTTTCCTGCCCAGAGACAGATAGGAAGGACTTTGCCATAGCTATGGTTTAGATTAGGATTGACTGAGTGGTGCAGAGACCCGGCTGCCCAGGGAACAAGTTTGTCAGAAATCCCTCCTCAAGCCTCTGTAAATTCATAGACGCATAAAAGGGGGGAGGGGATAGGAAAGGGTGTGTGGCTCTGAGAGGAGATTTTTCAAAAAATGTTTGACATTCTCATTGGGAGGGCACTGGCTGGCAGTGAAGGAGCACCAGGGACTGCCAAGTCACATGCAACCTCCCCACTCACAAGTAGACCAATAACTCCAGGTTTAGAGATGCATACCATGTCATCTCTTTTGGGCCTAGACCCAAAGCTTTTGTGCTGACACTCCTGAAGACCAGTGGCAGCTTTACCCCAACCCTCTCACAGCATCACAGGCTGTCCATCAGCTGTCAACCCAGAGGACCCCTCAAGTACATTTCGGAGCACAATCCAAAGTGTTGGTGCTGACCTTTAAAGCACTAAACGGCTTTGGTCCTGTATACCTGAAGGAGCGTCTCCACCCCCATCATTCAGCCCGGACACTGTGATCCAGTGCCAAGGGCTTTCCGGCGGTTCCCTCACTGTGAGAAGTGAGGTTACAGAGAACCAAGCAGAGGGCCTTCTCTGTAGTGGTGCCTGCCCTGTGGAACGCCCTCCCAACAGATGTCAAGGCAATAAGCAACTATCTTACTTTTAAAAGACATCTGAAGGCAGCCCTGTTTAGGGAAGTTTTTTAATGCTTAATGCTGTATGGTGTTTTTAATATCCAGTTGGAAGCTGCCCAAAGTGGCTGAGGAAACCCAGCCAGATGGGCAGAGTATAAATAAATGATGATGATGATGATGAGTAGTAATAGTAGTAAAACCCTAGTACTGAACCCAGGGGGCTCTGCCTGCTCTCCAAGATCCCCAACCTATAGGGTTCTGGTTCATTTTCTGAGGACTCAATAGTCTGGCATCAGGTCAGGGCTATGCGTGACATCTACATGCAGCATAATAACACTGGGCACTTTGTAGTGGAAATGGAAATGTTGGCAATGCCAATGCAGGCTCTTTCCCCTCTCCTCAGCTTGGGCTGAACTTAGCCTTGCATGGTCTAAGGGCCCATCCACACTCCTGTTTCTCCTGTGATTTCTAGGCACAGATCCAAGAGGTTTTTCTTTCATTCTGCAGCTTTCCTCTGGAAAACCTGCCGCTTACCACCAAATCAGAACAGACATCAATTGGGATGAATGGAAAAAAACAGAGGATGAAAGGAGGTGAGGACGAGTGCTAAGTTGCTGTGCCAGTAGGGAAATTGGCGGCAGAGGGGGAGCACATCCAACCACACTGCAGATGCTGCTCTTTACTTTACTTGCGTTTGTTCTTCAAATCAGGAAGGGGCGCAATCAATAAGATCCGACTAGAAAAAAAGAACCAGCATCTGCTACTGCAGTATCTTTTGTTCACTGCATGCAGTTTTCTCGATATGCTACTGTGAGTTCCACATTTTTAAAATAAACGGAATTGAATGTAATCTCTCGAAGGCCTGCTTGTGCTGTCAGCAGCTAATTAACTTTATCTCTTGCAGCGAGACAGGCAACAACAGGCCTGCATTATAGGCTGGAAACCTAGCCCACTCAATTCCTTGTCAACACTTTGCAAAACCTCACGCGAGGCCTGACAACTTTGTCCTTCAATTAATTCAAAAGCAAAGAGCAGGCAGGCTGTGCGTATTGTGCTGGAACCATTCCTAGGCGAATGCGTACAGGGCAATAGAAGTGGAGCAAAAACGACCCAATTTTCCACCTTCCAATCTTTCATAACATCTTAAAAAACTTATTTTCAGTACTCAATACTCTGTGTTTAATAACAACTTCACGTTATAATCGAGTAGGGATGCCCAGTGTATATAATGCAATACAAACAGACACACACAAACAAACTAGAAAAAACGTCTGTGGGCCTTGAAGCACCACAGCACTGCCCCTTGTGTTTCCTGTCTGTGTGGATGCAGAATCTGGGTCCTAGTCATCAGGGCTTGCTGGTGTAGAGTGGCAGGGAGGCAACTGCAACCAGACAGGACATGCCATTTCTCCTACCTACAGTATGGCCTGCACAAAGAGATAAGGAATAGCTGGGGACGGACACTACTATTGATGGTGAGACTTCAGAGATCCTTTGAACAGATGAGGAAGGGATGGGGCAGAGGGGAGGCCCAGGGAGAAGATGCAGGGAAAGCGCAGTCCACAGGGTAAGGGATGAGGCCCCTGACTAGACCTACGCAGTGCCCAAACAAGGACCTGCTAGATTGTATTCAGTGTGGGGGGGGCAAGAGTATGATTTAACAACTTGTCCTTAATAAACAACTGTGAGCTGAACAATTGGGTGGTTGCAGTTATTTGTGCAAAGGAAGAGGAGGGATGGGGGCTTTGGATGCCGCCCTACCCACAGAAGACCAGCAAGCTCTGTATGTATTTTACAGTGAAGTGTAGGCAGGGTCAGGCATGACCCAAGACCAAGATTCAGCTCAAAAGGATTTACTGGAACAATAAGAACAAGAATGGAAAACAAAGGCACTCAGCCCAGTATACACACACCTTAAGCTGGCCCAGGCAACACCCCTCTGCCTGTGATAGGTTGCCTTATAATGCAACTAGCAAATCAGAACACTTGTCCTATCACCGCAGGGATTGGCTGCCTGCCAGCTACCAGCAAATATCATTGGAGGGTTTTTGGAACCCTGTCTGTCTTTTGTTATACAGATGAAGCTCCAGAGCTCCAGGAGGCATTAAGGTCTAGGCCTGCAATGGCATGCATACAGCCTGGCTTTGGCCTACAATGCCTGCATACTTAACATTGCAAACCAACCATTTCTATGTCATACCCTCCAACATTTCTCTGATGAAAATAAGGACGTTCCATTCCATAATGATAATTTTACTATTTATACCCCATACATCTTATTGGGTTGCCTCAGCACTCTGGACAGCTTCCAACATATATAAAAACATAAATAAACATTAAAAAAACTTCCCTATACAGGATTGCTTTCAGATGTCTTGGGGGTTGGATAACTGCATATCCTCCAATATTTCTCCAATGAAAATAGGGACATCCGAAGGAAAAGCGGGACATTCTGGGATCAAATAAGAAACCAGGACAGCTTCTCTAAATCAGGGACGCCCCTGGAAAATAGGGACACTTGGAGGGGCTTGATATGTAAGCCCAATACAAGTGGTAAAAATTAGTTGGATCTCTAACAGGGCCACATTTTCATTCCAGGACAACACAAGTTTACCCCTTACACAGATACAACTCCCAGCACCGTTACCAAACTACAGTTCTCAGGATTCTTTGAGGGAATTCATGTTGTCTTGGGCCAGGAGTCAGCTTCGCCTGCTGAACAGCAGCCTGAAGGGGAAGAAGGCAGAGTGACTCCACCTGCAGCTGATCAGCTAGCAAAGGACACAGAGGAGAAGGCACTGATGAGAACCAGCTGGCTTCAGCCTTCTTAAGCGGAGCTTCCAGCAGCAGTCAGGTGCTGCTAACAATGCCTGTAGTTCTTGGCCCTACCTTGCTGCTTCCTGTTAGTCTTGCCCCATGATCATCAGATTTCCTGACCCCTGGACCATCGGACCATGTGGATTGCTGTTTGCCTGACCCTAGGACTGGACCTGACTTTGGATACCACCTCTGCCTCCAGGCAAGTGCACCTCAGAGATTCTTCTGGTTGGCTGGTCTCCCACTCCACTGAGCTCTGCACAGTGTTGCTCAGCATGAAACTGCAACACATGTCCTTTCAATGTATGGTGTGGATGCAGCCCTGGTCTCATTTTCTCTGCCCTTGACCAGCTGATAAGTGTAGCCTGCTCTCCTGTGTACACACACACAACTGGGCAAGCTCTGTACACCAGAAAGCGATTTCCTTGGGGGGGAGAGTATAGGATTGTGCTGGAAATGATTTTGATTGATGGAGCTTTCAATGAACCATTCCGTTGTCCTCTTAAATTCCTGGTATCTCCTTAAACCCCCTGCGACGGCGCAACAGCACTTTCACCCCTGGTGCTGTTGGGCCCACCATCATTTAAATATAGTGTAGCCACCTCACAGAACACAAATTCCACGAATTCCTACAAACTATCCCAGATGATCTTGTTGGGGGACTTGTGTGAGGGAAAACTTAATATGGAGTCTCAGGGAGGATTTGATCAAATGAACAAGAATGATTTCATTAAATAAAGGAAGTTTATGACACAAAGTGGGTAAAACATAAGAAACTTCAGATTATTTCACTTCAGTTCTTTCTCAGTTGTTGCACAGCTGTTGCCGCTTAATACTTTGGTTCTTAAACAAGGTGGTAGTTCCTGTCAGTTGTACACCCCTTTGACAACCCTACTCCTGAGGTACTCCAAGTAACAGACCCAAGGGATCACCACACCCATCTTAACTAGCTTGGGAGTCTTCTCTTTTTGTAGAAGAATCTCTCCCCTCCTGACTGGAATGAGACCAAAGTAGACTGTATCCTACAGTTTTTACTTCTCCTGGCTAAGCCTCAGCCGCCCAGTTATATCCTGACCTCTTACTCTTACAAGACACCACACGCTGTCCTTCACACTAAGCTCAGAGACTTCTTTCTCTAGCTTTTGATATATTCCTCAAAGTGGACGTTTCTACCCAGAACCAACTCTCTCTCCTCTCACTCCCTATCTCCCAACCTCTATCCCAACATACTAAACTGTCTCTCCAAATCCTCTCCTGAAACCCCAGCCAGTCAGAGGCTGCCATTCGTTAACTGTTTGCTGGCAGGGAAAAAGAAAAAGAAAAACACTTGGGGACCTAACCTGCCCAGCAAAACAATTTTTCCGTCACCCCCCCCCCCAAATCGACCTGTGTTCATTATAATGGTACAATGTATACAGAGAAAGCTCAGTCCATAACTTTGGCTTGTATATATTGAAATAAATGTCACATTGAAATAAATGAACTAACATAGGAGCTAGTGTTGAACATTTGAGAACATCCCAGCTGTGGAACCGAATGCATTTCTTACGAGGCGGTAGCTCATAATATGTGGCGTGATAAGAATCTATAGGATCTTAGCTTCAATGGGCTATTTTTTTTAAAAAAAAAATCTTTTTATTTCTACCATTTTGTCTAGATAATGAATAAGCCAAACAGAAGGTTTGCACATTTCAGTGACTCCTCTGAGATATTGCATAGTTTAGCTATTAGTTTCCCACTGTAAATACCAAACCACTCAGTCTTATCTAGATTGATCTTATAAGTAATTGCAATAGACACAGACACTTCTGGTTGCAAAAGAACTAAGACAATAGCCCTCTTCATGTGTTACTTGAGTGGCAGAGTATCGCACAATGGCAGGGTAGCAGAGCCTCATATTTGGCATTACAGGCCCTGTCTAGGCCAAGGGTGGTAGTCAACTAAGTTTCACTCACAGTAGACCCATTGAAATTAATAGCGCTAACTTAGTCATGCCCATTAATTTCAGTGGGTCTACTTTGAGTAAAATGTAGTTTAATACTAGCCCCAGTCTTTATGTCTACTGCCTGAAAGTATCTGAAAATGTCAGTCTGCTCATTTTTGCAGAAGATTAACAGTGCCAATTTCCTGCCAACCTAGCAGTTCAAAAGCACGTCAAAGTGCAAGTAGATAAATAGGTACCGCTCCAGCAGGAACGTAAATGGCATTTCCGTGCACTGCTCTGGTTCGCCATGCTGGCCACATGACCCGGAAGCTGTACGCCAGTTCCCTTGGCCAATAAAGCAAGATGAGTGTCGCAACCCCAGAGTCAGCCACGACTGGACCTAATGGTCAGGGGTCCCTTTATCTTTACCTTTAATAGTGCTGCAAACTGGGGCGGGTGTGACTTGCTTCTAGGTAAACATATGGTTGCGCTATTAGTTCCAGATTATGTGCTATCTGTAGCTGACCTTTGCTACACCCCCCCCCCAGTCTCGCCCAACTTTCAAGCAGTTTTGTCTCTCAAAAGTATGCTGGTAGTCAATTCTCTTTTCAAGATATGCATCCTCCTCAATAAACTCTTCTTCTTTTACTTCTGTTCGCTTAATGTATCATATATGGTACAGCCAATGTTTGTATCGGGCAATTGCTTAATTCTTTCCTCTTAACATATTTTCAAATTTTGGTGCTTCTCTCAATTTTCCTCTTTTATTAATTTGATTTATTATTTTGTTTCATTCAGAGTTTTCTATCTTGCCCATCTGGTGGAAAGGCACCACTTAGTGTGGTTTATAAACATTTAAAATTAGTTTTGTAAAACAACATAAAATCCTAAAAACAACAATATTAAACCAATTAATAGCATCTCATTATTGTGATCCCCTGGGTGAGGGACACAGTTCTATACCTCTGCAAGAGAGATGTGTGTTAGATGCAAAGGAAGCACACAAACAAATGCTTAGAGAATAACACTTTATCAGTAAAATATTATCTGTAAAATTTTCACATATAAACATAGCTGATGCCAAGCTATATAACCAAGCATTGGACACATCGCATCTTGTCTCTAAAGAGTTTCTCCCTCTAAAATTAAATATCACCCAACACTCAACTACATTAATTTAGCAGCATTAGCACAATAAATTACATTCAGTTCCAGGGATATTTCATACCCAAAATATATTTTATAGTACTTGAAGTCAAAGACCAAGCACTCTGATGTGATAGATTGCACAGTGTCTTAAAGAAATTAGTTATTCAAAAATTATTGCACATAGAGTCAGAACATTCCACTATTTTTAATTTAGCAGTATTTGCACTCAGATCCCACAAGGGATTGCCCATTGCCTGGGTTTTAGCACTCCACTATATTAATCTAGCTGCCTTTAACTAATTGATCAAACTCTGTATGGCTCCCAGTTCAAAAGTTATTGAACTATATCCAGGGCCAAAGTTTGCACATTTCACATTTTGTAACCTGGAGGGCTTTGAGCCAAATTGCTACAGTCTCAAATTCCTTAAAGCCAAGGCATGACAGATAAAGTTGGAGTGAGGGGATTGAATTCCATATACCTGGACAGTCCCAAAGAACTACATGGAAAAAAATATTGTTGAACAAAAGCACAGATCCACATCCACAATGAAGAGAATTCCAATTATTGATTTGCCTCCACCCACAGAACTTGTTCCTAAACGAAGTTCAACTCATCACAACTATAAACACTGTATGGTGGTCTAATGCAGAGATAATGAAAGAGAAAAATGTCTTTAAGCTCAGCTCAAGGAAGCAAAAAAGGAAGGAAGACAGAAGGAAAGAAAGAAGAGACAGCAACAGTCCATTGGCTCTGTTTCCATCTCTGCCCAATGACTGCTGATGTCCTTAATGGTCCTCCCTTTGTAGGATGCTTAGATGCACCAGTGCTGCGGCCATCAGGCACTGAAGGTAAATTGCTTGCATGTGGAAATGCAAGTAAATGTGCAGACTGTAGACTGTTGAACTAAGGAAAAGCACAGTCCTCTGTGGGCTGACCAAGAGAAGCAAGAAGCAAACAAACAATATTTGTCCAATAGCATCACACAATGCACAATTAATTGATGGGATTTGCTGCCACAAAACATAGAGGTAGTTGCTGGACTGGATGGCTTTAGAAGGGGATCTTAAATTTGTGGCACTCCAACTGCCACCAACTGCAACTAGCATTACCAATGGTCAGGGATGGTGCAAGCTGGGAGTTCAAACACCTTGAAGGCTACAGGTTCTCCTTTGCTGGATTACATAAAATCATGGATTTCACATTAGTCATGATCAGAAACTTCCAGGTTTAGAGGTGTTGTACCTCTGAATTCCTGTTGCTGAGGGACAAATTGAGCCTGCATGGCCTGCTTCTAGATTTCCCAGAAGCCTCCAGGTGGTCTGCACTGGAAACAAGGTCTGGACTAGATGAATGCTTAGTTGGATCCAGCACAACTCTTCTTACGTTCTTAAGCTTCGGATTTCTTGACTAGAGATAGAAGAAGGCGCCATTTCCTGTTCCAACCTGTATTCATTGCATGCAGCAGTGCACCATTCAGCTACAGTTCATCTTTTGCCAAAACCTATGTTGTGCATCTCGCTGTCCACTGTGGGGAAATTCTGTAAATTCTGTTGTCATTACGTTATTCCACCCCACTCATTTCAATGCAGATGGGATGGGGGGAAATGTAATTAATTACTTGTTGTTTGTGGACTGAAAGCAACAGTGAACACTGATCATATTCACTGGATTGGTTTCCATTTGGGACATGGAACTGTTGAATGGTTTATTTAAATGTAAAGGTTCATCATTGTTGCACCCGATGTGTATGTCTTTAAGGGGCCAGAGCAAGGGCCAGAGTAAGATAACGAGACCCAGCTTTACAGCTGTGAAACGTAGCAGGTGCTGCTGAGTTGTATTTGATTAAGGTGTGTCAGCATTTGGGTGTAGTATATAAGGAGCAGCACCTAGCTCTCCCATTACCCTGGGGGATGGGTTGGTGGTTGGGTCTGGTTTGGTTGTTAATGTACTTAGTGTAAAAGGAGTTTTTGTTTTTCTTATTAAAACCTTATTTAAGTTATTTTTGAGTCCTTTCTTTTTAATGCATGGTCTCCCCAGCAAGCTCTCTGCAGCGTTACCATACTGCAAAAAGCCAACATCTTTGGTTATGGGCCCAGCTGCTGAGTGGATGACTGCATATTTTTGGACTCTGAGAAAGGTTTGAAAACTCCTTCTCCTGTTAGCGTAGTTCTGTGGGTCTGGAAGAGTTCCAGAATGGTTGACTGGGTTCCTGAAGCTGAGAAGGCTCTGGTCTTCCCACAGCTAACAGATGAGAACTATAGTTTATGGTCTTTTCGGGTGGAGGCGCTTTTGACCTCTAGAGAAGTATGGACCTATGTAACTGATGACCCTCCTGACCCTGTGACTAATGCTTGGTCAAAAGGAGATGCAAAAGCCAGGGCGATAATTAATTTGGCAGTCAGTGACCAGCAAGTAGTCTATATAAGAAATAAGAAAACTGCCAAAGAAATGTGGGACAGTCTTGCAGCAGTGCATGTTAGAAAAGAGTCAGCATCTGCATTGACATTTTTCAAGCAGTTGTACCAGACGAAGTTGCAGCCTGGTGGTGATTTGGCAGCACACTTGAGATGTCTGGAGGCAATACGCGGCGAATTAATTCGAAGGGACATGGACATACCTGATATTCAGTATGTTTTTATCATTCTATGTTCCCTTAATGAGGACTTTGATGGTATAGCTAGCCAGATATCTGCTGTTCCACCAGCACAATTAACTGTGGAAGGGGTAACGGCAAGATTAATGGGCGAGTTGGATAGAAGGGAGGCTTGTGCCATAAGCACTCCTATTTCCAGAAAGAATGAGGAACGCCATATGCAAACCTGTGGTGATACAACTGCATTTAAAGCTGCAAAGCGTTGTTGGTTCTGCAATAAACAAGGACATTTTGCAAAGGACTGCAGATCCAAAAGAAAGCAAAGTACTCCCAAGCCTGTTTCTGTTCGTCAGTCACGGTTGTCAGCCCAGCAGCCGACATCGTATAGTAGAGACAGAAACGAGCCGCGAGTTTTCCATGCTAGGACAACAGATCGTAAAAGACTTAAACGTGCCAAGTGGAAGTCTTTTGTTGTGGTCTCAGGAGCATCTCAGCATATTTGCAACGATCGAAGCTTGTTTATTTCTTTCGAAGAGGAAATTGGTAATGTACATTTAGCCAATTCACAAGTCTTGCAGTCGCTTGGCAGGGGTACTGTTAAACTTGACTCTTTAAACATTACAATAGCGAACTGCATTTACTGCCCGTCAGTGGACAATTTATTATCAGTAAGGTGTTTTGCTCGTCAAGGCATAACTGTGCGTTTCTTAAAGTCAATGTGTGAGTTTTTCAAAGGGAACAAACGTCTATTGTATGCCCGGGAATCTGATGGTTTATATAGACTGTATTTTCGCACCTACTCCCAATCGCCTATAAATTGCAGAGCAGCACAGTCAAGCCAGGGGTTGAGGAATGTAAGGCCTCATTCCGGGTGTGTCCATGAGGCACACAGAATTCTGGGACACCTGAATTTTGCTGATGTAATTAAGACAAAGAATATTGTTAATGGCCTCAACTTAAAACCATGTAAATTCTTTATGCAATGTCTATCCTGTTGCAAGAATAAGATTAAGGTTGCACGCAAGGGTAGGTGCTCAGATAGGAAAGTAACTGAGCCATTTGAGCGTGTACATTGTGATTTAGTTGGGCCACTCCCACCATCATTAGGAGGTTCTAAGTACTGGCTTACTCTGATAGACCAGTATAGTAGATATTGTTGGACTTATGCAATAGCTGAGAAGTCCCAAGCATTTGAGAAGTACAAAGTTTTTTGCAACTGGGTAAAAACGCACTTTAACAAATCAATTAAGAACCTGTTTTCTGACCGGGGCGGGGAATTTGTTTCTGAGGATTTTGAGAAATTCCTGGAAGCGCAGGGGACTACTCATGAGTTATCTTGCCCCCGAAGTCCCTGGCAAAATGGGCTTGTTGAAGTTGTGCAGCGTGACCTACAGGCAGGGGTTAAAACGTATCTGCACGATGCTAATCTGCCCAAAGACTTTTGGGCTGAAGCGCTTAATGCGTTTTGTTATGTAAGAAATCGCAGTTATCATTCTGGTTTAGATGTCACCCCCTATGAGAAGCTGTTTAAAAAACGCCCTAATCTGAAATACCTACGCATTTGGGGTTCAGATGTAATTATGCATTATCCTGCTAAGCAGAAATTGGATGAGCGTAGTGTTCAGGGAAAATTAATGGGCTACCAGCAGGGGGCATACAGAATTTACGTACCAGCAACTGGCAAATTTCATATTACCAGAAGCATGATACAAACTGTAAATTGGAATGGAGTTGCTGTCTTCCAAGATACTGATGGTATAGATAATACTGAGGAAGAAGAGGAAGAAGAAGCAGCAGCAGGAAATGGTGCTTCTGAATTAATGGAAAAAGACAAAAAGTCTGTTGAATCTGATTTGTTTGATGATTTAAAGTCACAGGCACCCAAGGGGAGGTTAGATTCTCTTGAGTTTTCTGATCGTGAGCTTAGCCTACAGGCATCTCTTCAATCTGACAATGGTTTACAACCTGAAACTAGTGGTTCACTTAGTCCCATTAAGTCTGAGGAGTCTGACTCTCCTTCCGGACTGAGACGTTCAGATGGAAAGAGACAGAAGCCACAACGTTTTGCAGATGAACATTTTAATACTGTGTATGCCAATAAGGCAGTTTTTGAGCCAAAAAGCTACAATGATGTTCAGAAATTACCTAAGCAACAAGCTGCAAATTGGTATAAAGCTATGAACTCTGAGATAGCTTCTTTAAAAGAGCATAACACTTGGTCTCTTGTACCACAAACCCCAGATATGAGACTTATTGATTCAAAATGGGTTTATAGAGTTAAAATGAATGACAAAAATGAAGTTGTAAGGTACAAGGCTAGATAGTTGCTAGGGTTCTCAACAAATTACAGGTGAAGATTATGATTTGTGTTATTCACCAAGCGTAAAATTTGAAACAGTTAAGCTTTTGTTAAAAGATGCATCACAACGTGGACATTCTGTTTTGAAAGACATGTACAAAGTATGCTTTATGTTTTTGTTCCACAATGATGAACCGCAGGGGAAATGTTGAATGGTTTATTTAAATGTAAAGGTTCATCATTGTTGCACCCGATGTGTATGTCTTTAAGGGGCCAGAGCAAGGGCCAGAGTAAGATAACGAGACCCAGCTTTACAGCTGTGAAACGTAGCAGGTGCTGCTGAGTTGTATTTGATTAAGGTGTGTCAGCATTTGGGTGTAGTATATAAGGAGCAGCACCTAGCTCTCCCATTACCCTGGGGGATGGGTTGGTGGTTGGGTCTGGTTTGGTTGTTAATGTACTTAGTGTAAAAGGAGTTTTTGTTTTTCTTATTAAAACCTTATTTAAGTTATTTTTGAGTCCTTTCTTTTTAATGCATGGTCTCCCCAGCAAGCTCTCTGCAGCGTTACCATACTGCAAAAAGCCAACAGGAACAAATAAGCAAACATTGGCAATTTCCGTTCCCTCTTCTCCAGCGTCCCTATTCCTGACAGACATGTCCTCCATCTCAGCTAGGAAACTCTGCATTCTGTTTAGCCGGGTAATCAGGTCTGAGCTTGGATAATAGCCTCTTAAATCAACTTGAAGATTCCCACACTGGATAGCTTGCAATCTAGGGAGTACGAAGGCAGCGCTCCAAGGCATAACAAGAAAATGTGACCCAAGAGGTGTATATCACATGTACTTCCTTAGTGCAATCCTTGAGCATTTGGAGCAGGGAGTATTATACAACAATGACTTCAGAACCCAATAGCCAAAAGAACAACCTCAAATACCTTGGTTCTCCACAGTGAAAACTGCAAGGATTCAAATGAAACATAACAGAGCCTACATTTCTATCTGAGCTTATTAGCCATGAAATGAAGTTTCATTGGTAACCAAGAGGTCTGGCAAATGGCTTGAAAGGGGTCTCTCTTTCTGCTACACACAGTGACATTTTCTCGTCACCTTCTCCATATTTCTGCTTTGGTCCTCGGTTAAATGAAAGCCAAAATCTGGCAGTTTACCACCTGCTGCACTGGCAGCTTAATGTACCGTAGAGCGAAGGGAAAGATTTATTCATCCTGAAAGAGTCGCTTGTGGAGTACCACCCTTCAAAACGGACCACTTTAATTTTTTTAAAAAAGAGATTTAATACTTTTGTGCCTATGTTTAGTGCATGCACACAAAAATTAATATGGCAGCAGGGGTATTCAGGATGCAATCTCTCACAGCTGCTCAGAAGAGGGAACCAAATTAATCCAACCATTTAAGCGCTAAAATCTAAGCAAACGAAGAACCCTGAGCAAAATAAAGCAAGGGAAGTTTTATAAACATTATTCTATTTGCCCAAACTCCTGCCTTTATTTAAAAGAACTTTCGTGTTGCAAGTTGTGGGTATTTAGAGGAGAAATGAGCTGTGAGAATACAAGGCAGTGAAAAAGGTTTACCCCCTTTCTAAAAAGACACTAATTGACGGTGGTCAGGTTTGGAATACCAATAAGGTTGCTTTCTCCTAATGAAAAAGCCAGCAATAGTGTGAAGCAGAGACCCAACAACAACAGATAGTTATTGCTTCAGACACTGTGCTTGCTCCTGCACTAGTTTGAGCTAGAGATAAATGAGTTGCTGAAAAGCATCGTTGAAATGATTTAGCTACAAAGGGACAAGAAGATCTGAGTGATTTTCCCTAATAGTGCAAGGCAATATTTTGTGTATCCAAATGTATCACCAGTGCATGCGGAATGGTACTTACACACAGATTAAACCATTTTGCATACTACTTACTGAGACACACCAGTTTTTTAAAAAGCCCAAATCTCATTAACTCAGAATATCTTAATGCTCAGATCTTTTTTGCAGAAAGGGTCCAAATAACACAGAACTGAGCTTATTAGCCATGAAATTACAGTCTGACCGGGGACTAATGAGTCTTGCAAAATAGGACTCTTATTTCAAAATATAAGTGGCTTGTTCTTTTCACTTTCCCCACATTCATCAAGCACGCTATAAAGGGCTGTATCCAATGCTGGTGCAATAGACTTCTGTGCACACAATGCAGTTCTGTCCCCTTTACCCCACTTCCCGGCACATCCTCAAAATGAGCTCCAGAGAGTTGGGGGAGCCTCCCAAGCAGATTTTGGGGGGAGGCACAAGAGGAGAGGAATGAGAAATTCCATTGGGCCAGTGGAACTCTGCTGGCATATCTATGGATACAATGCCAAATAAAAAATAATAATTTACATGAACTGGGGCATCCTCAGCAAACTGGTTTAATATACCAGTTTACAGTGGTACCTCAGGTTAAGAACTTAATTCATCCTGGAGGTCCGTTCTTAACCTGAAACTGTTCTTAACCTGAGGTACCACTTTAGCTAATGGGGCCTCCTGCTGCCGCCACTGCGCAATTTCTGTTCTCATCCTGAAGCAAAGTTCTTAACCCAAGGTTCTATTTTTGGGTTAGAGGAATCTGTAACCTGAAGTGTCTGTAACCCGAGGTACCACTGTATGTTCAAATCAGTTCACAAGAAAAGTTAGCAAATTTCCAGTATATAAGTACAAGAGAAGCATTTATCTTTTGATGGCTAATGTACATTACTTCACATTAGTAAGCTCATGCACTTTACAGTTAATTTATGTTTTTCCATACATTAAGGACATTTTATCAAAAAATCACTAAGAAATCAGTATCAGAAAAGATGTCCATATCAAAATGTGATATTTTAAGCCAATGACATTCAGTGTGTATCAAAGCAGCAGCATTACACTGAGGCAATAAAACCATACAAATGTGGATCTCAATCAACGTGAGAGCAGGAGAAAACATGTTCAGAGGAAAATATGCTTTTCAGTCACCTCCACACACACACCCCATACATGGTCCATGAGAAAGAAATTGTCCAGTACTCAAAAACTGTGACTGTACCAGTGACCAAGAGTCATTTCCCTCTTTTTCAGGTGATGGGGCTGGGGACTCCAAACCAGAAGAGGAAGGTTATGTAGGGCTAGTCCTGAAAATACGTGGATGAGATTGTGGGGCTACTGTCTCTTCAGCCTGAGGATGTGGCTATGCCATCCTCAGACTTGGAGGACTCCACTGCAGATGACCCAATGAGATCTGAGGCTCCCACATTTTGTTGCAGTAGAAGAATTTTGTAGAGGGCTGGGCCCTTTTAATTAAAAGAGTACCTGCCAGCTTTCAAGGGCTAACCATTAGGGTGAACCAGCTGCTGCTACTACATAAGACTTGTAAAGCAAGAAACTCTGTGTTCCTAGAGCACAGTCTGAGCCTTGCATCCAGCCTGAGCCCTGCTCCACCTTGCCCCCAGTCTGTCTGAACCCTGCTTTGCCTTGTACCAAGCTGAACAATATAACACAACACAATGGCCAATAACAATGGCGCTAAACATTATTTATAGACTAATACAAATGATCAGAAATTTCAACCAAAGTCTCTAAATCCTCTTCACCAGTCGCGGTAGAATAATTCAAAAGTTTGATATATACATAATCTGTCACCAAATATCACCAGAACAGAGTTTCCGGATAACCAATCTGTTTCGTTCAATGCTTCATCAGCCAATCTTGATGATCAATTCTTCATCAGCCAGGCTTGTAAGAATTAATATGAGAAGGATGCAGTTCAATTTCTTAACAAGCCAATCTTAGGTAAAGGGTCCCCTGACCATTAGGTCCAGTCGTGGCAGACTCTGGGGTTGCGGCGCTCATCTCACTTTATTGGCTGAGGAAGCCAGCGTACAGCATCCGGGTCATGTGGCCAGCATGACTAAGCTGCTTCTGGTGAACCAGAGCAGCGCACGGAAACGCCGTTTACCTTCCCGCCAGGGCAGTACCTATTTATCTACTTGCACTTTTGATGTGCTTTCGAACTGCTAGGTTGGCAGGAGCAGGGACCAAGCAACGGGAGCTCACCCAGTCACGGGGATTCGAACTGCCGACCTTCTGATCAGCAAGTCCTAGGCTCTGTGGTTTAACCCACAGCGCCACCTGCGTCCCCAAGCCAATCTTACATGTAAGCAAATATAAACACTATAGAAAATATGCTCTGGATTAGTGCTCATATGATACTGCAGAACAGGCTCAGCAACTCATCTCTCACCTGGACCACGTTACCTGCTAGCACTCAGCCTCTCACCTAGGACCATAGGAGCCAACTCCTAGAAGCCGAGGTTCCTTCAGCCCCCCCCCCCAAAATATTTGAGGGAGCTGCCTCCCCAAAGTTGATGGGCATTGCCATTCAAATGGTGTGTGTGTGCTGTGTCATGTGATTATGCAGGGTGGGGCTTACCTGCCCCCACCCAATACTTTTCCTCAAGTTGGCATCCCTGCCTAGGACATCCTCCATACTAGACTCATCTCCCTTTCATCAGATAATCCCAAAACCTACACCACCAGTTCTTCCCAGGCAGGGCTCCGTCCCTTCAGACCAGACTGAAATAAACCAGACAGAGAAGCATGAACCCAGATCTTGCAGAACTCACAGCTAGATGGCTTTCCCCACTTGCTGTGCATTCCCTAATTTTTATTTTGCTTCCATGTTTCTATCTTGGGTCTTACTGACAGCAGACATGGATTAAGTCAGGACTATTTTAATTAATTAATCAGTTAAATCCAAAGTCCAGCAGTCCTGTGCAATAAATATTATTTTACTTTCTGTTTCAAAGATCTGCAAGGTGGGTTGAGCTTTGGCAAGTAAAATGGCAATTTATAGTTGTGAATATCCAGCTTGGAAAAGCTGGTCATTGTCCATCAGTGCAATCTGGGCTAATAAAAAAATGAATATGTCTATATGTGGGGCACTAATGAGATTAGCCCTGATTTCATCCAGGGACAAGGAAGGAGCACAAATAGACCCCAGAACAGAGCTAGCCAATGTGATTCCCTCCAAATGTTGCTGCACTCCAGCTCCCATCAATGCCAGCAAGCATAGATGATGGTCAGGGATGATGGGAGTGGAATTCAATAATATCTGGAGGGCAACACATTTGCTAGTCCTGCGCCAGAACAGTGTGGTTACAGGATTGTGGTCTCTTGTGCCTGAAACTGCCTATCTGTTCTTTTCTACCTGCCAACTCTCTCTCTCTCTCTCTCTCTCTCTCTCTCTCTCTCTCTTTCTCGCTTGTTTCTCTGCATGATCTCACAGTCCTCCCTCCTAACTCCTCTGCCTCATTCGGTGTTTATTTACCCATCCTAGTACAGAATGGAATTTCATAGGGGCAAGAAAGGACAATAAACCACACCGCTGCCGTCTTAGACCTTTGCTCCAGGTCTCTTTGACTGCCCCTCCTTCAACATCTTTCAAATATTCTTTTGCCAACAAAATAAAAACAAAGTCGAAGGAATTTTGTTCATTTCCCCACCACCACCTGGAGTTTTGGAGAAGGTTCTCTCTTTCAGTCCCTTTGAGCTGCATGCCACATGGCAGGTCTTGGGTCAGCTGATCACATGGGTGACAACCGGCCTATAAAAATATATTCATGGGGAGTAGAATGTAATCTTTGACCTGAAACCCGTACACTCTTTCCCTCCCCTGTTGTGACAAATTCATTTTTTTTATTTTTTTGCCAAGCAAAGAAGTGTTTTCCATCAAGGAGAAAACAAGCAAAATCACAGCGGCAAAGAGCCAAGGATGGCTAGTTTAGCTTTGCAAGAAATAACTCTGCATGAATTTACACCCCGTAGCTCAAAAAAATAACATACTTTGAATAGCAGTCCTATACATGCCCACTCAGCAGTAAACTCCACTGAATTCAATTGGATTTATTCCCAGGTACGTGTGTACAGGATTGTGTCCTTAAATATCTGGGAGAAGAGAGATATGGTAAGCAAGGAAATGACTAAAATACAACATGAGCCATTGTCATGCAACGTTGTTACAGAGGCGCCAGATTGCAAGGCTGATGAGGGGGAAAGTTGTGCACATTACATCATGAGTGCAGCAGTGTCAGAAATCAGGAGGAACTGGGGTGGAGCCCAACATGGCAGCTGCACAGTTTCAATGGCTGATCACTTCTCCTCCTCCTGGCAACACCACCAGCAAGAAGCTGCTTTGACTCCTCTTCCCCTCCACAGTAGCAAGAAGAAGAGAAGGAGCTGGCCACTAGACCGCACCATGCTTGGCTCCATGCTTCACCTCCATGCTTTTAGGACATTGTGGGGGCTCAGCCCTATCCCCCCCAAATGGTGGGGGGCTAAAAGGGCTCAGCCCCCAGGAGCTGGCAGCCCTTCATTGTAATAACAACTGGGAGTAGCACAAAGTAGTTTGCTGCATGAGGCAGAGGACCAGTTGTTGACTACAGAGGCAAAAAGAGATTGTTTCCCATTCCATTGTCTTATGTGTCACATGCTGCATTGTTTCTATTCCAACGCAGTTCATCTTCTGCCAAAAGCTATGTTGTTCGTCTTGCTTTCTGCTTTGCTGAAATTGCATAAAGTATGTAATTAATTACATAACTTAAGTAAGCTAGTCATTACGTCATTCCAGCCCAGTCATTTCAATGCAAAGGAAAAGCAAACAATGAGTGAAAGAAACAACAAAAAAGTAATACCTCATGTTACGTTTGCTTCATGATACGTTTTTTCAGGTTGCGTCCCGCGGTGACCCAAAAGTACCGGAAAGGGTTACTTCCGGGTTTCACTGCTCGCGCATGCGCACAAGTGCTAAATCACGCTTCGTGCATGTGCACAAGTGCCAAATCATGCTGCACATCTGCGCAGATATGGCACTTCAGGTTGCAGGCTTTTCATGTTGCGAACGGGCCTCCGGAACGGATCCCTTTCACAACCAGAGGTACCACTGTACTGAAAACATTTCCAGTACAGATGCAGACTGGGAAAGCTGTATCCTTTAAAGAATTGTTGGAAGACAAGAGCCTTCAGTGGGCACTGTGGAAGCTGCTGTAAGTGTTCCTCTTGCCAATAAATATCAGGTGTGTGCCTTCAAACCCAGGAGCTTTTCTCGTTCTTTTGCTGGCACAAGCTCCATTCTGCACAGTCAGTCATTCACTCCATTCATGCCAGCGAAGCATGCGGAACTTCAAGAATATGCTAGTGAGACATTGTCCATAAATAGTGGATGGAAATTGGAAGTTTATGCAGTTAAGCTATACAACAATTGCCCTCTGTGTCAAAGCACTAGGCATATTTATTTATTTATTGCGTTTATATCCTTCTGAGGATCTCAAGGGCAAATGCATGGTTCCCCCTTGCCCAAACACAGACATACACATATCTTATCCACATAACAACTCTCTGAGGTGGAGGGGTTTGCCTAAGTTTACCTGGTGAGTTTCAAGGCTGGATGGGGATTTGAACCTGGATTTCCCCAGTCCAAATCCAGAACTCTAACCACTACCCAACACTTGCTCTTGTTGAATTGCAGGCTGAAAGACTGATGGATTGGGTTTCCACCTGGCATTTAAAGTTCTGCCTTCCCCTCATGTTTGGGACCCATTTGGTCTCATGCCAGAGACTGGACTTGCCCTGGGTGTGGATGGGCATAGTAGTGGCTCTGCCCCACCCAGTAAATTGCTCTTGACATCTGCAGGTACAGGATACTGTGCACAGGACAGGAGCTGCAGAGCCGTTCGCCATTAGTATTCCTTAGAGTTCTATGATTTGACAGAATGCAAGTCGTTCAACCAAAATGTGAATGCAACAAAGAGCTGATACAAGGGTGGAATTCATCTGCATCCTATGCAGAGTAGACCCATTGAAATTAATGAAGTTAAGTTAGTCATGCCTATTAACTTCAATAGTTCTTATCAACATAGGACTGGCTTTGAATACCACCCTGAGTATTTATCTGTTTGCACCACCAGTGCAAGAAGATAAATAGGTACCGCTACAGCGGGAAGATAAACGGCATTTCAGTGTGCTCTGGCACTCATCACAGTCCTCCATTTGCCAGTAGCGGTTTAGTCATTCTGGCCACATGACCCGGAAAATTGTCTGTGGACAAACACCGACTCCCTTGGCCTGAAAAGCAAAATGAGCGCCACAACCCCATAGTCACCTTTGACTGGATTTAACCGTCCAGGAGTCCTTTACCTTTGTCTTCTTCTTTTTTAAACCACCCTGGGGTATCTTTAACACAGATTCATTTTCCATCGCTCAAAGAATTCTGGGCACTGAAGTTTATTAAGGGTTTCTGGAAATTGTAACTCTGTGAGGGCTAAACTACACTGCCCAGAATTCTTTGAGGGGGGAAATGTGCTTTACAGGTATAGCATCTATGCAATCTGAGTCTTTTACAGCTGTGCTGTGGTCACTTATGCATCTGTTTGGGAGTAACAAGCCCAGGCAGCATGTCAAATCCTGTTAAACTCCCAAACAACTGTTGCTATCTTAGAAAACAACACAACAGAAGGATGTTTATTTCTTATACTATGTAGAGTTGTCTATGAGCATGCATGGATGTGTGCCAGGAAGCAACACACTTAATAGTAACACATATATACTTACAGTTTCAGGGGCAGCATGTCAATTTCAGTTTCTCATTCCTCCACATTTATCATGAAAAACCCACCAGCATTTTAATGTGAATTTCTCATAACATATACAATTTATGTTATTTTCCTAATATTTTTGCAAGCAATTTTCCCCAATAAAAGGTATTGTTGTACAGTATCTTATTCTTGCTAATATATACATTTCAACACATGCTTCCCCCAAATACACACACTTTTTGGTTGGGGGAAACAGCACCGTGAAATTCTAGAAGTGCAAATTTTGCAGGATAGCTGCATTTCAGTTTCTGTATCATTTGCGTGAATTAGGGGGTTTTGCATTAAAATCTGAAGCAAAGCAGCCGTTCCCCCCAATTTCTACTTCTGATTCCTAGCTGCTAGAGAGCAACAACTAGAAGGACTATTTACCTTCCACTCTGCTTGTGAGCTTGGGTAATCCTCCCCCCACAAAGCTGAACAACTATGGGCAATCTCCCCCCCATTTTCTTAATTTTTAGTCCCCCCAAATAGGGTGTGTCTTATACGTGGGGGGTGTGTGTGTGTTATACACGGAAAAATACAGTAAGTAAGAAGTTCATGGCTCTTTGGATCCTGGAGGTATTCTTTTCATGAAGTTCACCTAGAAGTGAACTCAAAACTTTCACAAATGACTCATAGGTCTTAATATAGTACCCAAGGTCTGTTTTACTTGTTGCAATTCAAAGAAGTATTCTGCTTTTTTTAAAAAAAAAAAAAAGAAAAAGCAGATTTATCTGTAACATTGTCATGCTCTGCTGATGGGACTTATCTGCACATGTGCAACATTCTGTTTTGGGGACGGTGGTGGGAACCTCTAACTGAACTACCCTCCTCGTTCCTTGCTTAGCTTTTAAAGATTTGCCTGTTCTGGTCTTCTGCCAAGATGCCTTTTATCAGTTTTACATTCAAAGCCTTTTTCTCTGAAAAATTATTCTTTGGATCCCCTGGTTGCTCCGTGTCAATTTGCTCTCTTGGGTTTGCTTTCTACCTTATTTAACTTTGAAGTTATTTCTTTGATTTGCCTCCTCTAGGGAAGAAATTTTATGTCTGATCATATCCCTATCAATTAGAATTTTAAACATCTCATTCATCAGATGTTCTCTCCCCCCCCTTCCCCTGAGAACAAAGAGGAGGCTACTGGAACTGTTAGGTTTAAGAAGTTCCTTCCCAGAACTAAAAAAAACCCAAATCATACACACACACAGACACCTCACTCAAACTGGGGGTAAAACCCCAAGAGCAAACCACTTGCTTATTGAGCAATCACACTTGGAATGAACACTTTGCTCCAAATGAGAGCCAGCCTATCACAGTACAGTCATACCTCGGGTTACAGATGCTTCAGGTTGCGTTTTTTTGGTTACAGACCGCCGAAACCCGGAAGTACCGGAATGGATTATTTCCAGGTTTTGCCAGTCACGCATGTGCCGAAGTGCCGAATCGCAACCCATGGTTGCGAACGCTACAGGTTGCGAATGTGCATCCCACATAGATCACGTTCGCAACCCGAGCGTCCACTGTATCACACATACCTGCACCTGCCAGCAGGGGCGGAGGAAGGGGGGCAATGGGGGCGGGCTGCCCCAGGTGTCACCACTGAGGGGTGTGACAAAATGCCTGGTGGCACTCACCACAAGGCCTGCAGCGTGCCCGAGCCACATGTCTCTCCTGGAAGTGACGCAATGGCTTGGGTGCCCGCAGGCTCCTCGCTGCCCCAAACAGTCCACCCGCCACCTCCCCCTCAGCTGTAGGGCAGCTGAGCAGGAGGAGGCAGGCAGACTCCTCGGAGGCCCCACAGAATGTCCTGCCCCCACTTGCCCCGCCCCGCAGGCAGCTGGCCCCGCCCCTGGGCGCAGGGCACGCGCGCCACCCCAGGCGCCTGTTCGGCTTGCTCTGCTGCTGCCTGCCAGGAGAATGAATGCTTTGTGAGATACAGCTCTGTGTGAGCCGGTTTATGTCAGGATTGGCTGCTCATGCCAGTGTCCCTGGGAATCTCAGTAACACTAGGACTCGTGGACATGCCATTAAACTGAATGCTGGGAGATGCGGGATGCATAAAAGTACCTTTTTGTGCAGAACATGGTTAAACTGTGGAACTCGCTCCCACAGGGGCCAGTGGTGCTCACCAGCTTGAGAAAAACACAAAACACTGGCTTAAAAAGAGGATTGGACAGATTCATGCAGATAGTGCTATTGGTGGCTACTAGAAGAAGAAGAAGAATTTGGATTTGATATCCCGCCTTTCACTCCCTTTAAGGAGTTTCAATGTGGCTAACATTCTCCTTTCCCTTCCTCCCCCACAACAAACACCCTGTGAGGTGAGTGGGGCTGAGAGACTTCAAAGAAGTGTGACTAGCCCAAGGTCACCCAGCAGCTGCATGTGGAGGAGCGGGGACGCGAACCCAGTTCCCCAGATTACGAGACTACTGCTCTTAACCACTACACCACACTGGCTCTCCAGCCCTCTACTAGCCATGAGGGCTATGTTCTGCCTCCATGGTCAGGGATAGCAATGCTTCTGAACACTAGTAGCTGGAAACCACGGGATGGGAGAGTGTTCTTGTGCTTGTGAGTTTCCCATGGGCGTCTGGTTGGCCATTGCGAAAACAGGATGCTGAATTAGGTAGGCCACCAGCCTGATCTAGAAAGCTCTGCTTAGGTTCTTCGTAGCATTCTAGCTACCCTCTCCACTGCACTGGTCTTAAAAGCTTGCATGTTATGCCCTGCTCCTCTAATAAAAAATTGTGGCCCGTTTATTCCCAGCTGTTGGTGCTCACCTCTTTATTGCCTTTTCCCTGGAAGCCCAGTTAATTTGATTTTCCACAAGGATCCCCTGTTCCCAAGCAAATCCCACTGTACATTAAAATATCTGCTCAGATTCCTGGTGTATTATTTCACAAGGCTCAATCTGAAACTGGATTGAATTACTGTATCGTGCTCTACATCTTAAAACCATCCAGAAACTGTTGCTAGTGTAGAATGATGTAGCTAAGCTGCTGGCCGAGGCTAGGTTTCTAGAGCATGCTTCTCCTTTCCATCAATTCTACTGGCTATTGACACATTCCCAGATGTGATTCAAAGTGAGGGTTATTGCCTTTCACTCCCTAAATGACTGATTCTGGTGGCATCGGATGTAGAAGACTATTCTTCCAGTATCCTGGTTCTAAGGTCATCTGAAATATGTTATTGGTGCAAACACATGAAAGTTTCTTCATTGCAGCAATCACTTGTAGAACTCCATACTATAGGGCATTCATACTGCCCTATCTTTATTTATTTATCAGATTTATTTCACACCCTTCCTCACAGAGGAGTCCAGGTGATGCACAAGTGATAAAACAATAAAAACATCTTAAAAACAATTTCAGTACAGGTGCAGACTGGGAAAGATCTCAACTTAAAAGGTTTTTTGAAAGAGGAAGGAGATGGCGCCTGTCTAATATTCAAGTGGAGGAAATATCTGAAAGTTTCTTTCCTTTATAACAATCTATATAATTTGTTGTGGTTTTATCCACCACTTTTGTTGGAATCTATTGAGGTGGAGAGATTGTTGGTGAGAAGCTTGTTTCTGTAAGCTGCCTAACTGTGATGCATGCATGTTCTTAACAATTTAATTGTTCTCTTTAGGTGGACAATCCACCATCTTCCTCAGCAGGTTGATCCAATGGCTAGTTGTTACTTTTCTTTTTGAAATTGGTGCCTTCTTTCTGTTTCCAGTATGTTCCGCAGTGAAAGGCTTACACTATCCTGAGTGATTACTTCAGAAGAGAAAATGACTACTTCATGCAGGAGACACATGTGTCTTTCACATGTTTCAAGTAAAAAAGAAAAAAAGAACAATCTAACCCAAAAATCCTTTGGCTCTTTTGCATTCCTGTTGAAAATTCAGTTAACAACTTTGGCTCAAGTCCATATGTCAAATTTGTAGCCGGAAGCCAAACTTTTTTAAGAGACAAGATTTAAATCCTCAAAGAAAGGATTTATAATGAAAACAGTGACACGCCCCTCAAGTACAACATTGCCAGCATAGGCTGATGCCGCTTAGAAAATGAAAAAATAGCTGTATATGGGACAGTGTATGTTAATTACTCTTAAACCAGTTAGTATATTATGCCTGGCAAAACACTGAGAATTCTTGCTTTTCTCTTAGAAGATAATGGTGTTTTAGGGTTCTCTCTCTCTTTCTTTTTAAAGGGAGGGGAGTAGGAATAGAAATTAAACAAAGAAAAGATTAGACACTATAATGATTTCATGGTTTAAGATCCCTTTGCAAGAAACAACCTAATTAAATTTCTGACATCATCAGTTTTGTTAGTAAATAGTAACCATGGATGCAGAGAAGACTTGCATCTCATTACACCCTGCATAGGGTTTCAGGGCTGGAGATGTTAGTCCTGGCATGGAAAGCTGGGAACAAAGGGAACAGGATGGGGCACAGATTTTTCTTTTCTGAGCCAAAATATGGTACTGTTAAGCATAGCTGTAAATCATTAAGTGAAGTACTGCACAATATATTTCTTTAGTCATAGTAAATGACACTGAGACATGGGCAAAAGCCAGTCGAAGAGAAAGGAAGAAGTATCCTTACAAGAATCCTACCCAGAAAGATACCATTCTGAATATTCAGTAATATCTAAAATGCAAGTGTCTCCAGACTTGGTGTGATTTATGAATCTGCACATTATTATTTTTCTCCCAAATCTCAGTAACAGCCCAATCCAGCTGTGCATATAATATTGTACACCTGCTGGAAAGTGTAAAAAACCCTTTCCAGATCTATTTGGTTAACCGCTAAGAGCAAGGCAGGGTTCGGAAAATGTGGATTAGCATGCAGGTGGCAGATACGAGGAGATGAGAAACAGAGTTCCTTGCATTTCTCGAGGCAATGCCCCAGACTAGTCTCTGCTGCTCATTCACCGCTCTTCGTCTCCGCTCCTTGCCTTCTGTGCAAATGCAATGCCTTTGCCTATTTGTTCCTTTGTTATTTTGCCTGTTTGGTTCAAAAGTGGAAATGAAGGCTGGAAAGGGAAGATGACAAATAGCACAAGTGTGCTCAGGGGGACATAATACTTGCCTGCCCCAAAAACGGCATGCTCTTCCAGGAACCATTGCCAGTGTTATCCCCATGCCCCGAAGGCCCCACCTTTGGGAACAAGAAATTTCTCCCGTAGGTAAGAGCAGCAGAAGAGGAGAAACCCATTTTCCACTATGACAAGGGCCCACCTGCATGGGACATTGGCAGTTTAAACATAAGCTGTCCCAGTCAAGTTGTAATTGGTTTGGATCATTTAAAGGTTTGGTTTTATGCTTTTGCAAACTGCTTAGAGGTTTTTCGTATGATCAAGCAGTATATAAATTTTGTTAAAATGAATAAACATGTGGAAAGACGAAGAAGAAGAAGAAGAAGAAGAAGAAGAAGAAGAAGAAGAAGAAGAAGAAGAAGCAGCAGCAGCAAAGGTGTTCTGCAGGTAAGGAAAGCAGAGCTCTCCTGAATCCCCACAGCCCCTTTTCCCAAAAAGTTTTATCTTCAGCCTTGGGTGTATAGTGGAGGTTGAATGTACAGCTCCTGGACTCTCTCTGCCCCCAGCAGGAGTGATAATTTCATCTGCCTAAATGCCAGGGTGATTGATTGACTTTCCTTTCTGTGGCAAGCGAATGAGGTGATAATGAGGCTTTCCTATTTGTGACAGATTGGCATAAAGGAATTCAGAGAATGATTGAAAGAATCAAGCAGAGGCTGGATGCATCTTCCTCTGATGGGGTTTCTACTATGCTCTAGAGAAGCTTAAGTGGCGATACTTCTTTGCTTCTCTGCTGATGGTGGAGCTTCTCCAGTCGAAGCCAACAGTCAGGCTGCACTGGGAAGAGGGACACACTTGCCCAGCCCACAACCCCTTCAGCATGATGAATCTCTGCGTTTGTACATGCTAATATTTGCAAAACCCTCGCTGAACTGCTTTGTGATTTGATTTATATTTACTGTACTATTATTCACCAGGTTCGTGATTTGCTTTGATGTTTATCCCTTCTCTGGAATTTATTTTAATGAAGTGGGCTAATCATCTTCCAAAACAACTACTCTATTCCAAACGTAAAAATGGAAAGCATAATGTTGGCAGTCAACAAAAGAGGTTTAAAGGCTGTCTCAAGGCAAATCTTAAAAAATGTAGTATAAACACCAACAATTGGGAAACACTGGCCTGCGAGCGCTCCAACTGGAAAACTGCCTTTACCAAAGGTCTCGTGGACTTTGAAGAAGCTTGAACCCAGGACAAAAGAGGAAGAGGAAGTGCTAAGAAGAAGACACACTTGGCAAACCCTCACCATAATCAACTCCCACCCAGAAACCTATGTCCCTACTATGAAAGGACGTGTGGATCCAGAATTGGCCTCCACAGTCACTTACACACTGTTAAAACCGTGTTTATGGAAGACAATCTTACTTGGCTACAGGTGATCACTAAAGAAGAAGAAGAGAAGAAATAAATTGCCCCCTATGCTGGCACAATTCCTGCATTGCAGTGGGTTGGACTAGATGATTCTTGGGATCCCATCCAAATCTACAATTCTATGACTCTTCTAAATTCATATTATGGTAGGCATTTCCTGGATCCCCATCATGTGTCTGGTTCAGCATACGATCCTGGATCATGAGTACTGTGTAAGTATAAGACTTTCCCGATGAGAAATCATGTGGCAACCCCATAAATAACCATCAGCAATATCTATAGGAGTCCAAAAAGTCATACATTATAGAATCAATGCAGAAACCCTTTTAAATTGTAGTCCACCAGTGAAATCTCTGTGGTGTGTATTTGATTAATATTTCTGTTTAATATATTAGAGTCATTAGTTTCCCCCATGAATCAAGACAGTGATAATATTTGAAAGGTAAGATATGATTTAAAATAAGAGGTATCAAAATTGTACTCGTAAGACAAATTTAAATATATTCTTTTCGCTAGGGCTTGGGGGCAGGGAAGGAGATACATCTCTTAATGTGATATATGCCAGGAAGCAGAGGAGGATAAACTGAAACTTACTATCAGTTGGTGCCTAATAGACACTGATATGTATGTTCTGGTGACATCTTAAGTGTGAAGTGTTTAATAGTAAATGTGCACCTATGGCATATTAATTTTGCTGTGGTTGTTATGTGTTCTATAGAAGGAGAGAGAGTGTGGCACATAGAGTGGTGCAGACTTCTCCAGATATTTTTGATTTCCTCTCCCATCATCCTTGACCCCATTGGTCATGCTGGCTGATAGGAGTCAAAGTCCCACACCTGTTCTTCCTCTCTACCAGTGGTTATTCCTTTAAAAATACATTTTTAGGGTCCGTTCAACATTGCTGAAATGCTTAATTATTTAAAGAAAATTTCCACCCCGCTTTTCAGTCCCCCACAAAGACTGCCAAAGATGGCTTCCAGAATAGAAACACAAAAATTAAATCACTGAAATGGTAGCATGAAAGGAGCATAAAACAAAAATGTTGGCACTGCAGATTTAAAACAGATTGAAAGATTGGGGAAATAATACGGATACCCCCCTCCCCCCCGTCTAGTTTATGGCCTGGACAATCCACTGAGGCATTCTAAACATATTCCCTTAATTAATTGACTTGTTTATTAAACATTTATTTCATAAGGATTCTTCATTTTCATGAAAGGATTACATGTAGGCTTAATGGGGGTGTTGCATTATCCCGCTGTCAGCATAAACAATTACTTTTATAGAGAACCCTCAGAATATATTTTTTATGATCATTGTCTGCTTGGGAAAACTGCATATGTTTAATAGAGAAAATATTATTTGGTATCTAGTCCCCATTGATAGGCACTTTAATACAGCCTTCGATCAAAAAGATGAACAAATACTTTCAGACAGACCCTGGGATTACAGTTAATCATCCTCTCTACATTGGCTGCACTTATGTCTTTGCCGGGAAGAGCATAATTTTAGGAGAATCTTCCATTTAGAAGGTGGGATTCACTTAATGTGGGGTGCATCAGCTAAATCCTTGCATAAGGACTTCTATTTGTGCAGCGGGACTCCCCCCTCCTTTAATTGCCCGGGGGAGGGTGGGTGAACCCACAGAACAGCATGGAGGGGGGGAGAGAGAAGATGGATCGTTCCATCTGGCAAGCTGAAAAGCCTGTGTAGATTGAATAATTGGAAAAGCCTGCCGTTGAATTTTACCCATAGTCGTCGTCCCCCACCCCCCAACTTCTAATCAGTAAAAGTAAACCTGCAGTTGATGCAGTATTTGGAAAGGAAAATAACAAATCTCCTTTCACAGAAGATGACGACAATGCTCTTAATGGGGCATTGAAGGGTCCCTTCAAAGTAATAAAAAACTGAGGTTTGTTTTGTTTCTAGCCAAACTGGATCCTGTTCCCCACACCCATGGTGTGGTTACACTACAAGGGGGTCTGAGCCTTCCCATATGTCAGAGCTCCAAACCTTTCCCTCTCTTACCCAATTTGCTACATTTCTCTGTGCTCCTGGCCCCTCGAAGCCATGATAGCAACGTGGTCTTGGGCGCAGGTGTATATTTGTGTGTATGGTTCTTTTAACTAAAATATTCACTCACAAAACTGTTTTACAATACTTTATCAATAGTTCGAAATACACCTTAGTGGCTTCAGGGTTTGAAATTGCAGTTTGTTTCACTGCATGGCTCTTTGCTATTCATACACGATCTTTGATACGATCATGGGCAAATATCTTGGTGTCCCCTCTCCCCAGGCTATCACCTACAAACAAAAAACACAGGTGTTATTTCCTTCTTTTCAGTTTCCCAATGCGCATATTTGTGCATGCAGACATGTGCTATACCTGCTCCGCCCCCGTGGCAAATTTATTATTTTTCCAGAATATGTAAAATATAAGAGGATAGAGCTCCAGTTGCTTCTGTGACTGGTTCCCCCCAAGTGGCACAATGTCTACGCTTGGCTATATGTGAGCCAGGGGTAGGTAGGGACCTGACATTGGCAGGGGTTGTGAAAGTGCATGAGAGAAAGAATGGTCTTAGATAACGGCTAGATGTATTATAGGTAGGACTATCCAGAATCTTGGCCTTTGATAAAGAATCAGCAACCTCTTTTCCTTCAGATGAATGAAATTCAGAAGCATGTATGAGTCATCCTTTTTAAGTATATCAACTTTCTTTCCATTGCCAGAAAAATATGGCTAACTGCAGTGTATTTTCCCCAGTGTTCTTGAAGTAAAGTTATATTCATAAATTCTGTCAAAGAAAGAGACACGCAGGCAATGGGATATACCAGGCAATTGAACAGGAATTGAGATGTCTATATAAGAAATATGTTACTGCTCTTTTCAAATGGCAAGGGGGGGGGAGGCAAGTTCCCCTTTGTAGCTGCGGTTTCAGGAAATAACTTCTCTTGTCTTCGGGATTATAATGAAATTGTGTCAGGTTAATGTTGGAGACCATAACAAATGACCATCTTGCATATCAACAAAGCAGGGCCAATACTCTTTTTTTAAAAAAAATGTCAACATGCCACAGCTCTAATTTTTACTCTTCATTCAACTATCGGAGGAAAGTTGTTTCCTGTTACTTAGCCCTTCTGCAGTGCTGAAAGACACTGATCTGTGTCCCAGGATATCCATACTTGCATGCCTTTTATGCAACCAAGAGAGGGACGTGGGTGGGACTGTGGTCTAAACCACCGGGCCTCTTGGCTTGCCGATCGTAAGGTCAGCAGTTCAAATCCCCATGATGGGGTGATCTCCCGTTGCTCTGTCCCAGCGCCTGCCAACCTAGAAATTCAAAAGTGCAAGTAGACAAATAGGTACCATTGCAGTGGGAAGGTAAATGGTGTTTCCATGCGCTCTGGCTTCTGTCACAGTATTCCGTTGTGCCAGAGGCGGTTTAGTCATGCTGGCTACATGACCGGGAAAAACTGTGGACAAACGCCGGCTTCCTTGGCCTGTAAGTAGAGACGAGCACGGCACCCCATAGTCGAATTCGACTGGACTTAGCCATCCAGGGGTTTAAAGGCAATTCTAAAAAAATGTAGTATAAACACCAACATGTAGTACAAAATTCTAAAAAAAATGTAGTATAAACACCAAAATGTAGTATAAACACTGGCCTGTGAGTGCTCCAGTTGGAGAACAGCATCTACCAAAGGTGTCATGGACTTTGAAGACACTCAAACTCAGAATGCAAGGGAGAAACATGCTAAGAGGAAGGCACACTTGGCAAATCCACACCGTGATCAACTCCCACCCGGGAACCAATGTCCCCACTGTGGAAGGACGTGTGGGTTCAGAATTGGCCTCCACAGTCACTTACGGACTCATTGTTAAAATCCGTGTTTATGGAAGACAATCTTACTCGGCTATGAGTGATCACCAAAGAAGACCTTTACCTTATACAACCAAGATACTAGATGTTAATTTCTTTCAGTGCAAACAAATTCTAAGTTAAGTTTGTTGGTGTTCTAACACAGTGTCAGAGAGCTTCACACATTAGTGGTGAATAGTTTAATTTTATTTTACTTACTTTTACAAAACAAAAACTGCCCTTCTGGGCACAAAACCCACAAGCCGGTATACAGACGATAACAAGATAAACCTAAGAACCACCCAATTAAAACTACACTGCGCCCCCTTAAACTGTGCAATAACAATTAGTCAAAGCACATCAAATCCTCAAAATTGGATTAAAACTTAAAATGTCTTAAGAGTTCTCTTAAAACCCAACACTGATAGTCTGCCAGTCTGTCAGTCTGTCTCTCATTGCACTGCATTGTGATATAATGTGTTGTGTTTGTACCCGATCCTAGCATGAAAGCTCAGTGTGAGTTAATAGCAAAATCCAAAACATATACATCATTGTTTTCAGAATTTAAACATGCACACTAAGTGCAGGATAGCAAGATCAACATACTCCCAGTAGAAATACCCAATGCCAACCCAACATTTTTAAAATCAACAACCACACCTGAAACCATTTCAAACTTCTCCCTTATCTGTTACATATGGAGGGAAGATCCCACCCAAGTTACTTCATATTCCTCTTCTTGGCCTGAGAAGAAGAGTTTGGTACCAGAGGGATAAGGCTTCATATGAGCTTCAGAACTTGTTGGACCAAACTGTTGATTTGGAGTTGTCTACCTGCCTGACTTGGCCACCTCTTCATGCCTTGTGACATGACAGGCCATTAAGCATAGCACAAGGCCATACACCATTCTGAACATGGCCACCATAGCTTCTGATGCCCTTCTACAGCAGATTCCCATATGAGGAGAGCATGAGAAAGGACCACAACAGATTTGAGATGGTGTTCAGCTGCTTTTGGGGTAATCCTAGTCCTGATTGGTCAAATACAGGCATGCCCAACTTTGAAGAGGCTGTGATCTACTCCCACTATTAAAAAAATGGCAGTGATCTACCAAAGTGATCTACTAAAGTTGTTGAGCTTTTTTGAGGGAGCCACAGTTGTTGAGTTTGAGGGGGGACAGGATCCCACAATTGGGTGCAATCGACCAAGGACCCACCACTATCGGCCAGTAAATCGCGATCGACCTGTTGGACATCCCTGATCTAATATTTTTTACTGGTTTGTTTGCTGTCTCTGCCATTTGTCGAAAATGCTAATTTCCCCCATAACATTATATTTCAAAAACATCTGTGCATTTCACGTATTAGTCTTGTAATTTTCAGCCATACACAAATCTTCTCAGTGTTTTTCAAATAGAACCTGAATCTGAAAAAAACATTGAACAGTTTGATCTCAGTCGGTAGAGCATGAGACTTTTAATCTCAGGGTTGTGGGTTGGAGCTCCATATTGGGCAAAAGATTCTTGCACTGCAGGGGGTTGTACTGGATGACCCTTGTGATCCCTCCCAGCTATACAATTCGATAATTCTATTAACTAAACACTGACTGCCCTGCCTGCTACCCAGCTGCTTGTAGGGTCAGTGCCTACTCTCTCCCCAGACTCCTTAACCCTTATCAGCAAAAATAATTAGATACAGAAATTATCAACTACCGTATTTTTCTGTGTATAAGACTAGGTTTCTTTCCTAAGAAATAATGTCAAAAATTAGGGGGTGTCTTATGCACAGGGCCATCTCCCCCCTTTTTCTTAAATCTGAGTCCCCAGAATTGGGGGGCGTCTTATACATGGGGGCATCTTATAGGCGGAAAAATACGGTAGTTCCTTACTCTGTCCATACAGGTTTGCTATGCATGATTATTATTTTTTAAACCATATTTTTTATTAAAGATTTCTTGGCTTACAAAAGTATGTGCAATGTCTCTTTTTTCAAGTTACATTTTTCTACAGATCAGTTTCATTTTTTGAGACATTAGTGTTACCTTAGGAAGAAAAGGGGGAAAGAGGTGGGTGGGGTCGGGGTCGGGTGGCAATGCTTCTATTCTACTTAATGTATGTGTGGGGTTTTGTGTCATCGTCGCTTGTGCAGGTTCTCTTTCCCATTCGCTTGTGTCCCTTTGGTGGTGAGAGAGGTTGGGGTTGGCCTAGGGTGTGGTTGTCTGTTTGTGATTGGCTGTGGTGAACTTTGTTTTCATGTGTGAGTGGGGTGGGTGGGTGTTTTCGAATCAGGTTAGCCATCTTGATTCGTGTGCTGTGATTCTTGCCGTTGTCTCGCTGGGCTGTATATGTGATACAGGGGAGCTGCTATGCATAATTATGAACAGACTAGCGACAAAGAAGGGTTTCTGTTTTATTTTATATATTTTTGCACCTTTGATATGGTAAAGACTTGATTTGAGCAGAGGGAGAATTTGGCAAGTAGCTCTGAGGGTCCTTCTGGATTAGCATTATTTGGAAGCTGAGTATTTTCCTTCTCCTAGGCTGAAACACATATACACAGATTTATTTATTTAAAAAGTGAGTGGACAAGCAGCAGCAGAGCTATCCCACACACCAAGGCTAATTGCCCTCTCTGTTATGCACAGATGCAATATTGTGCTAAAAGGAGACTTAAGGGAGTATCATGAAAAGGCGGAGAATGCAGCTGTGACTTTCCTTGGCTGGCTTTATGGAAAGGCTTTTGGTTACATGTGTGTGCCTCTATTTGGGCGGGGGGGGGGAGCACACACATACAGAGACAGTGAATTTTGCTTTTATTTTCTCTATCCAATCAAAAACAGTACTACATTGTTCTTATCCTCTCCCCTCCCCGCCCCCATAGAACCAGAGTGAATTTTCCAAAATATAGTTCAGAGTTTGGGGAAAGGATTGATCTAAATAATCGCTTAGGATCTCTTCCCCACCCCCCAAATTCGTTTAATCTAGAAAAAAATGCATTTTATTGCATAAATTCCTCTGATATTGTAAGCCTCTTTGAGGCTGGTTTCCCAAGGAAAAAGTGGACACAAATAAACTGTGACAATGGTGAGGAAGAAACCATTTTTTCCCATTAATAATATTCAAATTTCTGTGTAGGTTTTTCACAACAAATCTTGAACCCTACAGATACATTTTGTCCTGCAGTAATAAACTGCTAATCCTCACCTATGACCTCTGTAAAGCTGTTGACCTTCTGACTAACACTGCAAGCTAAGGAGGAATGATAAACAACTGAGACAGTATAATTAAGACAAAACCAGGATTCATCATGTGGGAGAATGACATTAACATAAACCATCCCATGGTAACAAGAGCTATTTGAAAATCCAGTAGCATCACTTAGAAGTACAGCAGGCAATTAGTTTTAATTAAGTTCAAATTCTGACACATGGTTTTAAAATCCTTCTTTTTCAGTGCCCCCATAAACAAAAAACAAAAAATAGATCATTTTGTTCTGCCAACCAAAAAACAATGACACAGTTCTTGCCACAACTTTGTGACAACTCTTAAACTACCTTTGTAAACAACAACCCACAAAAATAATTTGAATGTGTGAATTTGTTTGAATGCAGCAGACATTACACTAGCTTAAATATTCCCTCAAACAAAATTACAAGCCAAACCTGTCTCATTTCATCTTTGGAAACATACACAGACGAGGTATTTTTTGGGTGGAGGGGGGTGGGGGGAATAATCACTCTTGCAAAAATGTGCACTTCAAAGAACTATCTCAGACCGTATAGAACAGTAATCATTTATGCATTTAAAGGGAGGGCCTTTAGCTTGGTGGTAGAGAGCGTGCTTCCTGATTCAACCCTAATATCTGTGGGTAGGGTAGCAAAAGTCTTCAACAAGTGTTGGATATATGTTTTCTTTTCTCCCTGAATGCACCGGAAGAAGTGGAAGACCTGCCTTGTATTTCTTTGCAGAGAATCTGCCATACAGAAGCTCCTGGATCAAAAAGACAATTGCCGCTGAGTATAGCCATCTATAGGGACGTGGGTGGCACTGTGGGTTAAACCACAGAGCCTAGGGCTTGCTGATTAGAAGGTCATGGTTCGAATCTCCGCGACGGGGTGAGCTCCCGTTGCTCAGTCTCTGCTCCTGCCAACCTAGCAGTTCGAAAGCACGTCAAAGTGCAAGTAGATAAATAGGTACCGCTCCGGTGGGAAGGTAAACGGCGTTTCCGTGCACTGCTCTGGTTCACCAGAAGCAGCTTAGTCATACTACACTACACTTGATCTTAGCCAAAAGGCCGAGAAGCTGGCCTTTTGACCTGGAAGCTGTCTGCGGACAAACGCTGGCTCCCTCGGCCTATAGAGCGAGATGAGCACGCAACCCCAGAGTCGTCCGCGAATGGACCTAACGGTCAGGGGTCCCTTTATCACCATCTATATTTCAGCTTTCGTCTTCTTCTTCTTCTTCTTCTTCTTCTTCTTCTTCTTCGATCACCTGTAGCAGAGTAAGATTGTCTTCCATAAACACGGTTTTAAGAATGAGTCCATTAGTGACTGTGGAGGTCAATTCTGGATCCACATGTCCTTCCACAGTGGGGACATTGGTTCCCGGGTGGGAGTTGACCACGGTGTGCATTTGCCAAGCATACCTTCTTCCTAGCACGTTTCTCCCTCGCGTCCTGAGTTCGAGTGTCTTCAAAGCCCATGACACCTTTGGTAAAGGCTGGTCTCCAACTGGAGCACTCACAGGTCAGTGTTTCCCAATTGTTGGCGTTTATACTACATTTTTTTAAGATTTGCCTTGAGACAGTCTTTAAACCTGTTTTGTTGACCACCAGCATTACGCTTTCCATTTTTAAGTTCGGAACAGAGCAGTTGCTTTGGAAGACGTTCATCAGGCACCCGCACAACATGACCAGTCCAACGAAGTTGATGTTGAAGAATCATTGCTTCAACACTGGTGATCTTTGCTTCTTTCCAGTACACTGATATTAGTTCGCCTGTCTTCAGCTTTATCTCTCACCAACACTAGCTATTCATTTTAGAGCTAGTTGATATGGAGGAATTGGCAGGGGAAGCTAGTCACAGCCCGCAGATAAGACATCATCACCTGCTAATCTTTGGAGATCAAGTTACTGTTAAGGGCAAAGGCAAGAGCTAGTGGGAGGGGGGGAATAACACCAAGAGTGACTTCCCATATGCTGTTTTGGGCTTTACACTTATCAAAGTTCCCCCTGACTTTCCACTACTAAAGAAAATAGTGATGGAAGCAAAGAGCCCATTTCAGTCTTACTGGCACTGAGTCAGAGGTCAATTCCATTCCTTTATGAGTGGATGACTGGACAGGGGGAGGAGGAGGAAGAGAAGCATGAAAAATCCACGTTCAAATTGCACACACTTTTAAAGTGTTTATCAACACATTCATCCATAAAATACACATTATGTGCACACCTTTTCTGTAAAATATGCTCATTGATGTGCATGTTCTGCCCACCAGAACTACACTGAAAAATCCATAGAGGTATACAATCTGATTGAGAGTTGGGTTCTGATCTGCAAGCAGGTTCAAGAGTGTTGGATTGGGTTGTTCTGCTGTGAAAAGTGGACCAAATTAATTCCTCCCCCACCTATATCTGAAAACAGCATCTATGAAGAAGCATACCATGTCTATTTTTGATAGTATGCCTTCCTGCACTTAGGTTTTCACTGGTGCTAAATGTGTGTGTGCTTAAAAAAACCAAAGCTTTTGCTTATGTGTCTCTCTGTATGTGGCAAGGAACACATCAAACAACCAAATAGAATGTTGAATGTTACTTTTACAATATAGTCTTATGCATGCTACTCAGAAGAAAGAAAGCCCTACTGAGTTTAATAGCCATTATTTCCAGGTTACTGTATGCAGAAGTGTAACTTTCTAATGCCATCCTATGCATATTTACTCAGAAATAAGTCCTAATGTGTTGCATGGTACTTACTTCCAGGAAACTGTTCTTAGACTGTGTAGACATACATTTAAAGCACTTGACTTCTCCCAAAGAATCCTGGGAATTCTTGTTTCTTTAAGGATGCCTGAAATTGTAGCTCTGTGAGGGGTAAACCATTGTTCTCAGAATTATTTGGGAGGAATACTTTAAATGTATTGTGCATACTGTGTACACAGCCTCAGTCTGGCAAAACAATTTTAAATACAGTTGATATTCAGAAAAATTTAGAGACGTTAGATAGACAATATTCATGTTTTGTGTAAGAAATGGCTAGCCAATTCATTACAAAGACATTCCCATATTTAATGGGAAATCTTCCAGGGATTTATTTAATATTTAAGATGACTGACCAATTTCCATTCAACAGCTTGAAGATGCTTATTTAATATTGGAAAAGATTAATGGGAAGTCTGGAAATGACGACAAGCTGAGAGAAAAGGCAGCTTCCAAAACCAGCACTCTTTATACCTCTTGGTACTGCATTTCACTTAATACAAACTAATGGGCAGTTGGGGAAAACTCTTGAAGTGATTCAAGAACCAGGTGAGACATTTGGTTGAGGTCCTTAGCCAGATGCTTCATTAACAGTCTTCCAGGCTCAGCTGAAGAAAGGAGCTCAGTACGCAAAAAGTAGAAGAATGTATCAGTTGGAGAAGAGAGTGTGTGTGTAAACCAGGGTTTCCCAAGCTTGGATCTCCAGCTGTTTTTGGACTACAACTCCCATCATCCCTATCTAACAGGACCAGCAGTCAGAGGTGATGGGAATTGTAGTCCAAAAACAGCTGGAGATCCAAGTTTGGGAAACCCTGGAGGAGATTGATATGTGCCAGTTGCAGGGAAAGAAGGAAGTAGAGAAGCCACTTGTGAGTCATGAAGAAAGATGTTGTCTTGCAAATGTTATCAACTGGCTTTTTCTTCCATGTTGCTAAAGGGACAGTGTCCTTCACCTGTCAAGGGAAAGTTAAAGTTGTTCAGTAGAATCCCTGATTTCGACCTTGTGTGGAAAAGAATGAGGTTTCAACCCCAACAATGAGTTTCAAAGCTTCACTGCGGAAGAGTCTGAAAACTAGTTACATATAAACATTACTAAATGATGAAATAACAAAGCAACACATCACACCCATGTAGCAGGCAGTGTGGTCCATTCCTTTAAGTCATTTAACACAGTCTGGAACTTCTCTCTCTCTCTTTTATGCTGGGAGCTCCTTCTCCCAACATGCTGAGCTGGTGAACTCTCTGCTGGGTTCCCACAACACAGAGATGTGGATTTCTCAGGTATCAGCTTCCTGCTGACGATAGCTGCTTGGGTTTACTGTATTAGCTATAGTAAAAGCTTCTGTTTCATGTAAACTTCTTTTTACAAGAATTTTAAATACAGCGCATTCAAACACAGCATTTTATGTATATTAAACTTTAATATAGTCAGCTAGCTTAGGGGTGGGCAACATTGGCCACACCCAGCTCTGTTCTCCAACTGAGCCGACCATATCACCAAAAAAGAGGGAACACATTACAAAAATTGAAGTCAAAACAGGAAACCGATTTGCATAAAACTTGCATGGGCTACACATGTAGGTTCAAATAATTTCTATAATTTAAATAGCAACGCACTGCTTCTCACAAGCTGGCTTGTGTTGATTTGCAACTTCAAGGTTCCTCCTCTTATTTCTCCAGTTTTGCCAACTCTTCCTTTTTAGGGTTCTTTATCTTTAAATCAGGTTGTAAAGCGGGAAATATGGCTCCCCTAAGAGGAAGGACCAGGCCTGGGTTAGAGACAGGTCAGAACTTTATTACTTCCTACATAGGCAATAGGGTAGCCTGGTGAAAAAGAGAACAGGTCTCCTGCACCTTTAACAGTGGTGCTGAAGAAGTCATTTTAGCAGGTTTAGCTTGTCACCTAATGAGCAGGGACTTCTGTGTTAACTCAGTTGCAGGTGCCCGCATGGGAAACGACTGAAGAAAGCAGATTGCAGGAACTATGATAGCAGGCTGGCCTCTATCTCCAAAGACCTCTCCCTGATGCCAAACATCTTAGACAGTTATTATTATACTGCATTACCAGGTATGTTTTTAAAATATTGTTATTACTATTGCTACTTATTTATATTAGTTGTTTTTTCATAAAGGTGAATTTACTGTGCTGTTCTAAAAGTTCAAGGGTTTCCCCCCCCAATCTGAAAATATAGGGTAGAATTCAAAGTTGCACTGTTGCAAACATTGTCTGCACAAACATATCGGGTTTCTAGGCAGAATGGTTCCCCTCCCACCATGTGCTGCTCTAGAGATTCTCCTGTCCTGACAAACCTTTTTTTTGGTGGGGGGGGACCTCTGTGTGGGGTTTCTTCAGGCATGTCATGTTAGGTGAATCATGTCCATACTGGGTCATTTGCTGAGAGAGAGAAAAAAAATTAAGCCAACTCCATCCGTATTAACCAGGGACGAGCCCAAAATCCACAGCAAAGGTACAAACCAACAAAAAACAGAACTGCAGGGGTGGGGAGAGAGGAAAGAAGAACCAACATTTGGAATAGGCCATTTTCTGTAGCCCAGATGTGGACCACAGATGAGCAGTCTTCAATATGCTTTCCTGGTTGCCTTATTAGTAGCCAGCCAGCAACAAGTCAATTGATGGAAGGCCAAGGCTAGGCTATGAACAGATCTCAGAGCCAAGCCGTGCCAGCTGCACCACCCCTTAGCTTCCTCCATCTGCTGCCTCCCCACACTCCTGTGCATCAGACACAATGAGGTGCCTCCACCATGTTTGATTCTGAGGAGCTTTGTTTTAATGCTACACTAAGGTTACCAGATTTTTTTCCAAGAATCCAGGGACACTTTTTTTTTTGAAAAGAGAAAAAAAGTTGTTGTTGTTGTTGTTATATTAAGAAGTAATCTCTTCTGTGCTCTCCTCTGTTGCGTGGCCTTCCTCTGGACCCTGGCCTGCTCTCTTGGAGTGCTAGCCACCATGGAGTAGGCTCGGGCCGGGGCGGGCCTGGGCTCAGCCACATGTCCTTGCTCTCCTGGTGCTCTCCTACGTCTCCTTCTCAGCGGCGGTGGTAGTGGCACGGCAAGGTCGGGGCTCTCCTCTTTTTTCTCCTTCCTCTTTCTCTCTCTTCCTTCTCCTTCTCGTCTCCTCCTTCTCCCTGCATCAGCTCTGGGATTTTCCTGGTCCCAGAGCACCTTTGGGCAGTTGGCCGGGTGCTCTCGCTCCTGGCTTGATTTGGGTCGCGGGGGGGGGGGTGTGGGTGTGTGTGTCAGTGGTTCCCCCAGCTGATGCCCCAGGTGTCCCCAGTTCCCCCTCAGCAGTGGCAGTGGCAGTCTCAGCAGCCTGGAGCCAGCCTCGTAGTGCAGTTGGCTCTGGCTGGCTTCAGGAGCTGCTCACTGCTGTGGTGCCCACCATTTTGCCTCGCCAGACGTCCCCATATGATGTGTCTTGTGCCGTTGAACCAATCACACAACATTCTTTCCCTACTAATAAATCTACAACACTTAAAATATAAATCCAGGGACATTAAATGAAATCCAGGGACGGATTTTGTCTGGGGACAAATTTGTAAATCCGGGGACTGTCCCCGGGAAATGGGGATGTCTGGTAACCATATGCTACACACTCTATTCTATTGAAAGTGTTGCAAATGAGTATGAATTGCCTCCTGTTTAAGATAGCAAGTGGCTGTGGATTTTGGTCATTTCAGGGAGTGGATGGTTGCACATCAGATGGAGGGGGCAAGCCTGAAAACAGTGCAGCTGCTGAGATTGCTGGAAATGTTAATTGAAGGTTGCGAGCATCACTGGTGAATTGTGATATATTAATGGACTTGGACTTGGAGAAAACACTGTAGATGTAGCAAATGAATAAACTTCAAAGGTGATTATCAAGCCAGTAGCAGGAGGAATGGATGAGGTATATGTAGCTTACTAGGAACACTTTAGCCTCTGTTGTTGAATCCAAACAAAATAGTTGACAGAGCTATAATTTCTGCCAGCAATAGATCTAAACTGGATTTTTGTCCTTTAGAAGCCACAGCATATGTGATGGGCTTTCTGGCGCATGAGGCATTTTGGCTACATTGTGGTACTCATGCACAGATCTACTGCACTAGTGCACTTCAGGCACTTTTAGAGACAATCAATGAAGATGATGCACAGCCCATTCCAAATTAAAACTGTGGATTTTTCTGTTTCCTGGTAAAAGCAAAAATGTTCCAGTTTTCCTTTCAGACAAAAATGCAAAAAAAAGATCTAGCCCTTCAAGTATACACTGCCAACGTTTCAAATTGACTGCAGTGTGAGAAATCAATTTCCAGACCAATGCAATTTAAAACTGTATTTACCTTCAGAGATGGTGATAGCATAGCAAGGTACTTGGGCATGTTCCAGAGGTTAACCCGTTGCATGCCATTTTGTCAGAAAATCTGGCTTTCGGATGCCTGAAATGCATAATGATGTTGATGTGACAAATGTGTCTTCAGTCAAGTATGCCTTACAGCAGAAGTGGCCTGGATTTTGTTTTAAACTGCTTATAATATTGTGTTTTTAATTATTGTAACCTGCCCTGGGACCTTAAGCAACTCACATTGGCAAGCATTGCTAATGGTTAGGCGGATTGGAGTTGTAATCTGACCACATCTCCACCCCTATGTTATAGGAACACAGACTGGCCAGCTAAGATGTGCAGACATGTCTGCTTTTTGTATGGCAAACATGTGTTTGTGGACATATAGTGAATGAAGCAATGCAAGAAGCAAAAGGCTCACTAAATTAAATAAGAGAACCGGCCATTGACTATTAACGATAACTAGCTGAATGGTGTTTCTAGAATAAAGTACCCTTTAAAGCAAGTCATTATTCATTAAGTGAATTATTCAGCAGACCCATGCATCCTGCTATGTCTCCTCTGACAGAATTCCAATTGAAATTAGTGCACACTGTCTGAATAAAGTATGTAGGAATGGGAAGTATTCCCAATGAAGTTACTGTGTACATGTTGCAAATAAGAGCTATAGTTTGGCTTGTACTCAGTGTAAATGAGCCAAACTGGGAGTTACAGGCAGCATATGCTTAACATTTCCACCCTTTTAAAGGATGTGATCAGTGGTGAATGAGTGGAGAATGCCCCCCTTATACTTTCCATAATTACTACTACTACTACTACTACTACTACTACTACTACTACTACTACAGTGGTACCTCGGGTTACATACGCTTCAGGTTACAGACTCCGCTAACCCAGAAATAATACCTCGGATTAAGAACTTTCTTTTTTTTTTTTATTTTTTTTTTATTTTCTCCTACCCTGATGTAAACATGGAATAACCCACGATAATTTGGGCCAGGTTCCCTCTCCCCATGCCTTCCTCCCCGCCACCATGCCACTCCACAACACCGACTGGTGTAGAGCAAGGACCCAAACATTTGTCCTTCCAATCCTGTGTAAGCTGAATGCCCTCTTGCGTAACTTTAGTTCAAAAAAAGAGGTAGCGCAGATGGGCAGTGTCATAAAAGAGATCAGAATCTTTCACACACACACCATGGCAAATAGGTCTGTCAGAGGATAGCTTAGTTGGTTAGAGCATGAGACTCTTAATCTCAGGGTCGAGAGTTCGAGCCCCACAATGGGCAAAAGATTCCTGCATTGTGGGGGGTTGGACTAGATAGATGACTCTTGCGGTCCCTTCCAGCTCCATATTGGTCCATATTAAACCTGGACTAATGTTCCTGGGATCAGAACTTTTCTTCCTGCATTGGGGTTTTTATCCTCAGTTTATTCCCAGTTGAAGAACTGGGTCTAAGCCCACCTGTCTGGCTTTCCTAATCCAGAAGGCTCCTGGAGTAAACCTGAAATAGCCACTAGTGAGATCAAAATTGGTCCTTTCCATCACAGCTCTCTGAACTTTCCCCCTGTTCTCTTTGACCGCAAGCTCTCCAGCACTGTATAACTGTTTTGGGCTGTATAACTCAGTGACAGAGCAACATGTCTTGTATTGGAAAGTCCCAGGGTTGAATCCTGGCACCTCCAACTAGTGCTGGGAATCTCCCCAGTCTGAAACTCTGTTTCATGGATATGGGGAACTAGTGGTCCTCTCGATGTTAATTAAGAACTTTGCTTCAGGATGAGAACAGAAATCGTGCTCCGGCAGCGCGGTGGCAGCAGGAAGCCCCATTAGCTAAAGTGGTGCTTCAGGTTAAGAATGGACCTCCGAAACAAATTAAGTACTTAACGTGAGGTAGCACTGTATCTCAAATTCAACTACTTCTAGCTGTTTTTCTCTGTAGGGTAGAAATCACATGCAACTCTCCCTTGGGGGAGAGGATGACTTTGAATGGGCAAATGGCAAAGAAAGGGTCAGGAAAAAAGAGGTTGACCCCCCTCTCTTTGTTATTGATGTATTTGTTGCATCTTCTGTGACCAGGCTATAATAGAAAACATAATAAAACATAATTTAAAAAAGAAAAGAATCTCAATTTCCCCTGCTTTATAATCTGGATTATAACCCACTGAGGTTTGTTTTCTTTCTTTCTTTCTTTCTTTCTTTCTTTCTTTCTTTCTTTCTTTCTTACTTTCTTATATTACTATGCATCTATTTGTAATGTATAGTTTGCTCCATCCTATTTGTCCTAATTCAGAATTGGCTCTACTTCCCCCACCCCCTGCTCAGTCCCTGTTCCTCTCTTGCCCTGCAGTTCATAGAAATGTACAATTGGCAGGGACCATGAGGGTCATCTAGTCCAATTCCCTGCAAGCTGGCGTGGTGTGATCACTGCTTGTTATGTTAAATGTCACAATAATTCTTTATACTCCCCTGTTCACCTTTTGTATTCCCTATAGTGTTTCAGTGGCCTGATTTGCACATAACTCTAAGCCATGGCTAATACTAACCATGGTTAAAGCTGAGGCATCTGGCAGATGATCACTTAAATCTTTAGCCTGCAAACAAAAACAACTGTTTCAAGAACATGACTATGTCAAACAATCACCAACACTCGGTTGTTAATCCTAGGTTTACAGATATCTCCCTGCTGTGAATACAAACACAACCTTGGCCCACCCTGTCTGTCAGCATCAGCAGCAGGAATAAAGATCTTCACTCTTGCCAAAGTGTGGATCGATCCCAGATTCTGTGCAAATATTGAGATTTTGAATTCAAAAGTTTTCAACCCATCAATACATTCACAGTTGTTAGACTTATTGGTGCAACAATAACAAATAGATCCCAGATGTTGTCAGGTTTGTATTTGTTCAGTGGATTTTGGAGTTTAAGAATTAGCACTGGAAGTCCCAATTCCACATTTTGGAAAGTGAGCAGCATAAATAAAAGCAGCTGAAAAGTTGATTTAAAAAGGAGAAGCAGTTGGGCATATGCTGGGGTGTGGACAGACTGACCTTCCATTTGACACCCTGAAACCGGAGGGGTGTGGCAGAGGGGCATCGCTTTGCTGCCAAGGCACAAGTACCTTAAAAATAAAACCAATAGTGCTCTGAATCCAATATTCATCTGCTTGTTTTTCTAGCATAGCTGTTTTCATGAAAGCAAAGAACTAAAGTACTTTCTTCCCTACCCAGATTTTGTTTTACCTGACTAAAATGAGTAAAAAGACTAAAATTTTAATGTAAGCATGGTACTTAAATAGTACTTCCATATATATATTTTACTGCTAGCCTTTAAAGAAAAAATGCAGATACTTTTGATTGCAGTTATGGGAATTTTCAAAGGTAAAATTGGCTGCAGGTGGGCACTTCATTGCTGTTTGAGGTCCGAACATATTGAATCTTAAACGTTTTAAAAATCAGATCTAATGACGGATGAAATTGACAAAGCCAGGTGTCTTTTATTTTTTATTTTTTTAAGACCACAAGTATGCAGGACTCCATAAAACCTAGTCTCTGTTGTACTGTTGCTTTGGTTTCTTCAAAAGAGCTATTTCAACAAATGTAGAAAACCACCTGATGCTGCAGAGAGCTACATTTCTGGTTTTTTTGTTCTCTCTGTTTGCTAAGCTCCTTTCCTGATTTCTACCCTCACCCATGAACACCACTGCTCTCTTATAGCCACCTGACACTAAAAATCCTAGGCCATTATTGTGCTTGAGGAAGGCCTGTCTTGTGAAATTCCACATGGAGGGGGGCAACCAGCAGAGGGCCCTTCTTGGCGCATGCTAGCATGGCACACACCCATTTCCAACCCAGCAACACACTGCATTTTCAAAATCTCAAATCTCAAATCTTTTCATATTGCTCATACAAATACCTCCATTGATGACAGGCAGCCAATAGATAAAACTCAATGCAAGGCTTGCTAACGTCTCATTGAACTTAAATTACGATGCCCTGTTATGCCCCATACAATATTGTCATACAATGCAATACAAATTAAGTATTAGAAGCAATAAAAATGCAATTAAAAGTCAACACAAACATTTAATAGGATGGATGTGCCAGCTCCCATTTTCAACCACAAACTGGTGGGCCACACCCCAGGTCTACAATCTCTGTCATTAGATATAGACTGGTTCTATGTACTAATTTGTTTTCTCCTCATTTTCAGATAATATTTTCAAATGCCTATTTATTAAAGTTTTATAGAGGGCTACAAAGTTCAAACAATAACTAGAAAAAATAGGGTGCCAAGTAGAAGGCAGCGTTCCTTCCCCTTTAACAGTTGGAAGAGGATTTTTTTCAACAGGTGTGGCTCACCTCACAAGCTACACCTGTTGAAAAAATCCCCTATTCTTGTTTATATTCCAAAAATGTGTATAGACTGTATATATTCTAAAAATATTGGTGACATGCCTTTTTTTTAATTACTTTTCTTGTCCGTTTAGCCCTAGATTTTACAACCTGTTTTACACTTGAGCAGCTAATCCAATTATGTTTGCAAAACTCCTCCTGCATTCCAGCACAAGATGGTTATAAACTGCAGACTTGGGAAGGAACTGCCCCACTCCCTGTTTCTTGTCTCTCTCCCCCCCCACACCTTTTTGTTTTACATCCTACCAGATGTTAGAAACTGGATCAGTATTCTGGAACATTTTCATTTGTCTTAGTAAGGGAATCGCCTTATTCTGGATTTTGGAGCTCTTCCTCCTCCCCACCCACTAAAGTGACTAGCATGACAGCCTATGCCAGGCTTCCTCAACCTCCAGATGTTTTGAGACTACAATTCCCATCATCCCTGATCACTGGTCCTACTAGCTAGGGATCATGGGAGTTGTAGGCCAAAAACATCTGGAAGGCCAAGGTTGAGGAAGCCTGGCCTATGCTATTAGAGATGCAGGAGGTCTGTCTTCCCCTTCCACCTGGCTATTCTAATAACAGAAGAAGAAATTACCAAGTACCAAAAATACATATCATGTAGCACTTTTAGGTTTAAATCCTATATGTGTACAAGGGAGTACCGTATTTTTTGCACTATAACACTCACTTTTTTTCCTCCTAGAAAGTAAGGGGAAATGTCTGTGCATGTTATGGAGGGAATGCCTACGGGTGACATGCCTACGGATTTTCCTCCTCTAAAAACTACATGCGTGTTATGGTCGGGTGCGTGTTATAGAGCGAAAAATACGGTAGGTTACAGTGAACTGTATGGGACTTACTGCTGTATACATAACCTCCAACATTTCTCCAATGAAAATAGGGACGTCTCATTCCATAATTTAACTATTTATACCCCACACATCTTACTCAGTTTCCCCAACCACTCTGGGCAGCTTCCAACATACATAAAAACATAGTAAAACATTAAACATTTTTTTTAAAAAAAGTTCCCTAGGCAGGATTGCCTTCAGATGGCTTGGGGGGTCGGATAACTCCATACCCTCCAACATTTCTCCAGTGAAAATAGGGACATCCTAAGGAAAACGGAGACATTCCAGGATCAAATCAGAAAGCAGGACAGCTTCTCTAAATCAGGGACGTCCCTGGAAAATAGGGACGCTTGGAGAGTCTGTGAGTAGTCATGCCAGGACTGCACCATTAAAGCCACTTTCAGTGCCCTCTCTAGATAATCGTATATGGCATCCCTTTTAAAGTATGATTAGCAGCTCTGAGCTTATTGAGGGCCACATTTAAATAACAGTTAACTACTCTTTTTTTTTTTTTTTTGCAAAATGTTAAGAATGTAAAGCCAGCTGAATCATGAAGGCTTAATAAAAGTGCAGATAACTTACTTGGCCACTGTAAATACTTGACTGGTGGTGTTAATGACTATAAATAGGAGTCACTCAATCATGTGCTTTATTGGTGTATCATTTTAGGCGCAGGACTGTTTTATAACTAGAGGCTTATAGACAACCTCAAACTACAACCGGTACAGAAATAGATTTCATGGCCAGCAGGACTTAATTATGATGTTTCACTTGGTGGGAACTGACAGTAAATGCACTACAAGGTTTACATGACTGAGAGGAACTGACATTACTAATATTCCTTTGCTACTACAGGTGGTAGTTATTTCTTGGAGACAATGGATTTTTTAATATATATATAAAAGCAGTCATCTTACACTGTTGATGTTTTGCCAGGAAATTGATTGGCCTGTGTGTTTCGAGAAGCTGAAGGCATCTAATGGGCAGATGTATCAACATGGGCCAAGAAAGGATGGTCATGTGTCTTACTTGCGAGTGGGCAGCCCTGTATTTGAAGGAACCCTCTCCTTGAGCCTTCCCCAGATGTTCTGCAATACAGCATTTATCACCTCTACCCACTAAATATTATCCAGAGGGAGGTGTTTCTTGTGACAGGGCTCCTTCGTAATTGCATGTCCTTCCCTCCCCACTTTGCTGCTCTTGTTGCCACAGGAAGTGGAACTGGCCATCATTTTGCGTCCTTCACACTGTGGCAGCCACCACAAAACAATGGTGGGTAATATTTGGCCACATGGTTCACCCTTTTGTGGGTTGGGGGAGGTAAACTATCCTGGGATTTTGATATGATAAAAGGTGGTATCAAAGTTGAACAAATAAATATATAGAGTAAAAAATAAATTCTCAGAAAACTCTGGAGGAATTTTGGCCCTTACCAAATGTTTCTGGTGGGAGGGCAAAAATTCTTCCACTGATGGCAGATACTCTGGTGCTAAGCATCAGTAAGCATTACTGGGATGAGAGACAGATCAGATAAGGCTGTTTCTACAGGAGTTTGCCGTGCGCACTGGACTTTCGATATGAGCTATTTTGCTTGTTTTTCTGTTTCTTCTCTCAGATATCTTTCCAGAAGCCTCTCACAGCTCCAACACCAGCAGTAGCATGGCTTCATACAGAGACTTAGTGTTTGCTTATTTTTCACCTCTCAGAGTTTGAACCAAGAAATAGCAGCCAAGCCCTTTGAACATTAGAATTACCTAGCCAATAGTTTTATTATGAAATCCCAGAACATGCTCACTACGTGGCCTTCTCATGTCCAGGGCAAGAAGAGAGACAGTCAAACCTATTCTCTGCTTATCAGTACTGCTTCCCTGAGGCACATTTGCATTTATACAAAGAGTTTTCAATCACAGCTGAGTTTACATAGGCAAGCTGGGGAGCATAGAATTTCCAGACGGAGATAGAATTGTTCAAAAATCAGAACATCACCACGGCTTATAAAGCTGTCTTCCTATAGCCTAACAGCAACATGCTGAAATTAGGGCGTGCAATGGATTCTTTGAGTCTGGAGGTGAAAACTGACCTGATTGTGCGTCATTTCCAGGGTGGCTCTACAGTTGGGTGGAGTGAGTTGGCTGCCTCAGGTGGCAAATGCTGGGAGGGGTGATGAGTTATCAGAAACAGAGCTGTGTGCTTTATTCAAGCTGTCCCATGCCACCTAAACTAGCTTGGTGTCCTTGAAGAATGCTATCCCATTACCAGTGGTGGAGCATATGCCCGCGCTGCTCAGGGTGGGGACACTGCTGAAGGGAGCGGGGGCGCAGGGCATGGAGGGAGCCTTGCGCACCCACCAATCCTGCTTCCTTCCTCTCCTCTTCTCTCCCCCCTCCATTATTTACTTGCCTGCCTCCTTCCCATCCTCTTCCCTGCCTGCCTGCCTGCCTTCGAGTGTCCTGGGAGGCTTGCCAGCAGTGGCGCACCACCCGGGCGCTCACAGGTAGGCAAGCAGGGGAGAGGACAGCAAGGAGACAGGTGAGTAAATAACGGAGGAGGAAGGGAAGGGGAAAGGAAGGAAGCAGGATCGGTGGGTGCGCACAACGCCCACCAGGGGTGCACGAGATCCCCGGTGTGGGAGGAGCGCTGTTGTGAAGATCCTCATGGGGGGGTTGTCACCCCCCTAGATGTGGCACCCAGGGTCGGCCGCTCCCCCCACCCCCAGCTTTGTCCGCCAGTGCCCATCACCAGTGTTAAAGTAACATTAATAAGCAAGCCTGTCCAGCTTTTTGTATGTGGAATGGTAGGGGTTGCCATTCTCCCTTTCACCTCAGGCAGTGAAATGCATTGGGTTGGCCCTGGCTGTCTCCCCCTGATTGGTGGCAAACAATGGTTTATAGATGGGCCCCTTCCAATTCTACAAATCTATGATTCTCTGCTACATTCTTGTTTACATTCTAAAAAAAACAGCAACAAAATATATTGTATATATTCTAAAAATATTGATGAGATGCCCCCCCCTTTAAATACCTTTTTGGTCCGTTTAGCCCTAGATACATTTTACAACCTGTTTTACACTTGAGCAGCTAATCCAATTATGTTTGCAAAGCTCCTCCTGCATTCCAGCACAAGATCGTTATAAACTGCAGACTTGGGAAGGAACTGTCCCACTCCCTGCTTCTTGTCTCTTCTCCCCCACCTTTTTGTTTTACATCCTACCAGATGTTAGAAGCTGGATCAGTATTCTGGAGCTTTTTCATTGGTCTTAGTAAGGGCATCATCTTATTCTGGATTTTCAAGCTCTTTCTCCACCCACTAAATTGACTAGCATGACAGCCTGTGCTTTTTGTTTATAATCTGTAGACCATGGCATGGTTAAGTTCAAGAAAGACCATGGAAATTGCTCTTTCTTAGGACTATTTCTGATCCTGAACAATTCTAGCATAATTTCATCAGGGTCAGATGCTGTGCTGGCTGGGGCTGATGGGAGTTGTAGTCCAACAGCATCTGAGGGGCACCAGGTTGGTGGTGGCCGCTTTGTTGTTAAAAAGCAGCAGTTTTGCTGCTTTCTGGTACTGTACTGAAAATAATGACAGGAGCTGAGCCCTGCTTCAAATTAAGCTCTGCATATGATTGGTGTGCACTGAAGTTTTTTCTTCCTCCATCCAGCCCCCTGCCCGTGGCAGAGCTCCCAAGTCTTCATAGAGGCACATATGGCAGAAATTCAACATGTGAAGCTTTTTTCATCACTACTTCAGCTCAGGAAAAGATACACCTGTTGAATTATGCCTCTTGAGCAGCTGTTAAAAGGCACATGATCTTTGCTAAAAATAAAAAGGTGGCAACCCTAATGGTGTGTTTGGGTGCATGCATAAGGCAGCAATATTACGCCTGCTGACGTGGGGGTAAGTTCCAGAGAATAAAGTGAGTCATATTTCTGAGCAAGCATGGAATTGTAGGATTTTTCAGAGTTAGAAGGGACCTTGTCCAGCGATCAGAGTTAGCATGCCTCTGAATACCAGTAACTGGAGGACAATGGGGAGGGGAGAAACTTTTGCTCTTCTGTCCTGTTGTGGGCTTCCCATAGGCATCTGCTTGTCACCAAGGGAAACGCGATTCTGGATTAAATAGGGCGTTGGTCTGATCTAGCTGCATTGTCAATTATTCTGTTCGGAAGTGCAGTTGCATGGAAGCACTTGCTTTCTTCAGCGATGTCTCCCTGAAGAACGTGTCTTGTAGACTTAATAATCTAGGACGGCCAGGTTTGTTTTCATTCTTTAGGGTTTCTTGCTTTCTTTGACAACAGCTTTCCCTATATATATTGGCATCACTGGAGCTTTTCCAGGCATGGAGAGAAAGGATATATTTTGCAAAGCAAGCTGCTGTTACAACCCACAGAAGCCGATGTGACACCCAAGCCGTTTCAAAGCCGAAGACGGCACACGTGCACAAACTTGACGCAACCTCCCACGGCGCGATTTAGGTCTTTTCTTTGAAAAGTCACGCATGTGCACCTAACTGGGTCGCACTTTTCAAAAATCGGATGCCCCGCAGTATATAATCTGATGCTGGGACTTCCGTTCACGGGCTACGGCTCACAGCTAGTGCCAAGCAAAGCCTGTCCCGCAGTCCTTGGAAAAGTTCCCTGGCACCCAACTACTGTATATAAACCTCTCCCCCCCCCGCACCCCCCCTGCGTTACAGCGGAGTATCGTTCCTCGGCGACTTTGCACGCACGGGATCTTGCTGCGTCAGTGTGCGGCTTTAAAGGAGATTTCCTCAAGGTTTTTTTTCCCTCTCTCTCTCCTTAAAGTGGGGATTATTTATTTATTTAAAGGAGCCTAATTATAGCAACAAGCCAATGAGCGAGATCTGCCTCTCCCCCTTTTCACAGACATACCCTACTGTGCGAGGAGGGCTGGGCCGCCAGGACCACGACCACCTCCCGCCAGACGCGTTCATTGGAGGTAGAGCCGCTTGGAGGACGAAGAGGAGGAGGAGGGCACGTTTCGAACGTTAGCGTTTTCCCCGGGCTGGACCGCCTTTGCGAGCGTTCCACGGTTCGAACGCCGAGTGGGGAAAGGAAAGGGAAACCCCCACGTTCGCAGGCTCTCAGCGTTCGGAGGCTGGAACGTTGCCGCTCTCCGCGTTCGGCAGGCAGCGTGCAGCGCACCGTCTCCAGCGGGGCTCCTTCCTTTTAAATCTCACTCCACCGCCCACCCGCCTCCCTCAACTCGCAACTTTGCCCAGTGCAACTTTGCTCACAGCTTGCTCGGCGGCGGCGGTGCCACCCATTTCCACCCGATTCCTTTTCTCCCCACCCCGCGCGCGTCCACCCAGTGTTGGTTCCGATTGACTTTTTCTGGGGCGTGCTGGGCGTCCCTGGCTTATCTCCGTCCCTGGTGGGGAATGTGGAAATGGCCGGTGACAGGAGCCCTGGGGTCTTCTTGTGCCGGCGACGCTTCGGGCTCCTGCTGCTGGCGACGGCGGCGGCCGGGCTGTGCGGCGGGGTCTCCGGAGTCAAGAATCCCAGCTGCCACGAAGTGAGGACGGCGTTTCAGATCCGCCAGATCGGCCCCCTCAAGCTGGTGCCCGATGTTCCCACAGCCGGTCAGTACCCACACACGCTTCCCCTTTAGACCAGCGGTCTCCCAAGGCTTCCCCGTGGGGGTGGGGGTTGTGACGCGCTTAACCCCGGTTCCTTGCCCTGCTTAGGGCACCTGGGAATGGTTACAAGAGCCGCCTTTTGACAGAGCAAGGCGGCTCGGGAAGAGGTGCTAGAGCGGGTGGGGGAAGCCGAGAGAGTTGAAATGGACGCGGCGGCAGGTCAATGGGCAGAACGGCCCCCGGGGCTGCTCCGAACGTCTGCTGCAACTTGGTTTGCTCAGGCTGAGCTGTTGCCCGGACGCATCGCTTAGAGAGGAGGTCGTGGCAATTCCCTGGAAATTCTTCTGATTCCCCCCACTTTGACCCTGGAGGTTGTGGGTGGTGGGGACTGGGGGCTCTTGGTGACCCGTCTGTTGGGATGCACACCCCTCCAACACAATCCTCGTACTGATAAGAACATGAGGGCAAGCAGGTGGGCAGAGGTGGCTGGCTGATTGCTGGTGGGAGGGGCAGGATTGAGAGCTGTGGCACCGCAGAGAGATAGAGACTGAGAGAGTGCAGGTGTCTGTCCCCAAGAACCTTGGGAACTGTAGTTTGTATGGGTGTTGGGAATTATAGTACAGTGGGGGGTCAGCTACAGTTCCCACGATTTTTGGATGGGTGGGTGGATGTGCTTTAAATGTAGGGTATGCACACAACCCGGGTGTAAAGGTAAAGGACCCCTGACAGTTAAGAATGACTCTGGGGTTGCGGCGCTCATCCCGCTTTACTGGCCGAGGGAGCCAACGTTTGTCTGCAGACAGTTTTTACCAGCCATGTGGCCAGCATGACTAAGCCGCTTCTGGCAAAACCAGAGCATCACTCGGAAACGCCATTTACCTTCCCGCTGGAGTGGTATCTATTTATCTACTTGCACTTGACATGCTTTCGAACTGCTAGGTTGGCAGGAGCAGGGACCGAGCAACGGAAGCTCACTCTGTCGCGGGGATTTAAACCGCTGACCTTCTGATCGGCAAGCCCTAGGCTCAATGGTTTAGACCACAGCACCACCCGCGTCTGTACAGAGAGTAAAAGCAGGGAATTTGTGCAAGGTACCTCATTTTTTGCTTGTTTACTTCTGGGTGTGCAGCAGTGGGGACTGGATACAGCAAGTTGAGTCCTCACCGCTGTGCTACCAAGTGGAGGCAGTGACTCACTCACTTACTCAGGATGACCCTGCTAGGCTCAATCCTTCCCGCCCTGTTGACCAAGGAGAGAAAGAGTTCTAAGTTAAACCTCTGAGGGAGACAGCAGGCTGGTGAAAAGAAGTAGTGCATTGCTGCTCTTTGCAACCATCATTTGCCCTGTCTTCTCCACCATTCTGCTCCTGCACGGTTGGATGAGGCCAGCAATGGCTTCAAGAACTAACTGCCACCTGCCTCCCTCTCTGGAAATCTCTTACCTGCTCCCTTGTTAGTGGCAGCCTGCTAGGGAAGGTTGTGCACTGGTGAGTGGACAGGAGAACCAGGCAGATGTTTCTTGCATGAGGACCCAACTTCTCGCTTGCTCACCTACACTCTGTCTGGTGCTGTGGCAGGTGGGTGCTGCCTGTGCCACCTTAGAGGGTGACCCAGTGGGCGTGAGGTTTTTCATAGAATTGGAAGGAACCAAAGGGTCATTTAACCCAACCCCCCAGCAATGTCCAGCCCTACCCAGAGAAGTGAGTGGAGACAGTAGCTGCTCCTGCAAGGCCTACACCTCCCCACCATGGATCCTGAAAGAGAGAGGGTAAGTGGGCCAAGGCTGGGCCCAGTGCCACTTCTTCTGGCTCACCTGCATTTCCTGACCGGGGTGGCAGAGCTTCCAAAGTGAGTTGGTGGGTGAATGACTGCAGCCAGAGATGAATGCTCCATGCAGCCACCACTCACTTTTGTCTACTTTGGAGTCGGGGCAGAGGAGTGGCCGTTCCATTGCACCACTTTCCTTTTAAGTCTGAGTGAGATGGGATGGTTTGTGTGGCACAGAGCGGACCCTGCCAAACCTTTTGCGGGCTGCTAGCTTTCAGACCAGCTGGTCCATCCAGTGGCCCCTTCTGTGGCTCTGTGCCATGGGCCGCTGCCCCAAATGTGCAGGCCATCAAAGCCTTCATTGATGCTTCAGCTGAGATTCCTACATCGCAGGGGGTTGGACTAGATGACCCTCGGGGCCCTTCCAGCTCTTCAATTCCATGAATGCTGCCTGTTCAGAGCAGCACCCTGGAAATGCTAGCTTGCTGTTGTATTGAGTTCTAAATGTACAACAACACAGGGCTTCCCTGTATTTGGCCCTATGGGAATGTAGGCAAGGCTTAGGCAGGAAACCCCCAACCCCCTTAGCTGCTGTGTTGTATAAGGCTACCGGGGAGCACAATTTGGCTAAAATGTGTGTGTTGGGCGGAGGATGTTGTAGGGCATGCTGTGTTGTAGGGCATGCTGATTTCATTAAAGCCGCCCCCCCACACTTCCCTCCAATAATTTGAGTATTGTCCAGAACTCACAGAAATGAAAAATAGTCTTCCTGTAAATCAGGTTAATGGGAGGGAGGGTGACTCAAGCCAGAGGCACAATAGCAGTCTAACTGAATATGTACCCCGTCTGTCTGCTCCCTGTTCTGTACTTCCTAGGAACTTAATATAGCTCCTATTGTAGCCAAGCACCGCGCTGGTCAGTCTCTGTGCCCAGAGCCAGGTTGTTAGCAAATCTTTTCACCAGGCGTAGAAAAATGAATCTATTGCAGCCGCAAATTAGATTGCCGGGATCATTTGGTCCAAGAAGAGAGAGAGAGAGAGAGAGAATATCTCTCCTAACAGGCAGTTTAGAAACTGCAGATGCAAAAGATCTCTAGGTGCAAGCCTACCAAGTTCTTGGAGCTACGCCAAGAAAGAATTTAACCCAGACCACTTTGTTGCAAGACTCATGCAAAGTGGAAAAATTTTTATAGCATCAGTTTTAGTTCGGTCACAGGTGGACCACAATAAAGCACATTTTGCAGGGAAGTCAAAAGGAAACTTTTCTTGTAATTAAAAGTAGCAGCTCTGCCTTTCACTACAGTAATTGTCTGTACATATATCAAACACAGCTTTTGCTGAAATTGATACTGCGTCATGTACTATTCATTAGTGTATTATTCCCTCTCTTCTTAAATTTATTTTATGGGAGTGGAATCTGAAGACAGGAATGGCCTCCCCCATTCCATCCCAAAGTTTCTTATATGAAAGAACTTTTTAATACTTCAATTAACAGTGACCCCTGGGGAAGTTTTGCTTCCCTCCCCAGGCCCCCTTCATTTAGCAGGTGTTGATTTCTTCAGCAGAGACTGGACAATATGTTGTATGGTACTTTATTCCACCAATGCAAAGGGGTAGTCAGCTTACTGTAGGATTGCTCTGTTCCTGGACATGAGATAGGTGGTAGTTTTGGGGTCACTCTCGCATAAATATGGTGCAGAAAGCATGAACTGGACTAGATGCAGCCCAATGCAGAAGCGAGGGGGATGGAGATAGCTTCTAAATATGTGTGCATGGCACACTCACTCTCACACATGCATGCACAGTCCCTCACAGAATGGTGGGACATGGTTTCCAGATTGAGAGAATAGGACTGCACGGTAAAGCTATCTATGCCACCCAAGTTCCATTGTTTTCAATTAAGCTTTCTCCCAGGTGAGTGAGTATAGGATTGCAGCCCTACTGTCATATCCTTTTCGTTTTGTAGGATTGCATAAGCCTTTCATGCTCGAGTACTTCTGTGCAGTGCTCAAAATCTTTTAAATGGTCTGATAGTGACTAGAGGGGAAGGGGAATGCTCTTCACTGAGATGTCACAGGTACTATCCAATAGGTACCTGTGACACTCCTGCAACCAACTTTTTATGCTGGGCTCACTAGTGGGGTCATGGAAGGCTGCCTTTGCTCCAAATGTTATTGTCCGAATGCTCATAAGATGTATTCTCCACCCCACCCAAATTGCTCTTGTTCAGGAAGTCATTAAGGTGTTCGACACATGATTAAAATACTCGCTTTGCCTCTTCTACTCTGAAGCATCTGTTGCTTGCTATTGTCTTGGGCTGGATATATTGACTTGAGCAGACCATTTGTCTTCTGCGGCAACTTCTTACCTAAGAGCCTTGAAATTTAGTGACAATTAGAGATTTATTCTGATAGAATTGTGGAAACGTTTCTGTCTTCTCAAGCATGTTGAGGGGGAGGCAACCAGAGCAACGGGGCAAATTTGCAGTCTGTTGCTGTTAATGTTATGTGTGCTGAGACTCTTACTGTATTCTGATCAGCGCCTGTACACCTGTGCCTTGGATAATGTCAACCAACACACTGTGGTGCAGTAATGAGACTTCTACTTTAGCTTGCAGGAAGTTGATGTTCTGATATCCAGTATCAAGTTTGCTTGCTGGACTTGTGTGAATCATTATCTCTGAGTCTAACCCTCATGCCAAATGATGCAAGTGATCAATGACTAGATTTCTCAACGTTTCAAGTTTTTCAATTTAAAGCAGTCACGACAGGAGGCTTCAAGTTGGATTGAAGTATTTGTATTCAGGGAGTGGTGGTAGTGTTGGGGGCAGGGGATTGTTTTAAGCTTTCCTTCCTTGCAGGATTCCTGAACAAAATTTGGACCCTCCCTGGCTGCTATTTGACCCATGGATGGTGGGGAAATACAGGTACCTGTAGCTCTGCATGGACCTCCTGACAACAGTGAGGACTGAAGGTGAATGGTACAGCGAGCAAAGGGTTAAGCCAGGGGTTGGTAAATTTTTTTTGCTGCGAGCAGGTCCACTGTCCCTCAGACCTTGTGGTGGACCAGAGAAGGGGCACCAGGGGGTGTGTGGAGCTGGAAGAAGAGGCGAGGGGGGCAAGTAGTCCTCGCCCCAGCCCCAGCCCCA